>NC_088888.1:24085019-24421992 GCF_037157495.1 Lathamus discolor
AACGTTCCTGCTCTACTCACTCTGCTGCTGCTCAGAGAGAGCGGGCACTGGAAAGGTTGCATTCAAATGGACTTTTAGGAGATAAAGTGACCAGTGAGAGTAATGTGTGTGTCACAGTTGCAAAGCTCACTGTGTGCTGAAGATGATCAGCAGGAACTTTGTGCATGTCTCTTCTGCTGTTTCAGCAGAGACCAAACGTAACTGCTATATTCTGCTGCTGCTGACAAAGAGCAAGCACAGGAGTTGTAGGATTCAATTGGACTTTCAGGTAGGAAAGTGAGGGGTGACAGCAATGTGTGTGACACAGTTTCAAAGCTCACTGTGCGCTGAAGATGCCCAGCCGGAGTTTCCCTGCTGGCCCATCGGCTGTGGGATTAGAGGTCAAGCGCTTCGTGCTCCCTTGTCACAACTGCTCTTGAAAGGAGAGAGGCACCAGAAACGTTGGATTCAAATGCACTTTTAGGAGATAAAGTGACCAGTGACAGCAATGTTTGTGTCACAGTTGCAAAGCTCACTGTGTGCTAAACATGATCAGCAGGAGCTTTTTCGCAAGGCTCTTCTGCTGTTTTAGCACAGTCGAAACATTGCTGCTCTACTCTCTCTGTTGCTGCTCAGCAGAGAGAGAGCACAGAGATGTTGGATTCAATTGGTCTTTCAGGCAGGAAAGGGAGGAGTGACAGCAATGGATGTTGCAGAGTTGCAAAGCTCGCTGTGCGCTGAAGATGATCTGTAGGAACATTTTGGCCTGGCTTTTCTGCTCTTTCAGCAGTGTCTAAACGTTCCTGCTCTACTTACTCTTGCTGCAGCTCACAGAGAGCGTGCACTGGAGAGGTTGTATTCAAACGGTCTTTTTGGAGAAAGAGTGAAGAGTGACAGCAATGTTTGTGTCACAGTTGCAAAGCTCACTGTGTGCTATAGATGACTAGCCGGAGGTTTTTCGCAAGGCTCTTCTGCTGTTTTAGCACAGTCTAAACATTGCTGCTCTACTCTCTCTGTTGCTGCTCAGCAGAGAGCTGGCACAGAGATGTTGGATTCAACTGGTCTTTCAGGCAGGAAAGGGAGGAGTGACAGCAATGTGTGTTGCAGAGTTGCAAAGCTCGCTGTGCGCTGACGATGATCAGCAGGAACATTTTGGCCTGGCTCTTCTGCTCTTTCAGCAGAGTCTAAACGTTCCTGCTCTACTCACTCTGCTGCTGCTCAGAGAGAGCGGGCACTGGAAAGGTTGCATTCAAATGGACTTTTAGGAGATAAAGTGACCAGTGAGAGTAATGTGTGTGTCACAGTTGCAAAGCTCACTGTGTGCTGAAGATGATCAGCAGGAACTTTGTGCATGTCTCTTCTGCTGTTTCAGCGGAGACCAAACGTAACTGCTATATTCTGCTGCTGCTGACAAAGAGCAAGCACAGGAGTTGTAGGATTCAATTGGACTTTCAGGTAGGAAAGTGAGGGGTGACAGCAATGTGTGTGGCACAGTTTCAAAGCTCACTGTGTGCTGAAGATGCCCAGCCGGAGTTTCCCTGCTGGCCCATCGGCTGTGGGATTAGAGGTCAAGCGCTTCGTGCTCCCTTGTCACAACTGCTCTTGAAAGGAGAGAGGGCACCAGAAACGTTGGATTCAAATGCACTTTTAGGAGATAAAGTGACCAGTGACAGCAATGTTTGTGTCACAGTTGCAAAGCTCACTGTGTGCTAAACATGATCAGCAGGAGCTTTTTCGCAAGGCTCTTCTGCTGTTTTAGCACAGTCGAAACATTGCTGCTCTACTCTCTCTGTTGCTGCTCAGCAGAGAGAGAGCACAGAGATGTTGGATTCAATTGGTCTTTCAGGCAGGAAAGGGAGGAGTGACAGCAATGTATGTTGCAGAGTTGGAAAGCTCGCTGTGCGCTGAAGATGATCTGTAGGAACATTTTGGCCTGGCTTTTCTGCTCTTTCAGCAGTGTCTAAACGTTCCTGCTCTACTTACTCTTGCTGCAGCTCACAGAGAGCGTGCACTGGAGAGGTTGTATTCAAACGGTCTTTTTGGAGAAAGAGTGAAGAGTGACAGCAATGTTTGTGTCACAGTTGCAAAGCTCACTGTGTGCTATAGATGACCAGCAGGAGGTTTTTCGCAAGGCTCTTCTGCTGTTTTAGCACAGTCTAAACATTGCTGCTCTACTCTCTCTGTTGCTGCTCAGCAGAGAGCTGGCACAGAGATGTTGGATTCAACTGGTCTTTCAGGCAGGAAAGGGAGGAGTGACAGCAATGTGTGTTGCAGAGTTGCAAAGCTCGCTGTGCGCTGACGATGATCAGCAGGAACATTTTGGCCTGGCTCTTGTGCTCTTTCAGCAGAGTCTAAACGTTCCTGCTCTACTCACTCTGCTGCTGCTCAGAGAGAGCGGGCACTGGAAAGGTTGCATTCAAATGGACTTTTAGGAGATAAAGTGACCAGTGAGAGTAATGTGTGTGTCACAGTTGCAAAGCTCACTGTGTGCTGAAGATGATCAGCAGGAACTTTGTGCATGTCTCTTCTGCTGTTTCAGCGGAGACCAAACGTAACTGCTATATTCTGCTGCTGCTGACAAAGAGCAAGCACAGGAGTTGTAGGATTCAATTGGACTTTCAGGTAGGAAAGTGAGGGGTGACAGCAATGTGTGTGACACAGTTTCAAAGCTCACTGTGCGCTGAAATGCGCAGCCGGAGTTTCCCTGCTGGCCCATCGGCTGTGGGATTAGAGGTCAAGCGCTTCGTGCTCCCTTGTCACAACTGCTCTTGAAAGGAGAGAGGGCACCAGAAACGTTGGATTCAAATGCACTTTTAGGAGATAAAGTGACCAGTGACAGCAATGTTTGTGTCACAGTTGCAAAGCTCACTGTGTGCTAAACATGATCAGCAGGAGCTTTTTCGCAAGGCTCTTCTGCTGTTTTAGCACAGTCGAAACATTGCTGCTCTACTCTCTCTGTTGCTGCTCAGCAGAGAGAGAGCACAGAGATGTTGGATTCAATTGGTCTTTCAGGCAGGAAAGAGAGGAGAGACAGCAATGGATGTTGCAGAGTTGCAAAGCTCGCTGTGCGCTGAAGATGATCTGTAGGAACATTTTGTCCTGGCTTTTCTTCTCTTTCAGCAGTGTCTAAACGTTCCTGCTCTACTTACTCTTGCTGCAGCTCACAGAGAGCGTGCACTGGAGAGGTTGTATTCAAACGGTCTTTTTGGAGAAAGAGTGAAGAGTGACAGCAATGCTTGCTCTTTGTCAGCAGCAGCAGAATATAGCAGTTACGTTTGGTCTCTGCTGAAACAGCAGAAGAGACATGCACAAAGTTCCTGCTGATCATCTTCAGCACACAGTGAGCTTTGCAGCTGTGCGCTGACGATGATGAGCAGGAACATTTTGGCCTGGCTCTTCTGCTCTTTCAGCAGAGTCTAAACGTTCCTGCTCTACTCACTCTGCTGCTGCTCAGAGAGCGCGGGCTCTGGAAAGGTTGCATTCAAATGGACTTTTAGGAGATAAAGTGACCAGTGACAGTAATGTGTGTGTCACAGTTGCAAAGCTCACTGTGTGCTGAAGATGATCAGCAGGAACTTTGTGCATGTCTCTTCTGCTGTTTCAGCAGAGACCAAACGTAACTGCTATATTCTGCTGCTGCTGACAAAGAGCAAGCACAGGAGTTGTAGGATTCAATTGGACTTTCAGGTAGGAAAGTGAGGGGTGACAGCAATGTGTGTGACACAGTTTCAAAGCTCACTGTGCGCTGAAGGTGCCCAGCCGGAGTTTCCCTGCTGGCCCATCGGCTGTGGGATTAGAGGTCAAGCGCTTCGTGCTCCCCTGTCACAACTGCTCTTGAAAGGAGAGAGGGCACCCGAAACGCTGGATTCAAATGCACTTTTAGGAGATAAAGTGACCAGTGACAGCAATGTTTGTGTCACAGTTGCAAAGCTAACTGTGTGCTAAACATGATCAGCAGGAGCTTTTTCGCAAGGCTCTTCTGCTGTTTTAGAACAGTCGAAACATTGCTGCTCTACTCTCTCTGTTGCTGCTCAGCAGAGAGAGAGCACAGAGATGTTGGATTCAATTGGTCTTACAGGCAGGAAAGGGAGGAGAGACAGCAATGTATGTTGCAGAGTTGCAAAGCTCGCTGTGCGCTGAAGATGATCTGTAGGAACATTTTGTCCTGGCTTTTCCGCTCTTTCAGCAGTGTCTAAACGTTCCTGCTCTACTTACTCTTGCTGCAGCTCACAGAGAGCGTGCACTGGAGAGGTTGTATTCAAACGGTCTTTTTGGAGAAAGAGTGAAGAGTGACAGCAATGTTTGTGTCACAGTTGCAAAGCTCACTGTGTGCTATAGATGACCAGCAGGAGGTTTTTCGCAAGGCTCTTCTGCTGTTTTAGCACAGTCTAAACATTGCTGCTCTACTCTCTCTGTTGCTGCTCAGCAGAGAGCTGGCACAGAGATGTTGGATTCAACTGGTCTTTCAGGCAGGAAAGGGAGGAGTGACAGCAATGTGTGTTGCAGAGTTGCAAAGCTCGCTGTGCGCTGACGATGATGAGAAGGAACATTTTGGCCTGGCTCTTCTGCTCTTTCAGCAGAGTCTAAACATTCCTGCTCTACTCACTCTGCTGCTGCTCAGAGAGAGCGGGCACTGGAAAGGTTGCATTCAAATAGACTTTTAGGAGATAAAGTGACCAGTGACAGTAATGTGTGTGTCACAGTTGCAAAGCTCACTGTGTGCTGAAGATGATCAGCAGGAACTTTGTGCATGTCTCTTCTGCTGTTTCAGCAGAGACCAAACGTAACTGCTATATTCTGCTGCTGCTGACAAAGAGCAAGCACAGGAGTTGTAGGATTCAATTGGACTTTCAGGTAGGAAAGTGAGGGGTGACAGCAATGTGTGTGACACAGTTTCAAAGCTCACTGTGCGCTGAAGATGCCCAGCCGGAGTTTCCCTGCTGGCCCATCGGCTGTGGGATTAGAGGTCAAGCGCTTAGTGCTCCCCTGTCACAACTGCTCTTGAAAGGAGAGAGGGCCCCAGAAACGTTGGATTCAAATGCACATTTAGGAGATAAAGTGAGGAGTGACAGCAATGTTTGTGTCACAGTTGCAAAGCTAACTGTGTGCTAAACATGATCAGCAGGAGCTTTTTCGCAAGGCTCTTCTGCTGTTTTAGCACAGTCGAAACATTGCTGCTCTACTCTCTCTGTTGCTGCTCAGCAGAGAGAGAGCACAGAGATGTTGGATTCAATTGGTCTTTCAGGCAGGAAAGGGAGGAGAGACAGCAATGCATGTTGCAGAGTTGCAAAGCTCGCTGTGCGCTGAAGATGATCTGTAGGAACATTTTGGCCTGGCTTTTCTGCTCTTTCAGCAGTGTCTAAACGTTCCTGCTCTACTTACTCTTGCTGCAGCTCACAGAGAGCGTGCACTGGAGAGGTTGTATTCAAACGGTCTTTTTGGAGAAAGAGTGAAGAGTGACAGCAATGTTTGTGTCACAGTTGCAAAGCTCACTGTGTGCTATAGATGACCAGCAGGAGGTTTTTCGCAAGGCTCTTCTGCTGTTTTAGCACAGTCTAAACATTGCTGCTCTACTCTCTCTGTTGCTGCTCATCAGAGAGCTGGCACAGAGATGTTGGATTCAACTGGTCTTTCAGGCAGGAAAGGGAGGAGTGACAGCAATGTATGTTGCAGAGTTGCAAAGCTCGCTGTGCGCTGACGATGATGTGTCACACACATTGCTGTCACCCCTCACTTTCCTACCTGAAAGTCCAATTGAATCCTACAACTCCTGTGCTTGCTCTTTGTCAGCAGCAGCAGAATATAGCAGTTACGTTTGGTCTCTGCTGAAACAGCAGAAGAGACATGCACAAAGTTCCTGCTGATCATCTTCAGCACACAGTGAGCTTTGCAACTGGGACACACACATTACTGTCACTGGTCACTTTATCTCCTAAAAGTCCATTTGAATGCAACCTTTCCAGTGCCCGCTCTCTCTGAGCAGCAGCAGAGTGAGTAGAGCAGGAACGTTTAGACTCTGCTGAAAGAGCAGAAGAGCCAGGCCAAAATGTTCCTGCTCATCATCGTCAGCGCACAGCGAGCTTTGCAACTCTGCAACACACATTGCTGTCACTCCTCCCTTTCCTGCCTGAAAGACCAGTTGAATCCAACATCTCTGTGCCAGCTCTCTGCTGAGCAGCAACAGAGAGAGTAGAGCAGCAATGTTTCGACTGTGCTAAAACAGCAGAAGAGCCTTGCGAAAAAGCTCCTGCTGATCATGTTTAGCACACAGTTAGCTTTGCAACTGTGACACAAACATTGCTGTCACTCCTCACTTTATCTCCTAAAAGTGCATTTGAATCCAACGTTTCTGATGCCCTCTCTCCTTTCAAGAGCAGTTGTGACAGGGGAGCACAAAGCACTTGACCTCTAATCCCACAGCCGATGGGCCAGCAGGGAAACTCCGGCTGGGCATCTTCAGCGCACAGTGAGCTTTGAAACTGTGTCACACACATTGCTGTCACCCCTCACTTTCCTACCTGAAAGTCCAATTGAATCCTACAACTCCTGTGCTTGCTCTTTGTCAGCAGCAGCAGAATATAGCAGTTACGTTTGGTCTCTGCTGAAACAGCAGAAGAGACATGCACAAAGTTCCTGCTGATCATCTTCAGCACACAGTGAGCTTTGCAACTGGGACACACACATTACTGTCACTGGTCACTTTATCTCCTAAAAGTCCATTTGAATGCAACCTTTCCAGGGCCCGCTCTCTCTGAGCAGCAGCAGAGTGAGTAGAGCAGGAACGTTTAGACTCTGCTGAAAGAGCAGAAGAGCCAGGCCAAAATGTTCCTGCTGATCATCGTCAGCACACAGCGAGCTTTGCAACTCTGCAACACACATTGCTGTCACTCCTCCCTTCATCTCCTAATAGTCCGTTTGAATCCATAGTCTCTCGCGCCCTCTCTCGTTTGAACAGCAGCAGTGACACGTGAACACGAGCTCTTGGCCTCTGCTCCCACAGCCGAAGAGCCAGGAGTGAAAACTCCGGCTATGCACCTTCAGCACGCAGTCAGCTTTGCAACTGTGACACATATATTGCTGTCGCTCCTCACGTTCCTACCTCAAAGTCCAATTGAATCCCAAATCTCTGTGCCCTTTCTCTGCTGTGCAGCAGCAGAGAGGGTAGAGCAGGAACGTTTAGACCCTACTCAAAGAATAGAAGAGCCAGGACAAAATGTTCCTGCAGATCATCTTCAGCGCACAGCGAGCTTTGCAACTCTGCAGCACACATTGCTGTCACTCCTCCCTTTCCTGCCTGAAAGACCAATTGAATCCAACATCTCTGTGCCAGCTCTCTGCTGAGCAGCAACAGAGAGAGTAGAGCAGCAATGTTTAGACTGTGCTAAAACAGCAGAAGAGCCTTGCGAAAAACCTCCTGCTGGTCATCTATAGCACACAGTGAGCTTTGCAACTGTGACACAAACATTGCTGTCACTCTTCACTCTTTCTCCAAAAAGACCGTTTGAATACAACCTCTCCAGTGCACGCTCTCTGTGAGCTGCAGCAAGAGTAAGTAGAGCAGGAGCGTTTAGACACTGCTGAAAGAGCAGAAAAGCCAGGCCAAAATGTTCCTACAGATCATCTTCAGCGCACAGCGAGCTTTGCAACTCTGCAACATCCATTGCTGTCACTCCTCCCTTTCCTGCCTGAAAGACCAATTGAATCCAACATCTCTGTGCTCTCTCTCTGCTGAGCAGCAACGGAGAGAATAGAGCAGCAATGTTTCGACTGTTATAAAACAGCAGAAGAGCTTTGCGAAAAAGCTCCTGCTGATCATGTTTAGCACACAGTTAGCTTTGCAACTGTGACACAAACATTGCTCTCACTCCTCACTTTATCTCCTAAAAGTGCATTTGAATCCAACGTTTCTGGTGCCCTCTCTCCTTTCAAGAGCAGTTGTGACAAGGGAGCACGAAGCGCTTGACCTCTAATCCCACAGCCGATGGGCCAGCAGGGAAACTCCGGCTGGGCATCTTCAGCGCACAGTGAGCTTTGAAACTGTGTCACACACATTGCTGTCACCCCTCACTTTCCTACCTGAAAGTCCAATCGAATCCTACAACTCCTGTGCTTGCTCTTTGTCAGCAGCAGCAGAATATAGCAGTTACGTTTGGTCTCTGCTGAAACAGCAGAAGAGACATGCACAAAGTTCCTGCTGATCATCTTCAGCACACAGTGAGCTTTGCAACTGGGACACACACATTACTGTCACTGGTCACTTTATCTCCTAAAAGTCCATTTGAATGCAACCTTTCCAGTGCCCGCTCTCTCTGAGCAGCAGCAGAGTGAGTAGAGCAGGAACGTTTAGACACTGCTGAAAGAGCAGAAGAGCCAGGCCAAAATGTTCCTGCTGATCATCGTCAGCGCACAGCGAGCTTTGCAACTCTGCAACACACATTGCTGTCACTCCTCCCTTTCCTGCCTGAAAGACCAGTTGAATCCAACATCTCTGTGCCAGCTCTCTGCTGAGCAGCAACAGAGAGAGTAGAGCAGCAATGTTTAGACTGTGCTAAAACAGCAGAAGAGCCTTGCGAAAAACCTCCTGCTGGTCATCTATAGCACACAGTGAGCTTTGCAACTGTGACACAAACATTGCTGTCACTCTTCACTCTTTCTCCAAAAAGACCGTTTGAATACAACCTCTCCAGTGCACGCTCTCTGTGAGCTGCAGCAAGAGTAAGTAGAGCAGGAAAGTTTAGACACTGCTGAAAGAGCAGAAAAGCCAGGCCAAAATGTTCCTACAGATCATCTTCAGCGCACAGCGAGCTTTGCAACTCTGCAACATCCATTGCTGTCACTCCTCCCTTTCCTGCCTGAAAGACCAATTGAATCCAACATCTCTGTGCTCTCTCTCTGCTGAGCAGCAACAGAGAGAGTAGAGCAGCAATGTTTCGACTGTGCTAAAACAGCAGAAGAGCCTTGCGAAAAAGCTCCTGCTGATCATGTTTAGCACACAGTTAGCTTTGCAACTGTGACACAAACATTGCTGTCACTCCTCACTTTATCTCCTAAAAGTGCATTTGAATCCAACGTTTCTGGTGCCCTCTCTCCTTTCAAGAGCAGTTGTGACAGGGGAGCAGGAAGCGCTTGACCTCTAATCCCACAGCCGATGGGCCAGCAGGGAAACTCCGGCTGGGCATCTTCAGCGCACAGTGAGCTTTGAAACTGTGTCACACACATTGCTGTCACCCCTCACTTTCCTACCTGAAAGTCCAATTGAATCCTACAACTCCTGTGCTTGCTCTTTGTCAGCAGCAGCAGAATATAGCAGTTACGTTTGGTCTCTGCTGAAACAGCAGAAGAGACATGCACAAAGTTCCTGCTGATCATCTTCAGCACACAGTGAGCTTTGCAACTGTGACACACACATTACTGTCACTGGTCACTTTATCTCCTAAAAGTCCATTTGAATGCAACCTTTCCAGTGCCCGCTCTCTCTGAGCAGCAGCAGAGTGAGTAGAGCAGGAATGTTTAGACTCTGCTGAAAGAGCAGAAGAGCCAGGCCAAAATGTTCCTGCTCATCATCGTCAGCGCACAGCGAGCTTTGCAACTCTGCAACACACATTGCTGTCACTCCTCCCTTTCCTGCCTGAAAGACCAGTTGAATCCAACATCTCTGTGCCAGCTCTCTGCTGAGCAGCAACAGAGAGAGTAGAGCAGCAATGTTTAGACTGTGCTAAAACAGCAGAAGAGCCTTGCGAAAAACCTCCTGCTGGTCATCTATAGCACACAGTGAGCTTTGCAACTGTGACACAAACATTGCTGTCACTCTTCACTCTTTCTCCAAAAACACCGTTTGAATACAACCTCTCCAGTGCACGCTCTCTGTGAGCTGCAGCAAGAGTAAGTAGAGCAGGAACGTTTAGACACTGCTGAAAGAGCAGAAAAGCCAGGACAAAATGTTCCTACAGATCATCTTCAGCGCACAGCGAGCTTTGCAACTCTGCAACATCCATTGCTGTCACTCCTCCCTTTCCTGCCTGAAAGACCAATTGAATCCAACATCTCTGTGCTCTCTCTCTGCTGAGCAGCAACAGAGAGAGTAGAGCAACAATGTTTAGACTGTGCTAAAACAGCAGAAGAGCCTTGCGAAAAAGCTCCTGCTGATCATGTTTAGCACACAGTTAGCTTTGCAACTGTGACACAAACATTGCTGTCACTCTTCACTCTTTCTCCAAAAAGACCAAACGTAACTGCTATATTCTGCTGCTGCTGACAAAGAGCAAGCACAGGAGTTGTAGGATTCGATTGGACTTTCAGGTAGGAAAGTGAGGGGTGACAGCAATGTGTGTGACACAGTTTCAATGCTCACTGTGCGCTGAAGATGCCCAGCCGGAGTTTCCCTGCTGGCCCATCGGCTGTGGGATTAGAGGTCAAGCGCTTCGTGCTCCCCTGTCACAACTGCTCTTGAAAGGAGAGAGCGCCCCAGAAACGTTGGATTCAAATGCACTTTTAGGAGATAAAGTGACCAGTGACAGTAATGTGTGTGTCACAGTTGTAAAGCTAACTGTGTGCTAAACATGATCAGCAGGAGCTTTTTCGCAAGGCTCTTCTGCTGTTTTAGCACAGTCTAAACATTGCTGCTCTACTCTCTCTGTTGCTGCTCAGCAGAGAGCTGGCACAGAGATGTTGGATTCAACTGGTCTTTCAGGCAGGAAAGGGAGGAGTGACAGCAATGTGTGTTGCAGAGTTGCAAAGCTCGCTGTGCGCTGACGATGATCAGCAGGAACATTTTGGCCTGGCTCTTCTGCTCTTTCAGCAGAGTCTAAACGTTCCTGCTCTACTCACTCTGCTGCTGCTCAGAGAGAGCGGGCACTGGAAAGGTTGCATTCAAATGGACTTTTAGGAGATAAAGTGACCAGTGACAGTAATGTGTGTGTCACGGTTGCAAAGCTCACTGTGTGCTGAAGATGATCAGCAGGAACTTTGTGCATGTCTCTTCTGCTGTTTCAGCAGAGTCCAAACGTAACTGCTATATTCTGCTGCTGCTGACAAAGAGCAAGCACAGGAGTTGTAGGATTCAATTGGACTTTCAGGTAGGAAAGTGAGGGGTGACAGCAATGTGTGTGACACAGTTTCAAAGCTCACTGTGCGCTGAAGATGCCCAGCCGGAGTTTCCCTGCTGGCCCATCGGCTGTGGGATTAGAGGTCAAGCGCTTCGTGCTCCCCTGTCACAACTGCTCTTGAAAGGAGAGAGGGCACCCGAAACGTTGGATTCAAATGCACTTTTAGGAGATAAAGTGAGGAGTGACAGCAATGTTTGTGTCACAGTTGCAAAGCTAACTGTGTGCTAAACATGATCAGCAGGAGCTTTTTCGCAAGGCTCTTCTGCTGTTTTAGCACAGTCTAAACATTGCTGCTCTACTCTCTCTGTTGCTGCTCAGCAGAGAGAGAGCACAGAGATGTTGGATTCAATTGGTCTTTCAGGCAGGAAAGGGAGGAGTGACAGCAATTGATGTTGCAGAGTTGCAAAGCTCGCTGTGCGCTGAAGATGATCTGTAGGAACATTTTGTCCTGGCTTTTCTGCTCTTTCAGCAGTGTCTAAACATTCCTGTTCTACTTACTCTTGCTGCAGCTCACAGAGAGCGTGCACTGGAGAGGTTGTATTCAAACGGTGTTTTTGGAGAAAGAGTGAAGAGTGACAGCAATGTTTGTGTCACAGTTGCAAAGCTCACTGTGTGCTATAGATGACCAGCAGGAGGTTTTTCGCAAGGCTCTTCTGCTGTTTTAGCACAGTCTAAACATTGCTGCTCTACTCTCTCTGTTGCTGCTCAGCAGAGAGCTGGCACAGAGATGTTGGATTCAACTGGTCTTTCAGGCAGGAAAGGGAGGAGTGACAGCAATGTGTGTTGCAGAGTTGCAAAGCTCGCTGTGCGCTGACGATGATGAGCAGGAACATTTTGGCCTGGCTCTTCTGCTCTTTCAGCAGAGTCTAAACGTTCCTGCTCTACTCACTCTGCTGCTGCTCAGAGAGAGCGGGCACTGGAAAGGTTGCATTCAAATGGACTTTTAGGAGATAAAGTGACAGTAATGTGTGTGTCACAGTTGCAAAGCTCACTGTGTGCTGAAGATGATCAGCAGGAACTTTGTGCATGTCTCTTCTGCTGTTTCAGCAGAGACCAAACGTAACTGCTATATTCTGCTGCTGCTGACAAAGAGCAAGCACAGGAGTTGTAGGATTCAATTGGACTTTCAGGTAGGAAAGTGAGGGTTGACAGCAATGTGCGTGACACAGTTTCAAAGCTCACTGTGCGCTGAAGATGCCCAGCCGGATTTTCCCTGCTGGCCCATCGGCTGTGGGATTAGAGGTCAAGCGCTTCGTGCTCCCCTGTCACAACTGCTCTTGAAAGGAGAGAGGGCACCCGAAACGTTGGATTCAAATGCACTTTTAGGAGATAAAGTGACCAGTGACAGTAATGTTTGTGTCACAGTTGCAAAGCTAACTGTGTGCTAAACATGATCAGCAGGAGCGTTTTTGGCTAGGCTCTTCTGCTGTTTTAGCACAGACTAAACATTGCTGCTCTACTCTCTCTGTTGCTGCTCTAGCAGAGAGAGAGCACAGAGATGTTGGATTCAATTGGTCTTTCAGGCAGGAAAGGGAGGAGTGACAGCAATGGATGTTGCAGAATTGCAAAGCTCGCTGTGCGCTGAAGATGATCTGTAGGAACATTTTGGCCTGGCTTTTCTGCTCTTTCAGCAGTGTCTAAACGGTCCTGCTCTACTTACTCTTGCTGCAGCTCACAGAGAGCTTGCACTGGAGAGGTTGTATTCAAACGGTCTTTTTGGAGAAAGAGTGAAGAGTGACAGCAATGTTTGTGTCACAGTTGCAAAGCTCACTGTGTGCTATAGATGACCAGCAGGAGGTTTTTCGCAAGGCTCTTCTGCTGTTTTAGCACAGTCTAAACATTGCTGCTCTACTCTCTCTGTTGCTGCTCAGCAGAGAGCAGGCACAGAGATGTTGGATTCAACTGGTCTTTCAGGCAGGAAAGGGAGGAGTGACAGCAATGTGTGTTGCAGAGTTGCACAGCTCGCTGTGCGCTGACGATGATCAGCAGGAACATTTTGGCCTGGCTCTTCTGCTCTTTCAGCAGAGTCTAAACGTTCCTGCTCTACTCACTGTGCTGCTGCTCAGAGAGAGCGGGCACTGGAAAGTTTGCATTCAAATGGACTTTTAGGAGATAAAGTGACCAGTGACAGTAATGTTTGTGTCACAGTTGCAAAGCTCACTGTGTGCTATAGATGACCAGCAGGAGCTTTTTCGCAAGGCTCTTCTGCTGTTTTGGCACAGTCTAAACATTGCTGCTCTACTCTCTCTGTTGCTGCTCAGCAGAGAGAGAGCACAGAGATGTTGGAATCAATTGGTCTTTCAGGCAGGAAAGGGAGGAGTGACAGCAATGTATGTTGCAGAGTTGCAAAGCTCGCTGTGCGCTGAAGATGATCTGTAGGAACATTTTGTCCTGGCTTTTCTGCACTTTCAGCAGTGTCTAAAAGCTCCAACGTTTCTGGGGCCCTCTCTCCTTTCAAGAGCAGTTGTGACAGGGGAGCACGAAGCGCTTGACCTCTAATCCCACAGCCGATGGGCCAGCAGGGAAACTCCGGCTGGGCATCTTCAGCGCACAGTGAGCTTTGAAACTGTGTCACACACATTGCTGTCACCCCTCACTTTCCTACCTGAAAGTCCAATTGAATCCTACAACTCCTGTGCTTGCTCTTTGTCAGCAGCAGCAGAATATAGCAGTTACGTTTGGTCTCTGCTGAAACAGCAGAGGAGACATGCACAAAGTTCCTGCTGATCATCTTCAGCACACAGTGAGCTTTGCAACTGTGACACACACATTACTGTCACAGGTCACTTTATCTCCTAAAAGTCCATTTGAATGCAACCTTTCCAGTGCCCGCTCTCTCTGAGCAGCAGCAGAGTGAGTAGAGCAGGAATGTTTAGACTCTGCTGAAAGAGCAGAAGAGCTAGGCCAAAATGTTCCTGCTCATCATCGTCAGCGCACAGCGAGCTTTGCAACTCTGCAGCACACATTGCTGTCACTCCTCCCTTTCCTGCCTGAAAGACCAGTTGAATCCAACATCTCTGTGCCAGCTCTCTGCTGAGCAGCAACAGAGAGAGTAGAGCAGCAATGTTTAGACTGTGCTAAAACAGCAGAAGAGCCTTGCGAAAAACCTCCTGCTGGTCATCTATAGCACACAGTGAGCTTTGCAACTGTGACACAAACATTGCTGTCACTCTTCACTCTTTCTCCAAAAAGACCGTTTGAATACAACCTCTCCAGTGCACGCTCTCTGTGAGCTGCAGCAAAAGTAGAGCAGGAGCGTTTAGACACTGCTGAAAGAGCAGAAAAGCCAGGCCAAAATGTTCCTACAGATCATCTTCAGCGCACAGCGAGCTTTGCAACTCTGCAACATCCATTTCTGTCACTCCTCTCTTTCCTGCCTGAAAGACCAATTGAATCCAACATCTCTGTGCTCTCTCTCTGCTGAGCAGCAACAGAGAGAGTAGAGCAGCAATGTTTCGACTGTGCTAAAACAGCAGAAGAGCCTTGCGAAAAAGCTCCTGCTGATCATGTTTAGCACACAGTTAGCTTTGCAACTGTGACACAAACATTGCTGTCACTCCTCACTTTATCTCCTAAAAGTGCATTTGAATCCAACGTTTCGGGTGCCCTCTCTCCTTTCAAGAGCAGTTGTGACAGGGGAGCATGAAGCGCTTGACCTCTAATCCCACAGCCGATGGGCCAGCAGGGAAACTCCGGCTGGGCATCTTCAGCGCACAGTGAGCTTTGAAACTGTGTCACACACATAGCTGTCACCCCTCACTTTCCTACCTGAAAGTCCAATTGAATCCTACAACTCCTGTGCTTGCTCTTTGTCAGCAGCAGCAGAATATAGCAGTTACGTTTGGTCTCTGCTGAAACAGCAGAAGAGACATGCACAAAGTTCCTGCTGATCATCTTCAGCACACAGTGAGCTTTGCAACTGTGACACACACATTACTGTCACAGGTCACTTTATCTCCTAAAAGTCCATTTGAATGCAACCTTTCCAGTGCCCGCTCTCTCTGAGCAGCAGCAGAGTGAGTAGAGCAGGAACGTTTAGACTCTGCTGAAAGAGCAGAAGAGCCAGGCCAAAATCTTCCTGCTGATCATCGTCAGCGCACAGCGAGCTTTGCAACTCTGCAACACACATTGCTGTCACTCCTCCCTTTCCTGCCTGAAAGACCAGTTGAAACCAACATCTCTGTGCCAGCTCTCTGCTGAGCAGCAACAGAGAGAGTAGAGCAGCAATGTTTAGACTGTGCTAAAACAGCAGAAGAGCCTTGCGAAAAACCTCCTGCTGGTCATCTATAGCACACAGTGAGCTTTGCAACTGTGACACAAACATTGCTGTCACTCTTCATTCTTTCTCCAAAAAGACCGTTTGAATACAACCTCTCCAGTGCACGCTCTCTGTGAGCTGCAGCAAGAGTAAGTAGAGCAGGAGCTTTTAGACACTGCTGAAAGAGCAGAAAAGCCAGGACAAAATGTTCCTACAGATCATCTTCAGCGCACAGCGAGCTTTGCAACTCTGCAACATCCATTGCTGTCACTCCTCCCTTTCCTGCCTGAAAGACCAATTGAATCCAACATCTCTGTGCTCTCTCTCTGCTGAGCAGCAACAGAGAGAGTAGAGCAGCAATGTTTAGACTGTGCTAAAACAGCAGAAGAGCCTTGCGAAAAAGCTCCTGCGGATCATGTTTAGCACACAGTGAGCTTTGCAACTGTGACACACACATTACTGTCACTGGTCACTTTATCTCCTAAAAGTCCATTTGAATGCAACCTTTCCAATGCCCGCTCTCTCTGAGCAGCAGCAGAGTGAGTAGAGCAGGAACGTTTAGACTCTGCTGAAAGAGCAGAAGAGCCAGGCCAAAATGTTCCTGCTGATCATCGTGAGCGCACAGCGAGCTTTGCAACTCTGCAACACACATTGCTGTCACTCCTCCCTTTCCTGCCTGAAAGACCAGTTGAATCCAACATCTCTGTGCCAGCTCTCTGCTGAGCAGCAACAGAGAGAGTAGAGCAGCAATGTTTAGACTGTGCTAAAACAGCAGAAGAGCCTTGCGAAAAACCTCCTGCTGGTCATCTATAGCACACAGTGAGCTTTGCAACTGTGACACAAACATTGCTGTCACTCTTCACTCTTTCTCCAAAAAGACCGTTTGAATACAACCTCTCCAGTGCACGCTCTCTGTGAGCTGCAGCAAGAGTAAGTAGAGCAGGAGCGTTTAGACACTGCTGAAAGAGCAGAAAAGCCAGGACAAAATGTTCCTACAGATCATCTTCAGCGCACAGCGAGCTTTGCAACTCTGCAACATCCATTGCTGTCACTCCTCCCTTTCCTGCTTGAAAGACCAATTGAATCCAACATCTCTGTGCTCTCTCTCTGCTAGAGCAGCAACAGAGAGAGTAGAGCAGCAATGTTTAGTCTGTGCTAAAACAGCAGAAGAGCCTAGCCAAAAATGCTCCTGCTGATCATGTTTAGCACACAGTTAGCTTTGCAACTGTGACACAAACATTGCTGTCACTCCTCACTTTATCTCCTAAAAGTGCATTTGAATCCAACGTTTCTGGGGCCCTCTCTCCTTTCAAGAGCAGTTGTGACAGGGGGCACGAAGCGCTTGACCTCTAATCCCACAGCCGATGGGCCAGCAGGGAAACTCCGGCTGGGCATCTTCAGCGCACAGTGAGCTTTGAAACTGTGTCACACACATTGCTGTCACCCCTCACTTTCCTACCTGAAAGTCCAATTGAATCCTACAACTCCTGTGCTTGCTCTTTGTCAGCAGCAGCAGAATATAGCAGTTACGTTTGGTCTCTGCTGAAACAGCAGAAGAGACATGCACAAAGTTCCTGCTGATCATCTTCAGCACACAGTGAGCTTTGCAACTGGGACACACACATTACTGTCACTGGTCACTTTATCTCCTAAAAGTCCATTTGAATGCAACCTTTCCAGTGCCCGCTCTCTCTGAGCAGCAGCAGAGTGAGTAGAGCAGGAACGTTTAGACACTGCTGAAAGAGCAGAAGAGCCAGGCCAAAATGTTCCTGCTCATCATCGTCAGCGCACAGCGAGCTTTGCAACTCTGCAACACACATTGCTGTCACTCCTCCCTTTCCTGCCTGAAAGACCAGTTGAATCCAACATCTCTGTGCCAGCTCTCTGCTGAGCAGCAACAGAGAGAGTAGAGCAGCAATGTTTAGACTGTGCTAAAACAGCAGAAGAGCCTTGCGAAAAACCTCCTGCTGGTCATCTATAGCACACAGTGAGCTTTGCAACTGTGACACAAACATTGCTGTCACTCTTCACTCTTTCTCCAAAAACACCGTTTGAATACAACCTCTCCAGTGCACGCTCTCTGTGAGCTGCAGCAAGAGTAAGTAGAGCAGGAGCGTTTAGACACTGCTGAAAGAGCAGAAAAGCCAGGACAAAATGTTCCTACAGATCATCTTCAGCGCACAGCGAGCTTTGCAACTCTGCAACATCCATTGCTGTCACTCCTCCCTTTCCTGCCTGAAAGACCAATTGAATCCAACATCTCTGTGCTCTCTCTCTGCTGAGCAGCAACAGAGAGAGTAGAGCAGCAATGTTTAGACTGTGCTAAAACAGCAGAAGAGCCTTGCGAAAAAGCTCCTGCTGATCATGTTTAGCACACAGTTAGCTTTGCAACTGTGACACAAACATTGCTGTCACTCCTCACTTTATCTCCTAAAAGTGCATTTGAATCCAACGTTTCTGGTGCCCTCTCTCCTTTCAAGAGCAGTTGTGACAGGGGAGCACAAAGCACTTGACCTCTAATCCCACAGCCGATGGGCCAGCAGGGAAACTCCGGCTGGGCATCTTCAGCGCACAGTGAGCTTTAAACTGTGTCACACACATTGCTGTCACCCCTCACTTTCCTACCTGAAAGTCCAATCGAATCCTACAACTCCTGTGCTTGCTCTTTGTCAGCAGCAGCAGAATATAGCAGTTACGTTTGGTCTCTGCTGAAACAGCAGAAGAGACATGCACAAAGTTCCTGCTGATCATCTTCAGCACACAGTGAGCTTTGCAACTGTGACACACACATTACTGTCACTGGTCACTTTATCTCCTAAAAGTCCATTTGAATGCAACCTTTCCAGTGCCCGCTCTCTCTGAGCAGCAGCAGAGTGAGTAGAGCAGGAATGTTTAGACTCTGCTGAAAGAGCAGAAGAGCCAGGCCAAAATGTTCCTGCTCATCATCGTCAGCGCACAGCGAGCTTTGCAACTCTGCAACACACATTGCTGTCACTCCTCCCTTTCCTGCCTGAAAGACCAGTTGAATCCAACATCTCTGTGCCAGCTCTCTGCTGAGCAGCAACAGAGAGAGTAGAGCAGCAATGTTTAGACTGTGCTAAAACAGCAGAAGAGCCTTGCGAAAAACCTCCTGCTGGTCATCTATAGCACACAGTGAGCTTTGCAACTGTGACACAAACATTGCTGTCACTCTTCACTCTTTCTCCAAAAACACCGTTTGAATACAACCTCTCCAGTGCACGCTCTCTGTGAGCTGCAGAAGAGTAAGTAAAGCAGGAGCGTTTAGACACTGCTGAAAGAGCAGAAAAGCCAGGACAAAATGTTCCTACAGATCATCTTCAGCGCACAGCGAGCTTTGCAACTCTGCAACATCCATTGCTGTCACTCCTCCCTTTCCTGCCTGAAAGACCAATTGAATCCAACATCTCTGTGCTCTCTCTCTGCTGAGCAGCAACAGAGAGAGTAGAGCAACAATGTTTAGACTGTGCTAAAACAGCAGAAGAGCCTTGCGAAAAAGCTCCTGCTGATCATGTTTAGCACACAGTTAGCTTTGCAACTGTGACACAAACATTGCTGTCACTCTTCACTCTTTCTCCAAAAAGACCAAACGTAACTGCTATATTCTGCTGCTGCTGACAAAGAGCAAGCACAGGAGTTGTAGGATTCGATTGGACTTTCAGGTAGGAAAGTGAGGGGTGACAGCAATGTGTGTGACACAGTTTCAATGCTCACTGTGCGCTGAAGATGCCCAGCCGGAGTTTCCCTGCTGGCCCATCGGCTGTGGGATTAGAGGTCAAGCGCTTCGTGCTCCCCTGTCACAACTGCTCTTGAAAGGAGAGAGCGCCCCAGAAACGTTGGATTCAAATGCACTTTTAGGAGATAAAGTGACCAGTGACAGTAATGTGTGTGTCACAGTTGTAAAGCTAACTGTGTGCTAAACATGATCAGCAGGAGCTTTTTCGCAAGGCTCTTCTGCTGTTTTAGCACAGTCTAAACATTGCTGCTCTACTCTCTCTGTTGCTGCTCAGCAGAGAGCTGGCACAGAGATGTTGGATTCAACTGGTCTTTCAGGCAGGAAAGGGAGGAGTGACAGCAATGTGTGTTGCAGAGTTGCAAAGCTCGCTGTGCGCTGACGATGATCAGCAGGAACATTTTGGCCTGGCTCTTCTGCTCTTTCAGCAGAGTCTAAACGTTCCTGCTCTACTCACTCTGCTGCTGCTCAGAGAGAGCGGGCACTGGAAAGGTTGCATTCAAATGGACTTTTAGGAGATAAAGTGACCAGTGACAGTAATGTGTGTGTCACGGTTGCAAAGCTCACTGTGTGCTGAAGATGATCAGCAGGAACTTTGTGCATGTCTCTTCTGCTGTTTCAGCAGAGTCCAAACGTAACTGCTATATTCTGCTGCTGCTGACAAAGAGCAAGCACAGGAGTTGTAGGATTCAATTGGACTTTCAGTTAGGAAAGTGAGGGGTGACAGCAATGTGTGTGACACAGTTTCAAAGCTCACTGTGCGCTGAAGATGCCCAGCCGGAGTTTCCCTGCTGGCCCATCGGCTGTGGGATTAGAGGTCAAGCGCTTCGTGCTCCCCTGTCACAACTGCTCTTGAAAGGAGAGAGGGCACCCGAAACGTTGGATTCAAATGCACTTTTAGGAGATAAAGTGAGGAGTGAGAGCAATGTTTGTGTCACAGTTGCAAAGCTAACTGTGTGCTAAACATGATCAGCAGGAGCTTTTTCGCAAGGCTCTTCTGCTGTTTTAGCACAGTCTAAACATTGCTGCTCTACTCTCTCTGTTGCTGCTCAGCAGAGAGAGAGCACAGAGATGTTGGATTCAATTGGTCTTTCAGGCAGGAAAGGGAGGAGTGACAGCAATTGATGTTGCAGAGTTGCAAAGCTCGCTGTGCGCTGAAGATGATCTGTAGGAACATTTTGGCCTGGCTTTTCTGCTCTTTCAGCAGTGTCTAAACATTCCTGTTCTACTTACTCTTGCTGCAGCTCACAGAGAGCGTGCACTGGAGAGGTTGTATTCAAACGGTGTTTTTGGAGAAAGAGTGAAGAGTGACAGCAATGTTTGTGTCACAGTTGCAAAGCTCACTGTGTGCTATAGATGACCAGCAGGAGGTTTTTCGCAAGGCTCTTCTGCTGTTTTAGCACAGTCTAAACATTGCTGCTCTACTCTCTCTGTTGCTGCTCAGCAGAGAGCTGGCACAGAGATGTTGGATTCAACTGGTCTTTCAGGCAGGAAAGGGAGGAGTGACAGCAATGTGTGTTGCAGAGTTGCAAAGCTCGCTGTGCGCTGACGATGATGAGCAGGAACATTTTGGCCTGGCTCTTCTGCTCTTTCAGCAGAGTCTAAACGTTCCTGCTCTACTCACTCTGCTGCTGCTCAGAGAGAGCGGGCACTGGAAAGGTTGCATTCAAATGGACTTTTAGGAGATAAAGTGACAGTAATGTGTGTGTCACAGTTGCAAAGCTCACTGTGTGCTGAAGATGATCAGCAGGAACTTTGTGCATGTCTCTTCTGCTGTTTCAGCAGAGACCAAACGTAACTGCTATATTCTGCTGCTGCTGACAAAGAGCAAGCACAGGAGTTGTAGGATTCAATTGGACTTTCAGGTAGGAAAGTGAGGGTTGACAGCAATGTGCGTGACACAGTTTCAAAGCTCACTGTGCGCTGAAGATGCCCAGCCGGAGTTTCCCTGCTGGCCCATCGGCTGTGGGATTAGAGGTCAAGCGCTTCGTGCTCCCCTGTCACAACTGCTCTTGAAAGGAGAGAGGGCACCCGAAACGTTGGATTCAAATGCACTTTTAGGAGATAAAGTGACCAGTGACAGTAATGTTTGTGTCACAGTTGCAAAGCTAACTGTGTGCTAAACATGATCAGCAGGAGCGTTTTTGGCTAGGCTCTTCTGCTGTTTTAGCACAGACTAAACATTGCTGCTCTACTCTCTCTGTTGCTGCTCTAGCAGAGAGAGAGCACAGAGATGTTGGATTCAATTGGTCTTTCAGGCAGGAAAGGGAGGAGTGACAGCAATGGATGTTGCAGAATTGCAAAGCTCGCTGTGCGCTGAAGATGATCTGTAGGAACATTTTGGCCTGGCTTTTCTGCTCTTTCAGCAGTGTCTAAACGGTCCTGCTCTACTTACTCTTGCTGCAGCTCACAGAGAGCTTGCACTGGAGAGGTTGTATTCAAACGGTCTTTTTGGAGAAAGAGTGAAGAGTGACAGCAATGTTTGTGTCACAGTTGCAAAGCTCACTGTGTGCTATAGATGACCAGCAGGAGGTTTTTCGCAAGGCTCTTCTGCTGTTTTAGCACAGTCTAAACATTGCTGCTCTACTCTCTCTGTTGCTGCTCAGCAGAGAGCAGGCACAGAGATGTTGGATTCAACTGGTCTTTCAGGCAGGAAAGGGAGGAGTGACAGCAATGTGTGTTGCAGAGTTGCACAGCTCGCTGTGCGCTGACGATGATCAGCAGGAACATTTTGGCCTGGCTCTTCTGCTCTTTCAGCAGAGTCTAAACGTTCCTGCTCTACTCACTGTGCTGCTGCTCAGAGAGAGCGGGCACTGGAAAGTTTGCATTCAAATGGACTTTTAGGAGATAAAGTGACCAGTGACAGTAATGTTTGTGTCACAGTTGCAAAGCTCACTGTGTGCTATAGATGACCAGCAGGAGCTTTTTCGCAAGGCTCTTCTGCTGTTTTGGCACAGTCTAAACATTGCTGCTCTACTCTCTCTGTTGCTGCTCAGCAGAGAGAGAGCACAGAGATGTTGGATTCAATTGGTCTTTCAGGCAGGAAAGGGAGGAGTGACAGCAATTGATGTTGCAGAGTTGCAAAGCTCGCTGTGCGCTGAAGATGATCTGTAGGAACATTTTGGCCTGGCTTTTCTGCTCTTTCAGCAGTGTCTAAACATTCCTGTTCTACTTACTCTTGCTGCAGCTCACAGAGAGCGTGCACTGGAGAGGTTGTATTCAAACGGTGTTTTTGGAGAAAGAGTGAAGAGTGACAGCAATGTTTGTGTCACAGTTGCAAAGCTCACTGTGTGCTATAGATGACCAGCAGGAGGTTTTTCGCAAGGCTCTTCTGCTGTTTTAGCACAGTCTAAACATTGCTGCTCTACTCTCTCTGTTGCTGCTCAGCAGAGAGCTGGCACAGAGATGTTGGATTCAACTGGTCTTTCAGGCAGGAAAGGGAGGAGTGACAGCAATGTGTGTTGCAGAGTTGCAAAGCTCGCTGTGCGCTGACGATGATGAGCAGGAACATTTTGGCCTGGCTCTTCTGCTCTTTCAGCAGAGTCTAAACGTTCCTGCTCTACTCACTCTGCTGCTGCTCAGAGAGAGCGGGCACTGGAAAGGTTGCATTCAAATGGACTTTTAGGAGATAAAGTGACAGTAATGTGTGTGTCACAGTTGCAAAGCTCACTGTGTGCTGAAGATGATCAGCAGGAACTTTGTGCATGTCTCTTCTGCTGTTTCAGCAGAGACCAAACGTAACTGCTATATTCTGCTGCTGCTGACAAAGAGCAAGCACAGGAGTTGTAGGATTCAATTGGACTTTCAGGTAGGAAAGTGAGGGTTGACAGCAATGTGCGTGACACAGTTTCAAAGCTCACTGTGCGCTGAAGATGCCCAGCCGGAGTTTCCCTGCTGGCCCATCGGCTGTGGGATTAGAGGTCAAGCGCTTCGTGCTCCCCTGTCACAACTGCTCTTGAAAGGAGAGAGGGCACCCGAAACGTTGGATTCAAATGCACTTTTAGGAGATAAAGTGACCAGTGACAGTAATGTTTGTGTCACAGTTGCAAAGCTAACTGTGTGCTAAACATGATCAGCAGGAGCGTTTTTGGCTAGGCTCTTCTGCTGTTTTAGCACAGACTAAACATTGCTGCTCTACTCTCTCTGTTGCTGCTCTAGCAGAGAGAGAGCACAGAGATGTTGGATTCAATTGGTCTTTCAGGCAGGAAAGGGAGGAGTGACAGCAATGGATGTTGCAGAATTGCAAAGCTCGCTGTGCGCTGAAGATGATCTGTAGGAACATTTTGGCCTGGCTTTTCTGCTCTTTCAGCAGTGTCTAAACGGTCCTGCTCTACTTACTCTTGCTGCAGCTCACAGAGAGCTTGCACTGGAGAGGTTGTATTCAAACGGTGTTTTTGGAGAAAGAGTGAAGAGTGACAGCAATGTTTGTGTCACAGTTGCAAAGCTCACTGTGTGCTATAGATGACCAGCAGGAGGTTTTTCGCAAGGCTCTTCTGCTGTTTTAGCACAGTCTAAACATTGCTGCTCTACTCTCTCTGTTGCTGCTCAGCAGAGAGCAGGCACAGAGATGTTGGATTCAACTGGTCTTTCAGGCAGGAAAGGGAGGAGTGACAGCAATGTGTGTTGCAGAGTTGCACAGCTCGCTGTGCGCTGACGATGATCAGCAGGAACATTTTGGCCTGGCTCTTCTGCTCTTTCAGCAGAGTCTAAACGTTCCTGCTCTACTCACTGTGCTGCTGCTCAGAGAGAGCGGGCACTGGAAAGTTTGCATTCAAATGGACTTTTAGGAGATAAAGTGACCAGTGACAGTAATGTTTGTGTCACAGTTGCAAAGCTCACTGTGTGCTATAGATGACCAGCAGGAGCTTTTTCGCAAGGCTCTTCTGCTGTTTTGGCACAGTCTAAACATTGCTGCTCTACTCTCTCTGTTGCTGCTCAGCAGAGAGAGAGCACAGAGATGTTGGATTCAATTGGTCTTTCAGGCAGGAAAGGGAGGAGTGACAGCAATTGATGTTGCAGAGTTGCAAAGCTCGCTGTGCGCTGAAGATGATCTGTAGGAACATTTTGGCCTGGCTTTTCTGCTCTTTCAGCAGTGTCTAAACATTCCTGTTCTACTTACTCTTGCTGCAGCTCACAGAGAGCGTGCACTGGAGAGGTTGTATTCAAACGGTGTTTTTGGAGAAAGAGTGAAGAGTGACAGCAATGTTTGTGTCACAGTTGCAAAGCTCACTGTGTGCTATAGATGACCAGCAGGAGGTTTTTCGCAAGGCTCTTCTGCTGTTTTAGCACAGTCTAAACATTGCTGCTCTACTCTCTCTGTTGCTGCTCAGCAGAGAGCTGGCACAGAGATGTTGGATTCAACTGGTCTTTCAGGCAGGAAAGGGAGGAGTGACAGCAATGTGTGTTGCAGAGTTGCAAAGCTCGCTGTGCGCTGACGATGATGAGCAGGAACATTTTGGCCTGGCTCTTCTGCTCTTTCAGCAGAGTCTAAACGTTCCTGCTCTACTCACTCTGCTGCTGCTCAGAGAGAGCGGGCACTGGAAAGGTTGCATTCAAATGGACTTTTAGGAGATAAAGTGACAGTAATGTGTGTGTCACAGTTGCAAAGCTCACTGTGTGCTGAAGATGATCAGCAGGAACTTTGTGCATGTCTCTTCTGCTGTTTCAGCAGAGACCAAACGTAACTGCTATATTCTGCTGCTGCTGACAAAGAGCAAGCACAGGAGTTGTAGGATTCAATTGGACTTTCAGGTAGGAAAGTGAGGGTTGACAGCAATGTGCGTGACACAGTTTCAAAGCTCACTGTGCGCTGAAGATGCCCAGCCGGAGTTTCCCTGCTGGCCCATCGGCTGTGGGATTAGAGGTCAAGCGCTTCGTGCTCCCCTGTCACAACTGCTCTTGAAAGGAGAGAGGGCACCCGAAACGTTGGATTCAAATGCACTTTTAGGAGATAAAGTGACCAGTGACAGTAATGTTTGTGTCACAGTTGCAAAGCTAACTGTGTGCTAAACATGATCAGCAGGAGCGTTTTTGGCTAGGCTCTTCTGCTGTTTTAGCACAGACTAAACATTGCTGCTCTACTCTCTCTGTTGCTGCTCTAGCAGAGAGAGAGCACAGAGATGTTGGATTCAATTGGTCTTTCAGGCAGGAAAGGGAGGAGTGACAGCAATGGATGTTGCAGAATTGCAAAGCTCGCTGTGCGCTGAAGATGATCTGTAGGAACATTTTGGCCTGGCTTTTCTGCTCTTTCAGCAGTGTCTAAACGGTCCTGCTCTACTTACTCTTGCTGCAGCTCACAGAGAGCTTGCACTGGAGAGGTTGTATTCAAACGGTCTTTTTGGAGAAAGAGTGAAGAGTGACAGCAATGTTTGTGTCACAGTTGCAAAGCTCACTGTGTGCTATAGATGACCAGCAGGAGGTTTTTCGCAAGGCTCTTCTGCTGTTTTAGCACAGTCTAAACATTGCTGCTCTACTCTCTCTGTTGCTGCTCAGCAGAGAGCAGGCACAGAGATGTTGGATTCAACTGGTCTTTCAGGCAGGAAAGGGAGGAGTGACAGCAATGTGTGTTGCAGAGTTGCACAGCTCGCTGTGCGCTGACGATGATCAGCAGGAACATTTTGGCCTGGCTCTTCTGCTCTTTCAGCAGAGTCTAAACGTTCCTGCTCTACTCACTGTGCTGCTGCTCAGAGAGAGCGGGCACTGGAAAGTTTGCATTCAAATGGACTTTTAGGAGATAAAGTGACCAGTGACAGTAATGTTTGTGTCACAGTTGCAAAGCTCACTGTGTGCTATAGATGACCAGCAGGAGCTTTTTCGCAAGGCTCTTCTGCTGTTTTGGCACAGTCTAAACATTGCTGCTCTACTCTCTCTGTTGCTGCTCAGCAGAGAGAGAGCACAGAGATGTTGGATTCAATTGGTCTTTCAGGCAGGAAAGGGAGGAGTGACAGCAATTGATGTTGCAGAGTTGCAAAGCTCGCTGTGCGCTGAAGATGATCTGTAGGAACATTTTGGCCTGGCTTTTCTGCTCTTTCAGCAGTGTCTAAACATTCCTGTTCTACTTACTCTTGCTGCAGCTCACAGAGAGCGTGCACTGGAGAGGTTGTATTCAAACGGTGTTTTTGGAGAAAGAGTGAAGAGTGACAGCAATGTTTGTGTCACAGTTGCAAAGCTCACTGTGTGCTATAGATGACCAGCAGGAGGTTTTTCGCAAGGCTCTTCTGCTGTTTTAGCACAGTCTAAACATTGCTGCTCTACTCTCTCTGTTGCTGCTCAGCAGAGAGCTGGCACAGAGATGTTGGATTCAACTGGTCTTTCAGGCAGGAAAGGGAGGAGTGACAGCAATGTGTGTTGCAGAGTTGCAAAGCTCGCTGTGCGCTGACGATGATGAGCAGGAACATTTTGGCCTGGCTCTTCTGCTCTTTCAGCAGAGTCTAAACGTTCCTGCTCTACTCACTCTGCTGCTGCTCAGAGAGAGCGGGCACTGGAAAGGTTGCATTCAAATGGACTTTTAGGAGATAAAGTGACAGTAATGTGTGTGTCACAGTTGCAAAGCTCACTGTGTGCTGAAGATGATCAGCAGGAACTTTGTGCATGTCTCTTCTGCTGTTTCAGCAGAGACCAAACGTAACTGCTATATTCTGCTGCTGCTGACAAAGAGCAAGCACAGGAGTTGTAGGATTCAATTGGACTTTCAGGTAGGAAAGTGAGGGTTGACAGCAATGTGCGTGACACAGTTTCAAAGCTCACTGTGCGCTGAAGATGCCCAGCCGGAGTTTCCCTGCTGGCCCATCGGCTGTGGGATTAGAGGTCAAGCGCTTCGTGCTCCCCTGTCACAACTGCTCTTGAAAGGAGAGAGGGCACCCGAAACGTTGGATTCAAATGCACTTTTAGGAGATAAAGTGACCAGTGACAGTAATGTTTGTGTCACAGTTGCAAAGCTAACTGTGTGCTAAACATGATCAGCAGGAGCGTTTTTGGCTAGGCTCTTCTGCTGTTTTAGCACAGACTAAACATTGCTGCTCTACTCTCTCTGTTGCTGCTCTAGCAGAGAGAGAGCACAGAGATGTTGGATTCAATTGGTCTTTCAGGCAGGAAAGGGAGGAGTGACAGCAATGGATGTTGCAGAATTGCAAAGCTCGCTGTGCGCTGAAGATGATCTGTAGGAACATTTTGGCCTGGCTTTTCTGCTCTTTCAGCAGTGTCTAAACGGTCCTGCTCTACTTACTCTTGCTGCAGCTCACAGAGAGCTTGCACTGGAGAGGTTGTATTCAAACGGTCTTTTTGGAGAAAGAGTGAAGAGTGACAGCAATGTTTGTGTCACAGTTGCAAAGCTCACTGTGTGCTATAGATGACCAGCAGGAGGTTTTTCGCAAGGCTCTTCTGCTGTTTTAGCACAGTCTAAACATTGCTGCTCTACTCTCTCTGTTGCTGCTCAGCAGAGAGCAGGCACAGAGATGTTGGATTCAACTGGTCTTTCAGGCAGGAAAGGGAGGAGTGACAGCAATGTGTGTTGCAGAGTTGCACAGCTCGCTGTGCGCTGACGATGATCAGCAGGAACATTTTGGCCTGGCTCTTCTGCTCTTTCAGCAGAGTCTAAACGTTCCTGCTCTACTCACTGTGCTGCTGCTCAGAGAGAGCGGGCACTGGAAAGTTTGCATTCAAATGGACTTTTAGGAGATAAAGTGACCAGTGACAGTAATGTTTGTGTCACAGTTGCAAAGCTCACTGTGTGCTATAGATGACCAGCAGGAGCTTTTTCGCAAGGCTCTTCTGCTGTTTTGGCACAGTCTAAACATTGCTGCTCTACTCTCTCTGTTGCTGCTCAGCAGAGAGAGAGCACAGAGATGTTGGAATCAATTGGTCTTTCAGGCAGGAAAGGGAGGAGTGACAGCAATGTATGTTGCAGAGTTGCAAAGCTCGCTGTGCGCTGAAGATGATCTGTAGGAACATTTTGTCCTGGCTTTTCTGCACTTTCAGCAGTGTCTAAAAGCTCCAACGTTTCTGGGGCCCTCTCTCCTTTCAAGAGCAGTTGTGACAGGGGAGCACGAAGCGCTTGACCTCTAATCCCACAGCCGATGGGCCAGCAGGGAAACTCCGGCTGGGCATCTTCAGCGCACAGTGAGCTTTGAAACTGTGTCACACACATTGCTGTCACCCCTCACTTTCCTACCTGAAAGTCCAATTGAATCCTACAACTCCTGTGCTTGCTCTTTGTCAGCAGCAGCAGAATATAGCAGTTACGTTTGGTCTCTGCTGAAACAGCAGAGGAGACATGCACAAAGTTCCTGCTGATCATCTTCAGCACACAGTGAGCTTTGCAACTGTGACACACACATTACTGTCACAGGTCACTTTATCTCCTAAAAGTCCATTTGAATGCAACCTTTCCAGTGCCCGCTCTCTCTGAGCAGCAGCAGAGTGAGTAGAGCAGGAATGTTTAGACTCTGCTGAAAGAGCAGAAGAGCTAGGCCAAAATGTTCCTGCTCATCATCGTCAGCGCACAGCGAGCTTTGCAACTCTGCAGCACACATTGCTGTCACTCCTCCCTTTCCTGCCTGAAAGACCAGTTGAATCCAACATCTCTGTGCCAGCTCTCTGCTGAGCAGCAACAGAGAGAGTAGAGCAGCAATGTTTAGACTGTGCTAAAACAGCAGAAGAGCCTTGCGAAAAACCTCCTGCTGGTCATCTATAGCACACAGTGAGCTTTGCAACTGTGACACAAACATTGCTGTCACTCTTCACTCTTTCTCCAAAAAGACCGTTTGAATACAACCTCTCCAGTGCACGCTCTCTGTGAGCTGCAGCAAAAGTAGAGCAGGAGCGTTTAGACACTGCTGAAAGAGCAGAAAAGCCAGGCCAAAATGTTCCTACAGATCATCTTCAGCGCACAGCGAGCTTTGCAACTCTGCAACATCCATTTCTGTCACTCCTCTCTTTCCTGCCTGAAAGACCAATTGAATCCAACATCTCTGTGCTCTCTCTCTGCTGAGCAGCAACAGAGAGAGTAGAGCAGCAATGTTTCGACTGTGCTAAAACAGCAGAAGAGCCTTGCGAAAAAGCTCCTGCTGATCATGTTTAGCACACAGTTAGCTTTGCAACTGTGACACAAACATTGCTGTCACTCCTCACTTTATCTCCTAAAAGTGCATTTGAATCCAACGTTTCGGGTGCCCTCTCTCCTTTCAAGAGCAGTTGTGACAGGGGAGCATGAAGCGCTTGACCTCTAATCCCACAGCCGATGGGCCAGCAGGGAAACTCCGGCTGGGCATCTTCAGCGCACAGTGAGCTTTGAAACTGTGTCACACACATAGCTGTCACCCCTCACTTTCCTACCTGAAAGTCCAATTGAATCCTACAACTCCTGTGCTTGCTCTTTGTCAGCAGCAGCAGAATATAGCAGTTACGTTTGGTCTCTGCTGAAACAGCAGAAGAGACATGCACAAAGTTCCTGCTGATCATCTTCAGCACACAGTGAGCTTTGCAACTGTGACACACACATTACTGTCACAGGTCACTTTATCTCCTAAAAGTCCATTTGAATGCAACCTTTCCAGTGCCCGCTCTCTCTGAGCAGCAGCAGAGTGAGTAGAGCAGGAACGTTTAGACTCTGCTGAAAGAGCAGAAGAGCCAGGCCAAAATCTTCCTGCTGATCATCGTCAGCGCACAGCGAGCTTTGCAACTCTGCAACACACATTGCTGTCACTCCTCCCTTTCCTGCCTGAAAGACCAGTTGAAACCAACATCTCTGTGCCAGCTCTCTGCTGAGCAGCAACAGAGAGAGTAGAGCAGCAATGTTTAGACTGTGCTAAAACAGCAGAAGAGCCTTGCGAAAAACCTCCTGCTGGTCATCTATAGCACACAGTGAGCTTTGCAACTGTGACACAAACATTGCTGTCACTCTTCATTCTTTCTCCAAAAAGACCGTTTGAATACAACCTCTCCAGTGCACGCTCTCTGTGAGCTGCAGCAAGAGTAAGTAGAGCAGGAGCTTTTAGACACTGCTGAAAGAGCAGAAAAGCCAGGACAAAATGTTCCTACAGATCATCTTCAGCGCACAGCGAGCTTTGCAACTCTGCAACATCCATTGCTGTCACTCCTCCCTTTCCTGCCTGAAAGACCAATTGAATCCAACATCTCTGTGCTCTCTCTCTGCTGAGCAGCAACAGAGAGAGTAGAGCAGCAATGTTTAGACTGTGCTAAAACAGCAGAAGAGCCTTGCGAAAAAGCTCCTGCGGATCATGTTTAGCACACAGTGAGCTTTGCAACTGTGACACACACATTACTGTCACTGGTCACTTTATCTCCTAAAAGTCCATTTGAATGCAACCTTTCCAATGCCCGCTCTCTCTGAGCAGCAGCAGAGTGAGTAGAGCAGGAACGTTTAGACTCTGCTGAAAGAGCAGAAGAGCCAGGCCAAAATGTTCCTGCTGATCATCGTGAGCGCACAGCGAGCTTTGCAACTCTGCAACACACATTGCTGTCACTCCTCCCTTTCCTGCCTGAAAGACCAGTTGAATCCAACATCTCTGTGCCAGCTCTCTGCTGAGCAGCAACAGAGAGAGTAGAGCAGCAATGTTTAGACTGTGCTAAAACAGCAGAAGAGCCTTGCGAAAAACCTCCTGCTGGTCATCTATAGCACACAGTGAGCTTTGCAACTGTGACACAAACATTGCTGTCACTCTTCACTCTTTCTCCAAAAAGACCGTTTGAATACAACCTCTCCAGTGCACGCTCTCTGTGAGCTGCAGCAAGAGTAAGTAGAGCAGGAGCGTTTAGACACTGCTGAAAGAGCAGAAAAGCCAGGACAAAATGTTCCTACAGATCATCTTCAGCGCACAGCGAGCTTTGCAACTCTGCAACATCCATTGCTGTCACTCCTCCCTTTCCTGCTTGAAAGACCAATTGAATCCAACATCTCTGTGCTCTCTCTCTGCTAGAGCAGCAACAGAGAGAGTAGAGCAGCAATGTTTAGTCTGTGCTAAAACAGCAGAAGAGCCTAGCCAAAAATGCTCCTGCTGATCATGTTTAGCACACAGTTAGCTTTGCAACTGTGACACAAACATTGCTGTCACTCCTCACTTTATCTCCTAAAAGTGCATTTGAATCCAACGTTTCTGGGGCCCTCTCTCCTTTCAAGAGCAGTTGTGACAGGGGGCACGAAGCGCTTGACCTCTAATCCCACAGCCGATGGGCCAGCAGGGAAACTCCGGCTGGGCATCTTCAGCGCACAGTGAGCTTTGAAACTGTGTCACACACATTGCTGTCACCCCTCACTTTCCTACCTGAAAGTCCAATTGAATCCTACAACTCCTGTGCTTGCTCTTTGTCAGCAGCAGCAGAATATAGCAGTTACGTTTGGTCTCTGCTGAAACAGCAGAAGAGACATGCACAAAGTTCCTGCTGATCATCTTCAGCACACAGTGAGCTTTGCAACTGGGACACACACATTACTGTCACTGGTCACTTTATCTCCTAAAAGTCCATTTGAATGCAACCTTTCCAGTGCCCGCTCTCTCTGAGCAGCAGCAGAGTGAGTAGAGCAGGAACGTTTAGACACTGCTGAAAGAGCAGAAGAGCCAGGCCAAAATGTTCCTGCTCATCATCGTCAGCGCACAGCGAGCTTTGCAACTCTGCAACACACATTGCTGTCACTCCTCCCTTTCCTGCCTGAAAGACCAGTTGAATCCAACATCTCTGTGCCAGCTCTCTGCTGAGCAGCAACAGAGAGAGTAGAGCAGCAATGTTTAGACTGTGCTAAAACAGCAGAAGAGCCTTGCGAAAAACCTCCTGCTGGTCATCTATAGCACACAGTGAGCTTTGCAACTGTGACACAAACATTGCTGTCACTCTTCACTCTTTCTCCAAAAACACCGTTTGAATACAACCTCTCCAGTGCACGCTCTCTGTGAGCTGCAGCAAGAGTAAGTAGAGCAGGAGCGTTTAGACAGTGCTGAAAGAGCAGAAAAGCCAGGACAAAATGTTCCTACAGATCATCTTCAGCGCACAGCGAGCTTTGCAACTCTGCAACATCCATTGCTGTCACTCCTCCCTTTCCTGCCTGAAAGACCAATTGAATCCAACATCTCTGTGCTCTCTCTCTGCTGAGCAGCAACAGAGAGAGTAGAGCAGCAATGTTTAGACTGTGCTAAAACAGCAGAAGAGCCTTGCGAAAAAGCTCCTGCTGATCATGTTTAGCACACAGTTAGCTTTGCAACTGTGACACAAACATTGCTGTCACTCCTCACTTTATCTCCTAAAAGTGCATTTGAATCCAACGTTTCTGGTGCCCTCTCTCCTTTCAAGAGCAGTTGTGACAGGGGAGCACAAAGCACTTGACCTCTAATCCCACAGCCGATGGGCCAGCAGGGAAACTCCGGCTGGGCATCTTCAGCGCACAGTGAGCTTTAAACTGTGTCACACACATTGCTGTCACCCCTCACTTTCCTACCTGAAAGTCCAATCGAATCCTACAACTCCTGTGCTTGCTCTTTGTCAGCAGCAGCAGAATATAGCAGTTACGTTTGGTCTCTGCTGAAACAGCAGAAGAGACATGCACAAAGTTCCTGCTGATCATCTTCAGCACACAGTGAGCTTTGCAACCGTGACACACACATTACTGTCACTGGTCACTTTATCTCCTAAAAGTCCATTTGAATGCAACCTTTCCAGGGCCCGCTCTCCCTGAGCAGCAGCAGAGTGAGTAGAGCAGGAACGTTTGGACTCTGCTGAAAGAGCAGAAGAGCCAGGCCAAAATGTTCCTGCTGATCATCGTCAGCACACAGCGAGCTTTGCAACTCTTCAACACACATTGCTGTCACTCCTCCCTTCATCTCCTAATAGTCCGTTTGAATCCATAGTCTCTCGCGCCCTCTCTCGTTTGAACAGCAGCAGTGACACGTGAACACGAGCTCTTGGCCTCTGCTCCCACAGCCGAAGAGCCAGGAGTGAAAGCTCCGGCTATGCTCTTTCAGCACGCAGTCAGCTTTGCAACTGTGACACATATATTGCTGTCGCTCCTCACGTTCCTACCTCAAAGTCCAATTGAATCCCAAATCTCTGTGCCCTTTCTCTGCTGTGCAGCAGCAGAGAGGGTAGAGCAGGAACGTTTAGACCCTACTCAAAGAATAGAAGAGCCAGGACAAAATGTTCCTGCAGATCATCTTCAGCGCACAGCGAGCTTTGTAACTCTGCAGCACACATTGCTGTCACTCCTCCCTTTCCTGCCTGAAAGACCAATTGAATCCAACATCTCTGTGCCAGCTCTCTGCTGAGCAGCAACAGAGAGAGTAGAGCAGCAATGTTTAGACTGTGCTAAAACAGCAGAAGAGCCTTGCGAAAAACCTCCTGCTGGTCATCTATAGCACACAGTGAGCTTTGCAACTGTGACACAAACATTGCTGTCACTCTTCACTCTTTCTCCAAAAAGACCGTTTGAATACAACCTCTCCAGTGCACGCTCTCTGTGAGCTGCAGCAAGAGTAAGTAGAGCAGGAGCGTTTAGACACTGCTGAAAGAGCAGAAAAGCCAGGCCAAAATGTTCCTACAGATCATCTTCAGCGCACAGCGAGCTTTGCCACTCTGCAACATCCATTGCTGTCACTCCTCCCTTTCCTGCCTGAAAGACCAATTGAATCCAACATCTCTGTGCTCTCTCTCTGCTGAGCAGCAACAGAGAGAGTAGAGCAGCAATGTTTAGACTGTGCTAAAACAGCAGAAGAGCCTTGCGAAAAAGCTCCTGCTGATCATGTTTAGCACACAGTTAGCTTTGCAACTGTGACACAAACATTGCTGTCACTCCTCACTTTATCTCCTAAAAGTGCATTTGAATCCAACGTTTCTGGTGCCCTCTCTCCTTTCAAGAGCAGTTGTGACAAGGGAGCACGAAGCGCTTGACCTCTAATCCCACAGCCGATGGGCCAGCAGGGAAACTCCGGCTGGGCATCTTCAGCGCACAGTGAGCTTTGAAACTGTGTCACACACATTGCTGTCACCCCTCACTTTCCTACCTGAAAGTCCAATTGAATCCTACAACTCCTGTGCTTGCTCTTTGTCAGCAGCAGCAGAATATAGCAGTTACGTTTGGTCTCTGCTGAAACAGCAGAAGAGACATGCACAAAGTTCCTGCTGATCATCTTCAGCACACAGTGAGCTTTGCAACTGTGACACACACATTACTGTCACTGGTCACTTTATCTCCTAAATGTTCATTTGAATGCAACCTTTCCAGTGCCCGCTCTCTCTGAGCAGCAGCAGAGTGAGTAGAGCAGGAACGTTTAGACACTGCTGAAAGAGCAGAAGAGCCAGGCCAAAATGTTCCTGCTCATCATCGTCAGCGCACAGCGAGCTTTGCAACTCTGCAACACACATTGCTGTCACTCCTCCCTTTCCTGCCTGAAAGACCAGTTGAATCCAACATCTCTGTGCCAGCTCTCGGCTTAGCAGCAACAGAGAGAGTAGAGCAGCAATGTTTAGACTGTGCTAAAACAGCAGAAGAGCCTTGCGAAAAACCTCCTGCTGGTCATCTATAGCACACAGTGAGCTTTGCAACTGTGACACAAACATTGCTGTCACTCTTCACTCTTTCTCCAAAAAGACCGTTTGAATACAACCTCTCCAGTGCACGCTCTCTGTGAGCTGAAGCAAGAGTAAGTAGAGCAGGAACATTTAGACACTGCTGAAAGAGCAGAAAAGCCAGGCCAAAATGTTCCTACAGATCATCTTCAGCGCACAGCGAGCTTTGCAACTCTGCAACATTAAGAATGGCCAAAATTGGGTTAGAAATGGCCAAAAAGGCTTTAAAGCAGGTTAAGAGATGTGTAAAAAAAAAATAAAATAAAATGGTTAGAAGTGGCAAAAAATGGATTAAAGATGGTGAGAAATGCAGAAAACTGGGTTAGAAACGGAAAAAAAAATAGCATAAACCGTGTTGAAAGTGGGGAGAAATGGTTTAGAAAGAACCAAAAATGGCTTTAAAAGGGTTAGAGATTTGCAAAAATGGAATAGAAATGGCCAAAATTTATTTAAAAAGCCTCAAAAATGGACAAAAAATGCATTAGAAATGGCCAAAACCGGCTTAAAAGGGTTAGAGGTATGCGAGAACGGTTTAGAAAAAGCCAAATTAGGCTTAAAAGGGGCTAGAGATGAGCAAAAAAGGGTTAGAAATGGCCAAAAATAGCTTAAAATGGGTTAGATATAGCCAAAAAAGGGTTAAAATGGGTTAGTAGTGGGTAAAAAAGGGTTAGATGTAGCCGAAAATGGCATAAAACGTGTGAGAACTGGGCCAAAAATGGGTCAGAAAAGAAAAAAAAATGCTTATAATTACTTGAATGCGGAAGAGAGTGTTTTAGAAAGAGCCCAAAACGGCTTTAAAAGGGTTAGATGTATGCAAAAATGGGTTACAAATGGCCAAAAACGCCTTAAAATGGGATAGAAATAGTGAAAAATGGCTTAAAATGTGTTAGAAGTGTGTAAAAATGGTTTAGATAAATCCCAAAATGGTTTAAATCGTGTGAGCAATGGGCAAAAAATGAGTTAGAAAAGGAAAGAAAAATGGCTTAAACCAGGTTGAAAGTCAGAAAAAATGGTGTAGAAAGACCCAAACGTGGCTTTAAAAGGGCTAGAGATGAGCAGAAATGGGTTAGAAATGGCAAAGAATGGCTTAAAAGAGGTTAGAGATGTGCCAGAAATGGTTAGAAATGGCCAAAACTGCTTTAAAGCAGGTTAGAGATGTGCAAAAATGGGCTAGAAATGGCCAAAAATGGATTCAAGTGGGTAAAGAAATGGGGAAAACTGGGTTAGAAACAGAAAAAAACTAGCTTAAAACGGGTGGAAAGTGGGCAAAAATGGTTTAGAATGAGTCAAAAATGCATTAAAAGGGTTCTAGACACGCAAAAATGGGATAGAAATGGCCAAAAATGATTTAAACCGGGTTAGAAATGGACAAAAATTGGATTAGAAATGGCCAAAACCGGTTTAAAAAGGGTTAGAGGTAAGCAGAGATGAGTGAGAAATAGCCAAAACCGGCTTAAAAAAGGTTAGAGATGTGCAAAAATGGGTCAGAAATGACCAAAGCTGGCTTAAAACGGGTTAGAAACGGCCAAAAAAGCTTTAAAGCGGGTTAGAGATGTGCGAAAACGGGTTAGAAATGGCCTAAGTTGGCCAAAAGCGGGTTAGAAATGGCCAAAAAGGCTTTAAAGCAGGTTAGAGATGTGTGTGCAATGGTTAGAAATGGCAAAAATGGGTTAAAGCAGGTAAGAAATGGGGAAAAGTTGGTTAGAAAGGGAAGAGAAAAAACCTTCAAACGAGTGGAAAGTTGGCAAAAATCGTTCAGGTAGAGCAAAAAAAGGCTTAAAAAGGGTTAGAGCTGAGGAAAATTGGATTATAAATGGCCAAAAGCGGCTTAAAGGTGGTTAGATAGGGGTAAAACTGGGGTAGGAATGGCCAAAAATTGCTTAAAATGGGTTAGAAGTTTGCAAAACTGTGCTAGAAATGGCCCAAAAGGTTTAAATTGGGACAGAAATGGTGAAAAATGGCTTAAAATGCGTTAGGAGTGAGCAAAAATGGGTTAGATATAGCCGAAAACGGTTTAAATCGTGTGAGAAACAGGCAAAAAATGAGTTAGAAAAGAACTAAAAATGGCTTAAAACGGGTTGAGAGCGAGAAAACATCGTGTAGAAAGAGGCAAAAATGGCTTTAAAAGGGTTAGAGATGTGCAAAAATGGGTTAGAAATGGCAAAAAATGGCTTAAAAGGGCTTATAGATGTGCCAAAAATGGTTGGAAATGGCCAAAAATGCTTTAAAGCAGGTTAGAGATGTGTAAAAGTGGGTTAGAAATGGCCTAAAATGGATTAAAGCGGGTAATAATTGGGAGAAACTGTGTTAGAAACTGAAGAAAAAAAAGCTTAATAAGAGTTGAAGGAGGGCAAAAATGGTTAAGGTATAGCCAAAAAAGGCTTAAAAAGGGTTAGAGATATGCAAAAACTGGGATAGAAATGGCCAAAAAGGCTTTAAAGCAGGTTAGAGATGTGCAAAAACTGGTCAGAAATGGCCAAAAAAGGATTAAAGCGGGAGAGAAATGGGAAAAACTGCATTAGAAACAGAAAAAAAGCATAAAAAGTTTTGAATGAGGGAAAAAATGGTGAAGATATAGCCCAAAAAGGCTTAAAAAGGATTAGAGATGTGCAAAAATGGGATAGAAATGGCCAAAAACTCTTTAAAATGTGTTAGAAATGGAGAAAAATGGGTTAGAAATGGACAAAAAATGGATAAGAAATGGCCAAAAGTAGCTTAAAAGGGGTTAGAGATGTGCAAAAATGAGTTAGAAATGGCCAAGAATGGCATAAAACAGGTTAAGAATGGCCAAAAATGGGTTAGAAATGGCCAAAAAGGCTTTAAAGCAGGTAAGAGATGTGCAAAAAAAAAAAAAAAATAAAATGGTTAGAAGTGGCAAAAAAATGGATTAAAGATGGTGAGAAATGCAGAAAACTGAGTTAGAAACGGAAAAAAAAAATAGCATAAACCGTGTTGAAAGTGGGGAGAAATGGTTTAGAAAGAACCAAAAATGGCTTTAAAAGGGTTAGAGATTTGCAAAAATGGAATAGAAATGGCCAAAATTTATTTAAAAAGCCTCAAAAATGGACAAAAAATGCATTAGAAATGGCCAAAACCGGCTTAAAAGGGTTAGAGGTACGCGAGAACGGTTTAGAAAAAGCCAAAATTGGCTTAAAAGGGGCTAGAGATGAGCAAAAAAGGGTTAGAAATGGCCAAAAATAGCTTAAAATGGGTTAGATATAGCCAAAAAAGGGTTAAAATGGGTTAGTAGTGGGTAAAAAAGGGTTAGATGTAGCCGAAAATGGCATAAAACGTGTGAGAACTGGGCCAAAAATGGGTCAGAAAAGAAAAAAAAATGCTTATAATTACTTGAATGCGGAAGAGAGTGTTTTAGAAAGAGCCCAAAACGGCTTTAAAAGGGTTAGATGTATGCAAAAATGGGTTACAAATGGCCAAAAACGCCTTAAAATGGGATAGAAATAGTGAAAAATGGCTTAAAATGTGTTAGAAGTGTGTAAAAATGGTTTAGATAAATCCAAAAATGGTTTAAATCGTGTGAGCAATGGGCAAAAAATGAGTTAGAAAAGGAAAGAAAAATGGCTTAAACCAGGTTGAAAGTCAGAAAAAATGGTGTAGAAAGACCCAAACGTGTCTTTAAAAGGGCTAGAGATGAGCAGAAATGGGTTAGAAATGGCAAAGAATGGCTTAAAAGAGGTTAGAGATGTGCCAGAAATGGTTAGAAATGGCCAAAACTGCTTTAAAGCAGGTTAGAGATGTGCAAAAATGGGCTAGAAATGGCCAAAAATGGATTCAAGTGGGTAAAGAAATGGGGAAAACTGGGTTAGAAACAGAAAAAAACTAGCTTAAAACGGGTGGAAAGTGGGCAAAAATGGTTTAGAATGAGTCAAAAATGCATTAAAAGGGTTCTAGACACGCAAAAATGGGATAGAAATGGCCAAAAATGATTTAAACCGGGTTAGAAATGGACAAAAATTGGATTAGAAATGGCCAAAACCGGTTTAAAAAGGGTTAGAGGTAAGCAGAGATGAGTGAGAAATAGCCAAAACCGGCTTAAAAAAGGTTAGAGATGTGCAAAAATGGGTCAGAAATGACCAAAGCTGGCTTAAAACGGGTTAGAAACGGCCAAAAAAGCTTTAAAGCGGGTTAGAGATGTGCGAAAACGGGTTAGAAATGGCCTAAGTTGGCCAAAAGCGGGTTAGAAATGGCCAAAAAGGCTTTAAAGCAGGTTAGAGATGTGTGTGCAATGGTTAGAAATGGCAAAAATGGGTTAAAGCAGGTAAGAAATGGGGAAAAGTTGGTTAGAAAGGGAAGAGAAAAAACCTTCAAACGAGTGGAAAGTTGGCAAAAATCGTTCAGGTACAGCAAAAAAAGGCTTAAAAAGGGTTAGAGCTGAGGAAAATTGGATTATAAATGGCCAAAAGCGGCTTAAAGGTGGTTAGATAGGGGTAAAACTGGGGTAGGAATGGCCAAAAATTGCTTAAAATGGGTTAGAAGTTTGCAAAACTGTGCTAGAAATGGCCCAAAAGGTTTAAATTGGGACAGAAATGGTGAAAAATGGCTTAAAATGCGTTAGGAGTGAGCAAAAATGGGTTAGATATAGCCGAAAACGGTTTAAATCGTGTGAGAAACAGGCAAAAAATGAGTTAGAAAAGAACTAAAAATGGCTTAAAACGGGTTGAGAGCGAGAAAACATCGTGTAGAAAGAGGCAAAAATGGCTTTAAAAGGGTTAGAGATGTGCAAAAATGGGTTAGAAATGGCAAAAAATGGCTTAAAAGGGCTTATAGATGTGCCAAAAATGGTTGGAAATGGCCAAAAATGCTTTAAAGCAGGTTAGAGATGTGTAAAAGTGGGTTAGAAATGGCCTAAAATGGATTAAAGCGGGTAATAATTGGGAGAAACTGTGTTAGAAACTGAAGAAAAAAAAGCTTAATAAGAGTTGAAGGAGGGCAAAAATGGTTAAGGTATAGCCAAAAAAGGCTTAAAAAGGGTAAGAGATATGCAAAAACTGGGATAGAAATGGCCAAAAAGGCTTTAAAGCAGGTTAGAGATGTGCAAAAACTGGTCAGAAATGGCCAAAAAAGGATTAAAGCGGGAGAGAAATGGGAAAAACTGCATTAGAAACAGAAAAAAAGCATAAAAAGTTTTGAATGAGGGAAAAAATGGTGAAGATATAGCCCAAAAAGGCTTAAAAAGGATTAGAGATGTGCAAAAATGGGATAGAAATGGCCAAAAACTCTTTAAAATGTGTTAGAAATGGAGAAAAATGGGTTAGAAATGGACAAAAAATGGATAAGAAATGGCCAAAAGTAGCTTAAAAGGGGTTAGAGATGTGCAAAAATGAGTTAGAAATGGCCAAGAATGGCATAAAACAGGTTAAGAATGGCCAAAAATGGGTTAGAAATGGCCAAAAAGGCTTTAAAGCAGGTAAGAGATGTGCAAAAAAAAAAAAAAAATAAAATGGTTAGAAGTGGCAAAAAAATGGATTAAAGATGGTGAGAAATGCAGAAAACTGGGTTAGAAACGGAAAAAAAAATAGCATAAACCGTGTTGAAAGTGGGGAGAAATGGTTTAGAAAGAACCAAAAATGGCTTTAAAAGGGTTAGAGATTTGCAAAAATGGAATAGAAATGGCCAAAATTTATTTAAAAAGCCTCAAAAATGGACAAAAAATGCATTAGAAATGGCCAAAACCGGCTTAAAAGGGTTAGAGGTATGCGAGAACGGTTTAGAAAAAGCCAAATTAGGCTTAAAAGGGGCTAGAGATGAGCAAAAAAGGGTTAGAAATGGCCAAAAATAGCTTAAAATGGGTTAGATATAGCCAAAAAAGGGTTAAAATGGGTTAGTAGTGGGTAAAAAAGGGTTAGATGTAGCCGAAAATGGCATAAAACGTGTGAGAACTGGGCCAAAAATGGGTCAGAAAAGAAAAAAAAATGCTTATAATTACTTGAATGCGGAAGAGAGTGTTTTAGAAAGAGCCCAAAACGGCTTTAAAAGGGTTAGATGTATGCAAAAATGGGTTACAAATGGCCAAAAACGCCTTAAAATGGGATAGAAATAGTGAAAAATGGCTTAAAATGTGTTAGAAGTGTGTAAAAATGGTTTAGATAAATCCAAAAATGGTTTAAATCGTGTGAGCAATGGGCAAAAAATGAGTTAGAAAAGGAAAGAAAAATGGCTTAAACCAGGTTGAAAGTCAGAAAAAATGGTGTAGAAAGACCCAAACGTGGCTTTAAAAGGGCTAGAGATGAGCAGAAATGGGTTAGAAATGGCAAAGAATGGCTTAAAAGAGGTTAGAGATGTGCCAGAAATGGTTAGAAATGGCCAAAACTGCTTTAAAGCAGGTTAGAGATGTGCAAAAATGGGCTAGAAATGGCCAAAAATGGATTCAAGTGGGTAAAGAAATGGGGAAAACTGGGTTAGAAACAGAAAAAAACTAGCTTAAAACGGGTGGAAAGTGGGCAAAAATGGTTTAGAATGAGTCAAAAATGCATTAAAAGGGTTCTAGACACGCAAAAATGGGATAGAAATGGCCAAAAATGATTTAAACCGGGTTAGAAATGGACAAAAATTGGATTAGAAATGGCCAAAACCGGTTTAAAAAGGGTTAGAGGTAAGCAGAGATGAGTGAGAAATAGCCAAAACCGGCTTAAAAAAGGTTAGAGATGTGCAAAAATGGGTCAGAAATGACCAAAGCTGGCTTAAAACGGGTTAGAAACGGCCAAAAAAGCTTTAAAGCGGGTTAGAGATGTGCGAAAACGGGTTAGAAATGGCCTAAGTTGGCCAAAAGCGGGTTAGAAATGGCCAAAAAGGCTTTAAAGCAGGTTAGAGATGTGTGTGCAATGGTTAGAAATGGCAAAAATGGGTTAAAGCAGGTAAGAAATGGGGAAAAGTTGGTTAGAAAGGGAAGAGAAAAAACCTTCAAACGAGTGGAAAGTTGGCAAAAATCGTTCAGGTAGAGCAAAAAAAGGCTTAAAAAGGGTTAGAGCTGAGGAAAATTGGGTTATAAATGGCCAAAAGCGGCTTAAAGGTGGTTAGATAGGGGTAAAACTGGGGTAGGAATGGCCAAAAATTGCTTAAAATGGGTTAGAAGTTTGCAAAACTGTGCTAGAAATGGCCCAAAAGGTTTAAATTGGGACAGAAATGGTGAAAAATGGCTTAAAATGCATTAGGAGTGAGCAAAAATGGGTTAGATATAGCCGAAAACGGTTTAAATCGTGTGAGAAACAGGCAAAAAATGAGTTAGAAAAGAACTAAAAATGGCTTAAAACGGGTTGAGAGCGAGAAAACATCGTGTAGAAAGAGGCAAAAATGGCTTTAAAAGGGTTAGAGATGTGCAAAAATGGGTTAGAAATGGCAAAAAATGGCTTAAAAGGGCTTATAGATGTGCCAAAAATGGTTGGAAATGGCCAAAAATGCTTTAAAGCAGGTTAGAGATGTGTAAAAGTGGGTTAGAAATGGCCTAAAATGGATTAAAGCGGGTAATAATTGGGAGAAACTGTGTTAGAAACTGAAGAAAAAAAAGCTTAATAAGAGTTGAAGGAGGGCAAAAATGGTTAAGGTATAGCCAAAAAAGGCTTAAAAAGGGTAAGAGATATGCAAAAACTGGGATAGAAATGGCCAAAAAGGCTTTAAAGCAGGTTAGAGATGTGCAAAAACTGGTCAGAAATGGCCAAAAAAGGATTAAAGCGGGAGAGAAATGGGAAAAACTGCATTAGAAACAGAAAAAAAGCATAAAAAGTTTTGAATGAGGGAAAAAATGGTGAAGATATAGCCCAAAAAGGCTTAAAAAGGATTAGAGATGTGCAAAAATGGGATAGAAATGGCCAAAAACTCTTTAAAATGTGTTAGAAATGGAGAAAAATGGGTTAGAAATGGACAAAAAATGGATAAGAAATGGCCAAAAGTAGCTTAAAAGGGGTTAGAGATGTGCAAAAATGAGTTAGAAATGGCCAAGAATGGCATAAAACAGGTTAAGAATGGCCAAAAATGGGTTAGAAATGGCCAAAAAGGCTTTAAAGCAGGTAAGAGATGTGCAAAAAAAAAAAAAAAATAAAATGGTTAGAAGTGGCAAAAAAATGGATTAAAGATGGTGAGAAATGCAGAAAACTGGGTTAGAAACGGAAAAAAAAATAGCATAAACCGTGTTGAAAGTGGGGAGAAATGGTTTAGAAAGAACCAAAAATGGCTTTAAAAGGGTTAGAGATTTGCAAAAATGGAATAGAAATGGCCAAAATTTATTTAAAAAGCCTCAAAAATGGACAAAAAATGCATTAGAAATGGCCAAAACCGGCTTAAAAGGGTTAGAGGTATGCGAGAACGGTTTAGAAAAAGCCAAATTAGGCTTAAAAGGGGCTAGAGATGAGCAAAAAAGGGTTAGAAATGGCCAAAAATAGCTTAAAATGGGTTAGATATAGCCAAAAAAGGGTTAAAATGGGTTAGTAGTGGGTAAAAAAGGGTTAGATGTAGCCGAAAATGGCATAAAACGTGTGAGAACTGGGCCAAAAATGGGTCAGAAAAGAAAAAAAAATGCTTATAATTACTTGAATGCGGAAGAGAGTGTTTTAGAAAGAGCCCAAAACGGCTTTAAAAGGGTTAGATGTATGCAAAAATGGGTTACAAATGGCCAAAAACGCCTTAAAATGGGATAGAAATAGTGAAAAATGGCTTAAAATGTGTTAGAAGTGTGTAAAAATGGTTTAGATAAATCCAAAAATGGTTTAAATCGTGTGAGCAATGGGCAAAAAATGAGTTAGAAAAGGAAAGAAAAATGGCTTAAACCAGGTTGAAAGTCAGAAAAAATGGTGTAGAAAGACCCAAACGTGGCTTTAAAAGGGCTAGAGATGAGCAGAAATGGGTTAGAAATGGCAAAGAATGGCTTAAAAGAGGTTAGAGATGTGCCAGAAATGGTTAGAAATGGCCAAAACTGCTTTAAAGCAGGTTAGAGATGTGCAAAAATGGGCTAGAAATGGCCAAAAATGGATTCAAGTGGGTAAAGAAATGGGGAAAACTGGGTTAGAAACAGAAAAAAACTAGCTTAAAACGGGTGGAAAGTGGGCAAAAATGGTTTAGAATGAGTCAAAAATGCATTAAAAGGGTTCTAGACACGCAAAAATGGGATAGAAATGGCCAAAAATGATTTAAAACGGGTTAGAAATGGACAAAAATTGGATTAGAAATGGCCAAAACCGGTTTAAAAAGGGTTAGAGGTAAGCAGAGATGAGTGAGAAATAGCCAAAACCGGCTTAAAAAAGGTTAGAGATGTGCAAAAATGGGTCAGAAATGACCAAAGCTGGCTTAAAACGGGTTAGAAACGGCCAAAAAAGCTTTAAAGCGGGTTAGAGATGTGCGAAAACGGGTTAGAAATGGCCTAAGTTGGCCAAAAGCGGGTTAGAAATGGCCAAAAAGGCTTTAAAGCAGGTTAGAGATGTGTGTGCAATGGTTAGAAATGGCAAAAATGGGTTAAAGCAGGTAAGAAATGGGGAAAAGTTGGTTAGAAAGGGAAGAGAAAAAACCTTCAAACGAGTGGAAAGTTGGCAAAAATCGTTCAGGTAGAGCAAAAAAAGGCTTAAAAAGGGTTAGAGCTGAGGAAAATTGGGTTATAAATGGCCAAAAGCGGCTTAAAGGTGGTTAGATAGGGGTAAAACTGGGGTAGGAATGGCCAAAAATTGCTTAAAATGGGTTAGAAGTTTGCAAAACTGTGCTAGAAATGGCCCAGAAGGTTTAAATTGGGACAGAAATGGTGAAAAATGGCTTAAAATGCGTTAGGAGTGAGCAAAAATGGGTTAGATATAGCCGAAAACGGTTTAAATCGTGTGAGAAACAGGCAAAAAATGAGTTAGAAAAGAACTAAAAATGGCTTAAAACGGGTTGAGAGCGAGAAAACATCGTGTAGAAAGAGGCAAAAATGGCTTTAAAAGGGTTAGAGATGTGCAAAAATGGGTTAGAAATGGCAAAAAATGGCTTAAAAGGGCTTATAGATGTGCCAAAAATGGTTGGAAATGGCCAAAAATGCTTTAAAGCAGGTTAGAGATGTGTAAAAGTGGGTTAAAAATGGCCTAAAATGGATTAAAGCGGGTAATAATTGGGAGAAACTGTGTTAGAAACTGAAGAAAAAAAAGCTTAATAAGAGTTGAAGGAGGGCAAAAATGGTTAAGGTATAGCCAAAAAAGGCTTAAAAAGGGTTAGAGATATGCAAAAACTGGGATAGAAATGGCCAAAAAGGCTTTAAAGCAGGTTAGAGATGTGCAAAAACTGGTCAGAAATGGCCAAAAAAGGATTAAAGCGGGAGAGAAATGGGAAAAACTGCATTAGAAACAGAAAAAAAGCATAAAAAGTTTTGAATGAGGGAAAAAATGGTGAAGATATAGCCCAAAAAGGCTTAAAAAGGATTAGAGATGTGCAAAAATGGGATAGAAATGGCCAAAAACTCTTTAAAATGTGTTAGAAATGGAGAAAAATGGGTTAGAAATGGACAAAAAATGGATAAGAAATGGCCAAAAGTAGCTTAAAAGGGGTTAGAGATGTGCAAAAATGAGTTAGAAATGGCCAAGAATGGCATAAAACAGGTTAAGAATGGCCAAAAATGGGTTAGAAATGGCCAAAAAGGCTTTAAAGCAGGTAAGAGATGTGCAAAAAAAAAAAAAAAATAAAATGGTTAGAAGTGGCAAAAAAATGGATTAAAGATGGTGAGAAATGCAGAAAACTGGGTTAGAAACGGAAAAAAAAATAGCATAAACCGTGTTGAAAGTGGGGAGAAATGGTTTAGAAAGAACCAAAAATGGCTTTAAAAGGGTTAGAGATTTGCAAAAATGGAATAGAAATGGCCAAAATTTATTTAAAAAGCCTCAAAAATGGACAAAAAATGCATTAGAAATGGCCAAAACCGGCTTAAAAGGGTTAGAGGTATGCGAGAACGGTTTAGAAAAAGCCAAATTAGGCTTAAAAGGGGCTAGAGATGAGCAAAAAAGGGTTAGAAATGGCCAAAAATAGCTTAAAATGGGTTAGATATAGCCAAAAAAGGGTTAAAATGGGTTAGTAGTGGGTAAAAAAGGGTTAGATGTAGCCGAAAATGGCATAAAACGTGTGAGAACTGGGCCAAAAATGGGTCAGAAAAGAAAAAAAAATGCTTATAATTACTTGAATGCGGAAGAGAGTGTTTTAGAAAGAGCCCAAAACGGCTTTAAAAGGGTTAGATGTATGCAAAAATGGGTTACAAATGGCCAAAAACGCCTTAAAATGGGATAGAAATAGTGAAAAATGGCTTAAAATGTGTTAGAAGTGTGTAAAAATGGTTTAGATAAATCCAAAAATGGTTTAAATCGTGTGAGCAATGGGCAAAAAATGAGTTAGAAAAGGAAAGAAAAATGGCTTAAACCAGGTTGAAAGTCAGAAAAAATGGTGTAGAAAGACCCAAACGTGGCTTTAAAAGGGCTAGAGATGAGCAGAAATGGGTTAGAAATGGCAAAGAATGGCTTAAAAGAGGTTAGAGATGTGCCAGAAATGGTTAGAAATGGCCAAAACTGCTTTAAAGCAGGTTAGAGATGTGCAAAAATGGGCTAGAAATGGCCAAAAATGGATTCAAGTGGGTAAAGAAATGGGGAAAACTGGGTTAGAAACAGAAAAAAACTAGCTTAAAACGGGTGGAAAGTGGGCAAAAATGGTTTAGAATGAGTCAAAAATGCATTAAAAGGGTTCTAGACACGCAAAAATGGGATAGAAATGGCCAAAAATTATTTAAAACGGGTTAGAAATGTTCAAAAATTGGATTAGAAATGGCCAAAACCGGTTTAAAAAGGGTTAGAGGTAAGCAGAGATGAGTGAGAAATAGCCAAAACCGGCTTAAAAAAGGTTAGAGATGTGCAAAAATGGGTCAGAAATGACCAAAGCTGGCTTAAAACGGGTTAGAAACGGCCAAAAAAGCTTTAAAGCGGGTTAGAGATGTGCGAAAACGGGTTAGAAATGGCCTAAGTTGGCCAAAAGCGGGTTAGAAATGGCCAAAAAGGCTTTAAAGCAGGTTAGAGATGTGTGTGCAATGGTTAGAAATGGCAAAAATGGGTTAAAGCAGGTAAGAAATGGGGAAAAGTTGGTTAGAAAGGGAAGAGAAAAAACCTTCAAACGAGTGGAAAGTTGGCAAAAATCGTTCAGGTAGAGCAAAAAAAGGCTTAAAAAGGGTTAGAGCTGAGGAAAATTGGGTTATAAATGGCCAAAAGCGGCTTAAAGGTGGTTAGATAGGGGTAAAACTGGGGTAGGAATGGCCAAAAATTGCTTAAAATGGGTTAGAAGTTTGCAAAACTGTGCTAGAAATGGCCCAAAAGGTTTAAATTGGGACAGAAATGGTGAAAAATGGCTTAAAATGCGTTAGGAGTGAGCAAAAATGGGTTAGATATAGCCGAAAACGGTTTAAATCGTGTGAGAAACAGGCAAAAAATGAGTTAGAAAAGAACTAAAAATGGCTTAAAACGGGTTGAGAGCGAGAAAACATCGTGTAGAAAGAGGCAAAAATGGCTTTAAAAGGTTAGAGATGTGCAAAAATGGGTTAGAAATGGCAAAAAATGGCTTAAAAGGGCTTATAGATGTGCCAAAAATGGTTGGAAATGGCCAAAAATGCTTTAAAGCAGGTTAGAGATGTGTAAAAGTGGGTTAGAAATGGCCTAAAATGGATTAAAGCGGGTAATAATTGGGAGAAACTGTGTTAGAAACTGAAGAAAAAAAAGCTTAATAAGAGTTGAAGGAGGGCAAAAATGGTTAAGGTATAGCCAAAAAAGGCTTAAAAAGGGTTAGAGATATGCAAAAACTGGGATAGAAATGGCCAAAAAGGCTTTAAAGCAGGTTAGAGATGTGCAAAAACTGGTCAGAAATGGCCAAAAAAGGATTAAAGCGGGAGAGAAATGGGAAAAACTGCATTAGAAACAGAAAAAAAGCATAAAAAGTTTTGAATGAGGGAAAAAATGGTGAAGATATAGCCCAAAAAGGCTTAAATAGGATTAGAGATGTGCAAAAATGGGATAGAAATGGCCAAAAACTCTTTAAAATGTGTTAGAAATGGAGAAAAATGGGTTAGAAATGGATAAAAAATGGATAAGAAATGGCCAAAAGTAGCTTAAAAGGGGTTAGAGATGTGCAAAAATGAGTTAGAAATGGCCAAGAATGGCATAAAACAGGTTAAGAATGGCCAAAAATGGGTTAGAAATGGCCAAAAAGGCTTTAAAGCAGGTAAGAGATGTGCAAAAAAAAAAAAAAAATAAAATGGTTAGAAGTGGCAAAAAAATGGATTAAAGATGGTGAGAAATGCAGAAAACTGAGTTAGAAACGGAAAAAAAAATTAGCATAAACCGTGTTGAAAGTGGGGAGAAATGGTTTAGAAAGAACCAAAAATGGCTTTAAAAGGGTTAGAGATTTGCAAAAATGGAATAGAAATGGCCAAAATTTATTTAAAAAGCCTCAAAAATGGACAAAAAATGCATTAGAAATGGCCAAAACCGGCTTAAAAGGGTTAGAGGTATGCGAGAACGGTTTAGAAAAAGCCAAATTAGGCTTAAAAGGGGCTAGAGATGAGCAAAAAAGGGTTAGAAATGGCCAAAAATAGCTTAAAATGGGTTAGATATAGCCAAAAAAGGGTTAAAATGGGTTAGTAGTGGGTAAAAAAGGGTTAGATGTAGCCGAAAATGGCATAAAACGTGTGAGAACTGGGCCAAAAATGGGTCAGAAAAGAAAAAAAAATGCTTATAATTACTTGAATGCGGAAGAGAGTGTTTTAGAAAGAGCCCAAAACGGCTTTAAAAGGGTTAGATGTATGCAAAAATGGGTTACAAATGGCCAAAAACGCCTTAAAATGGGATAGAAATAGTGAAAAATGGCTTAAAATGTGTTAGAAGTGTGTAAAAATGGTTTAGATAAATCCCAAAATGGTTTAAATCGTGTGAGCAATGGGCAAAAAATGAGTTAGAAAAGGAAAGAAAAATGGCTTAAACCAGGTTGAAAGTCAGAAAAAATGGTGTAGAAAGACCCAAACGTGGCTTTAAAAGGGCTAGAGATGAGCAGAAATGGGTTAGAAATGGCAAAGAATGGCTTAAAAGAGGTTAGAGATGTGCCAGAAATGGTTAGAAATGGCCAAAACTGCTTTAAAGCAGGTTAGAGATGTGCAAAAATGGGCTAGAAATGGCCAAAAATGGATTCAAGTGGGTAAAGAAATGGGGAAAACTGGGTTAGAAACAGAAAAAAACTAGCTTAAAACGGGTGGAAAGTGGGCAAAAATGGTTTAGAAAGAGTCAAAAATGCATTAAAAGGGTTCTAGACACGCAAAAATGGGATAGAAATGGCCAAAAATGATTTAAACCAGGTTAGAAATGTTCAAAAATTGGATTAGAAATGGCCAAAACCGGTTTAAAAAGGGTTAGAGGTAAGCAGAGATGAGTGAGAAATAGCCAAAACCGGCTTAAAAAAGGTTAGAGATGTGCAAAAATGGGTCAGAAATGACCAAAGCTGGCTTAAAACGGGTTAGAAACGGCCAAAAAAGCTTTAAAGCGGGTTAGAGATGTGCGAAAACGGGTTAGAAATGGCCTAAGTTGGCCAAAAGCGGGTTAGAAATGGCCAAAAAGGCTTTAAAGCAGGTTAGAGATGTGTGTGCAATGGTTAGAAATGGCAAAAATGGGTTAAAGCAGGTAAGAAATGGGGAAAAGTTGGTTAGAAAGGAAATAGAAAAAACCTTCAAACAAGTGGAAAGTTGGCAAAAATCGTTCAGGTAGAGCAAAAAAAAGGCTTAAAAAGGGTTAGAGCTGAGGAAAATTGGGTTATAAATGGCCAAAAGCGGCTTAAAGGTGGTTAGATAGGGGTAAAACTGGGGTAGGAATGGCCAAAAATTGCTTAAAATGGGTTAGAAGTTTGCAAAACTGTGCTAGAAATGGCCCAGAAGGTTTAAATTGGGACAGAAATGGTGAAAAATGGCTTAAAATGCGTTAGGAGTGAGCAAAAATGGGTTAGAAATGGCAAAAAATGGCTTAAAAGGGCTTATAGATGTGCCAAAAATGGTTGGAAATGGCCAAAAATGCTTTAAAGCAGGTTAGAGATGTGTAAAAGTGGGTTAGAAATGGCCAAAAATGGATTAAAGCGGGTAATAATTGGGAGAAACTGTGTTAGAAAAAAAAAAAAAAAAGCTTAATAAGAGTTGAAGGAGGGCAAAAATGGTTAAGGTATAGCCAAAAAAGGCTTAAAAAGGGTTAGAGATATGCAAAAACTGGGATAGAAATGGCCAAAAAGGCTTTAAAGCAGGTTAGAGATGTGCAAAAACTGGTCAGAAATGGCCAAAAAAGGATTAAAGCGGGAGATAAATGGGAAAAACTGCATTAGAAACAGAAAAAAAGCATAAAAAGTTTTGAATGAGGGAAAAAATGGTGAAGATATAGCCCAAAAAGGCTTAAATAGGATTAGAGATGTGCAAAAATGGGATAGAAATGGCCAAAAACTCTTTAAAATGTGTTAGAAATGGAGAAAAATGGGTTAGAAATGGATAAAAAATGGATAAGAAATGGCCAAAAGTAGCTTAAAAGGGGTTAGAGATGTGCAAAAATGAGTTAGAAATGGTCAAGAATGGCATAAAACAGGTTAAGAATGGCCAAAAATGGGTTAGAAATGGCCAAAAAGGCTTTAAAGCAGGTAAGAGATGTGCAAAAAAAAAAAAAAAATAAAATGGTTAGAAGTGGCAAAAAAATGGATTAAAGATGGTGAGAAATGCAGAAAACTGAGTTAGAAACGGAAAAAAAAATTAGCATAAACCGTGTTGAAAGTGGGGAGAAATGGTTTAGAAAGAACCAAAAATGGCTTTAAAAGGGTTAGAGATTTGCAAAAATGGAATAGAAATGGCCAAAATTTATTTAAAAAGCCTCAAAAATGGACAAAAAATGCATTAGAAATGGCCAAACCGGCTTAAAAGGGTTAGAGGTATGCGAGAACGGTTTAGAAAAAGCCAAATTAGGCTTAAAAGGGGCTAGAGATGAGCAAAAAAGGGTTAGAAATGGCCAAAAATAGCTTAAAATGGGTTAGATATAGCCAAAAAAGGGTTAAAATGGGTTAGTAGTGGGTAAAAAAGGGTTAGATGTAGCCGAAAATGGCATAAAACGTGTGAGAACTGGGCCAAAAATGGGTCAGAAAAGAAAAAAAAATGCTTATAATTACTTGAATGCGGAAGAGAGTGTTTTAGAAAGAGCCCAAAACGGCTTTAAAAGGGTTAGATGTATGCAAAAATGGGTTACAAATGGCCAAAAACGCCTTAAAATGGGATAGAAATAGTGAAAAATGGCTTAAAATGTGTTAGAAGTGTGTAAAAATGGTTTAGATAAATCCCAAAATGGTTTAAATCGTGTGAGCAATGGGCAAAAAATGAGTTAGAAAAGGAAAGAAAAATGGCTTAAACCAGGTTGAAAGTCAGAAAAAATGGTGTAGAAAGACCCAAACGTGGCTTTAAAAGGGCTAGAGATGAGCAGAAATGGGTTAGAAATGGCAAAGAATGGCTTAAAAGAGGTTAGAGATGTGCCAGAAATGGTTAGAAATGGCCAAAACTGCTTTAAAGCAGGTTAGAGATGTGCAAAAATGGGCTAGAAATGGCCAAAAATGGATTCAAGTGGGTAAAGAAATGGGGAAAACTGGGTTAGAAACAGAAAAAAAACTAGCTTAAAACGGGTGGAAAGTGGGCAAAAATGGTTTAGAATGAGTCAAAAATGCATTAAAAGGGTTCTAGACACGCAAAAATGGGATAGAAATGGCCAAAAATGATTTAAACCAGGTTAGAAATGTTCAAAAATTGGATTAGAAATGGCCAAAACCGGTTTAAAAAGGGTTAGAGGTAAGCAGAGATGAGTGAGAAATAGCCAAAACCGGCTTAAAAAAGGTTAGAGATGTGCAAAAATGGGTCAGAAATGACCAAAGCTGGCTTAAAACGGGTTAGAAACGGCCAAAAAGCTTTAAAGCGGGTTAGAGATGTGCGAAAACGGGTTAGAAATGGCCTAAGTTGGCCAAAAGCGGGTTAGAAATGGCCAAAAAGGCTTTAAAGCAGGTTAGAGATGTGTGTGCAATGGTTAGAAATGGCAAAAATGGGTTAAAGCAGGTAAGAAATGGGGAAAAGTTGGTTAGAAAGGAAATAGAAAAAACCTTCAAACAAGTGGAAAGTTGGCAAAAATCGTTCAGGTAGAGCAAAAAAAAGGCTTAAAAAGGGTTAGAGCTGAGGAAAATTGGGTTATAAATGGCCAAAAGCGGCTTAAAGGTGGTTAGATAGGGGTAAAACTGGGGTAGGAATGGCCAAAAATTGCTTAAAATGGGTTAGAAGTTTGCAAAACTGTGCTAGAAATGGCCCAGAAGGTTTAAATTGGGACAGAAATGGTGAAAAATGGCTTAAAATGCGTTAGGAGTGAGCAAAAATGGGTTAGAAATGGCAAAAAATGGCTTAAAAGGGCTTATAGATGTGCCAAAAATGGTTGGAAATGGCCAAAAATGCTTTAAAGCAGGTTAGAGATGTGTAAAAGTGGGTTAGAAATGGCCAAAAATGGATTAAAGCGGGTAATAATTGGGAGAAACTGTGTTAGAAAAAAAAAAAAAAAGCTTAATAAGAGTTGAAGGAGGGCAAAAATGGTTAAGGTATAGCCAAAAAAGGCTTAAAAAGGGTTAGAGATATGCAAAAACTGGGATAGAAATGGCCAAAAAGGCTTTAAAGCAGGTTAGAGATGTGCAAAAACTGGTCAGAAATGGCCAAAAAAGGATTAAAGCGGGAGAGAAATGGGAAAAACTGCATTAGAAACAGAAAAAAAGCATAAAAAGTTTTGAATGAGGGAAAAAATGGTGAAGATATAGCCCAAAAAGGCTTAAATAGGATTAGAGATGTGCAAAAATGGGATAGAAATGGCCAAAAACTCTTTAAAATGTGTTAGAAATGGAGAAAAATGGGTTAGAAATGGATAAAAAATGGATAAGAAATGGCCAAAAGTAGCTTAAAAGGGGTTAGAGATGTGCAAAAATGAGTTAGAAATGGCCAAGAATGGCATAAAACAGGTTAAGAATGGCCAAAAATGGGTTAGAAATGGCCAAAAAGGCTTTAAAGCAGGTAAGAGATGTGCAAAAAAAAAAAAAAAATAAAATGGTTAGAAGTGGCAAAAAAATGGATTAAAGATGGTGAGAAATGCAGAAAACTGAGTTAGAAACGGAAAAAAAAATTAGCATAAACCGTGTTGAAAGTGGGGAGAAATGGTTTAGAAAGAACCAAAAATGGCTTTAAAAGGGTTAGAGATTTGCAAAAATGGAATAGAAATGGCCAAAATTTATTTAAAAAGCCTCAAAAATGGACAAAAAATGCATTAGAAATGGCCAAAACCGGCTTAAAAGGGTTAGAGGTATGCGAGAACGGTTTAGAAAAAGCCAAATTAGGCTTAAAAGGGGCTAGAGATGAGCAAAAAAGGGTTAGAAATGGCCAAAAATAGCTTAAAATGGGTTAGATATAGCCAAAAAAGGGTTAAAATGGGTTAGTAGTGGGTAAAAAAGGGTTAGATGTAGCCGAAAATGGCATAAAACGTGTGAGAACTGGGCCAAAAATGGGTCAGAAAAGAAAAAAAAATGCTTATAATTACTTGAATGCGGAAGAGAGTGTTTTAGAAAGAGCCCAAAACGGCTTTAAAAGGGTTAGATGTATGCAAAAATGGGTTACAAATGGCCAAAAACGCCTTAAAATGGGATAGAAATAGTGAAAAATGGCTTAAAATGTGTTAGAAGTGTGTAAAAATGGTTTAGATAAATCCCAAAATGGTTTAAATCGTGTGAGCAATGGGCAAAAAATGAGTTAGAAAAGGAAAGAAAAATGGCTTAAACCAGGTTGAAAGTCAGAAAAAATGGTGTAGAAAGACCCAAACGTGGCTTTAAAAGGGCTAGAGATGAGCAGAAATGGGTTAGAAATGGCAAAGAATGGCTTAAAAGAGGTTAGAGATGTGCCAGAAATGGTTAGAAATGGCCAAAACTGCTTTAAAGCAGGTTAGAGATGTGCAAAAATGGGCTAGAAATGGCCAAAAATGGATTCAAGTGGGTAAAGAAATGGGGAAAACTGGGTTAGAAACAGAAAAAAACTAGCTTAAAACGGGTGGAAAGTGGGCAAAAATGGTTTAGAAAGAGTCAAAAATGCATTAAAAGGGTTCTAGACACGCAAAAATGGGATAGAAATGGCCAAAAATGATTTAAACCAGGTTAGAAATGTTCAAAAATTGGATTAGAAATGGCCAAAACCGGTTTAAAAAGGGTTAGAGGTAAGCAGAGATGAGTGAGAAATAGCCAAAACCGGCTTAAAAAAGGTTAGAGATGTGCAAAAATGGGTCAGAAATGACCAAAGCTGGCTTAAAACGGGTTAGAAACGGCCAAAAAAGCTTTAAAGCGGGTTAGAGATGTGCGAAAACGGGTTAGAAATGGCCTAAGTTGGCCAAAAGCGGGTTAGAAATGGCCAAAAAGGCTTTAAAGCAGGTTAGAGATGTGTGTGCAATGGTTAGAAATGGCAAAAATGGGTTAAAGCAGGTAAGAAATGGGGAAAAGTTGGTTAGAAAGGAAATAGAAAAAACCTTCAAACAAGTGGAAAGTTGGCAAAAATCGTTCAGGTAGAGCAAAAAAAAGGCTTAAAAAGGGTTAGAGCTGAGGAAAATTGGGTTATAAATGGCCAAAAGCGGCTTAAAGGTGGTTAGATAGGGGTAAAACTGGGGTAGGAATGGCCAAAAATTGCTTAAAATGGGTTAGAAGTTTGCAAAACTGTGCTAGAAATGGCCCAGAAGGTTTAAATTGGGACAGAAATGGTGAAAAATGGCTTAAAATGCGTTAGGAGTGAGCAAAAATGGGTTAGAAATGGCAAAAAATGGCTTAAAAGGGCTTATAGATGTGCCAAAAATGGTTGGAAATGGCCAAAAATGCTTTAAAGCAGGTTAGAGATGTGTAAAAGTGGGTTAGAAATGGCCAAAAATGGATTAAAGCGGGTAATAATTGGGAGAAACTGTGTTAGAAAAAAAAAAAAAAAAGCTTAATAAGAGTTGAAGGAGGGCAAAAATGGTTAAGGTATAGCCAAAAAAGGCTTAAAAAGGGTTAGAGATATGCAAAAACTGGGATAGAAATGGCCAAAAAGGCTTTAAAGCAGGTTAGAGATGTGCAAAAACTGGTCAGAAATGGCCAAAAAAGGATTAAAGCGGGAGAGAAATGGGAAAAACTGCATTAGAAACAGAAAAAAAGCATAAAAAGTTTTGAATGAGGGAAAAAATGGTGAAGATATAGCCCAAAAAGGCTTAAATAGGATTAGAGATGTGCAAAAATGGGATAGAAATGGCCAAAAACTCTTTAAAATGTGTTAGAAATGGAGAAAAATGGGTTAGAAATGGATAAAAAATGGATAAGAAATGGCCAAAAGTAGCTTAAAAGGGGTTAGAGATGTGCAAAAATGAGTTAGAAATGGCCAAGAATGGCATAAAACAGGTTAAGAATGGCCAAAAATGGGTTAGAAATGGCCAAAAAGGCTTTAAAGCAGGTAAGAGATGTGCAAAAAAAAAAAAAAAATAAAATGGTTAGAAGTGGCAAAAAAATGGATTAAAGATGGTGAGAAATGCAGAAAACTGAGTTAGAAACGGAAAAAAAAATTAGCATAAACCGTGTTGAAAGTGGGGAGAAATGGTTTAGAAAGAACCAAAAATGGCTTTAAAAGGGTTAGAGATTTGCAAAAATGGAATAGAAATGGCCAAAATTTATTTAAAAAGCCTCAAAAATGGACAAAAAATGCATTAGAAATGGCCAAAACCGGCTTAAAAGGGTTAGAGGTATGCGAGAACGGTTTAGAAAAAGCCAAATTAGGCTTAAAAGGGGCTAGAGATGAGCAAAAAAGGGTTAGAAATGGCCAAAAATAGCTTAAAATGGGTTAGATATAGCCAAAAAAGGGTTAAAATGGGTTAGTAGTGGGTAAAAAAGGGTTAGATGTAGCCGAAAATGGCATAAAACGTGTGAGAACTGGGCCAAAAATGGGTCAGAAAAGAAAAAAAAATGCTTATAATTACTTGAATGCGGAAGAGAGTGTTTTAGAAAGAGCCCAAAACGGCTTTAAAAGGGTTAGATGTATGCAAAAATGGGTTACAAATGGCCAAAAACGCCTTAAAATGGGATAGAAATAGTGAAAAATGGCTTAAAATGTGTTAGAAGTGTGTAAAAATGGTTTAGATAAATCCCAAAATGGTTTAAATCGTGTGAGCAATGGGCAAAAAATGAGTTAGAAAAGGAAAGAAAAATGGCTTAAACCAGGTTGAAAGTCAGAAAAAATGGTGTAGAAAGACCCAAACGTGGCTTTAAAAGGGCTAGAGATGAGCAGAAATGGGTTAGAAATGGCAAAGAATGGCTTAAAAGAGGTTAGAGATGTGCCAGAAATGGTTAGAAATGGCCAAAACTGCTTTAAAGCAGGTTAGAGATGTGCAAAAATGGGCTAGAAATGGCCAAAAATGGATTCAAGTGGGTAAAGAAATGGGGAAAACTGGGTTAGAAACAGAAAAAAACTAGCTTAAAACGGGTGGAAAGTGGGCAAAAATGGTTTAGAAAGAGTCAAAAATGCATTAAAAGGGTTCTAGACACGCAAAAATGGGATAGAAATGGCCAAAAATGATTTAAACCAGGTTAGAAATGTTCAAAAATTGGATTAGAAATGGCCAAAACCGGTTTAAAAAGGGTTAGAGGTAAGCAGAGATGAGTGAGAAATAGCCAAAACCGGCTTAAAAAAGGTTAGAGATGTGCAAAAATGGGTCAGAAATGACCAAAGCTGGCTTAAAACGGGTTAGAAACGGCCAAAAAAGCTTTAAAGCGGGTTAGAGATGTGCGAAAACGGGTTAGAAATGGCCTAAGTTGGCCAAAAGCGGGTTAGAAATGGCCAAAAAGGCTTTAAAGCAGGTTAGAGATGTGTGTGCAATGGTTAGAAATGGCAAAAATGGGTTAAAGCAGGTAAGAAATTGGGAAAAGTTGGTTAGAAAGGAAATAGAAAAAACCTTCAAACAAGTGGAAAGTTGGCAAAAATCGTTCAGGTAGAGCAAAAAAAAGGCTTAAAAAGGGTTAGAGCTGAGGAAAATTGGGTTATAAATGGCCAAAAGCGGCTTAAAGGTGGTTAGATAGGGGTAAAACTGGGGTAGGAATGGCCAAAAATTGCTTAAAATGGGTTAGAAGTTTGCAAAACTGTGCTAGAAATGGCCCAGAAGGTTTAAATTGGGACAGAAATGGTGAAAAATGGCTTAAAATGCGTTAGGAGTGAGCAAAAATGGGTTAGAAATGGCAAAAAATGGCTTAAAAGGGCTTATAGATGTGCCAAAAATGGTTGGAAATGGCCAAAAATGCTTTAAAGCAGGTTAGAGATGTGTAAAAGTGGGTTAGAAATGGCCAAAAATGGATTAAAGCGGGTAATAATTGGGAGAAACTGTGTTAGAAAAAAAAAAAAAAAAGCTTAATAAGAGTTGAAGGAGGGCAAAAATGGTTAAGGTATAGCCAAAAAAGGCTTAAAAAGGGTTAGAGATATGCAAAAACTGGGATAGAAATGGCCAAAAAGGCTTTAAAGCAGGTTAGAGATGTGCAAAAACTGGTCAGAAATGGCCAAAAAAGGATTAAAGCGGGAGAGAAATGGGAAAAACTGCATTAGAAACAGAAAAAAAGCATAAAAAGTTTTGAATGAGGGAAAAAATGGTGAAGATATAGCCCAAAAAGGCTTAAATAGGATTAGAGATGTGCAAAAATGGGATAGAAATGGCCAAAAACTCTTTAAAATGTGTTAGAAATGGAGAAAAATGGGTTAGAAATGGATAAAAAATGGATAAGAAATGGCCAAAAGTAGCTTAAAAGGGGTTAGAGATGTGCAAAAATGAGTTAGAAATGGCCAAGAATGGCATAAAACAGGTTAAGAATGGCCAAAAATGGGTTAGAAATGGCCAAAAAGGCTTTAAAGCAGGTAAGAGATGTGCAAAAAAAAAAAAAAAAATAAAATGGTTAGAAGTGGCAAAAAAATGGATTAAAGATGGTGAGAAATGCAGAAAACTGAGTTAGAAACGGAAAAAAAAATTAGCATAAACCGTGTTGAAAGTGGGGAGAAATGGTTTAGAAAGAACCAAAAATGGCTTTAAAAGGGTTAGAGATTTGCAAAAATGGAATAGAAATGGCCAAAATTTATTTAAAAAGCCTCAAAAATGGACAAAAAATGCATTAGAAATGGCCAAAACCGGCTTAAAAGGGTTAGAGGTATGCGAGAACGGTTTAGAAAAAGCCAAATTAGGCTTAAAAGGGGCTAGAGATGAGCAAAAAAGGGTTAGAAATGGCCAAAAATAGCTTAAAATGGGTTAGATATAGCCAAAAAAGGGTTAAAATGGGTTAGTAGTGGGTAAAAAAGGGTTAGATGTAGCCGAAAATGGCATAAAACGTGTGAGAACTGGGCCAAAAATGGGTCAGAAAAGAAAAAAAAATGCTTATAATTACTTGAATGCGGAAGAGAGTGTTTTAGAAAGAGCCCAAAACGGCTTTAAAAGGGTTAGATGTATGCAAAAATGGGTTACAAATGGCCAAAAACGCCTTAAAATGGGATAGAAATAGTGAAAAATGGCTTAAAATGTGTTAGAAGTGTGTAAAAATGGTTTAGATAAATCCCAAAATGGTTTAAATCGTGTGAGCAATGGGCAAAAAATGAGTTAGAAAAGGAAAGAAAAATGGCTTAAACCAGGTTGAAAGTCAGAAAAAATGGTGTAGAAAGACCCAAACGTGGCTTTAAAAGGGCTAGAGATGAGCAGAAATGGGTTAGAAATGGCAAAGAATGGCTTAAAAGAGGTTAGAGATGTGCCAGAAATGGTTAGAAATGGCCAAAACTGCTTTAAAGCAGGTTAGAGATGTGCAAAAATGGGCTAGAAATGGCCAAAATGGATTCAAGTGGGTAAAGAAATGGGGAAAACTGGGTTAGAAACAGAAAAAAACTAGCTTAAAACGGGTGGAAAGTGGGCAAAAATGGTTTAGAAAGAGTCAAAAATGCATTAAAAGGGTTCTAGACACGCAAAAATGGGATAGAAATGGCCAAAAATGATTTAAACCAGGTTAGAAATGTTCAAAAATTGGATTAGAAATGGCCAAAACCGGTTTAAAAAGGGTTAGAGGTAAGCAGAGATGAGTGAGAAATAGCCAAAACCGGCTTAAAAAAGGTTAGAGATGTGCAAAAATGGGTCAGAAATGACCAAAGCTGGCTTAAAACGGGTTAGAAACGGCCAAAAAAGCTTTAAAGCGGGTTAGAGATGTGCGAAAACGGGTTAGAAATGGCCTAAGTTGGCCAAAAGCGGGTTAGAAATGGCCAAAAAGGCTTTAAAGCAGGTTAGAGATGTGTGTGCAATGGTTAGAAATGGCAAAAATGGGTTAAAGCAGGTAAGAAATGGGGAAAAGTTGGTTAGAAAGGAAATAGAAAAAACCTTCAAACAAGTGGAAAGTTGGCAAAAATCGTTCAGGTAGAGCAAAAAAAAGGCTTAAAAAGGGTTAGAGCTGAGGAAAATTGGGTTATAAATGGCCAAAAGCGGCTTAAAGGTGGTTAGATAGGGGTAAAACTGGGGTAGGAATGGCCAAAAATTGCTTAAAATGGGTTAGAAGTTTGCAAAACTGTGCTAGAAATGGCCCAGAAGGTTTAAATTGGACAGAAATGGTGAAAAATGGCTTAAAATGCGTTAGGAGTGAGCAAAAATGGGTTAGAAATGGCAAAAAATGGCTTAAAAGGGCTTATAGATGTGCCAAAAATGGTTGGAAATGGCCAAAAATGCTTTAAAGCAGGTTAGAGATGTGTAAAAGTGGGTTAGAAATGGCCAAAAATGGATTAAAGCGGGTAATAATTGGGAGAAACTGTGTTAGAAAAAAAAAAAAAAAGCTTAATAAGAGTTGAAGGAGGGCAAAAATGGTTAAGGTATAGCCAAAAAAGGCTTAAAAAGGGTTAGAGATATGCAAAAACTGGGATAGAAATGGCCAAAAAGGCTTTAAAGCAGGTTAGAGATGTGCAAAAACTGGTCAGAAATGGCCAAAAAAGGATTAAAGCGGGAGAGAAATGGGAAAAACTGCATTAAGAAACAGAAAAAAAGCATAAAAAGTTTTGAATGAGGGAAAAAATGGTGAAGATATAGCCCAAAAAGGCTTAAATAGGATTAGAGATGTGCAAAAATGGGATAGAAATGGCCAAAAACTCTTTAAAATGTGTTAGAAATGGAGAAAAATGGGTTAGAAATGGATAAAAAATGGATAAGAAATGGCCAAAAGTAGCTTAAAAGGGGTTAGAGATGTGCAAAAATGAGTTAGAAATGGCCAAGAATGGCATAAAACAGGTTAAGAATGGCCAAAAATGGGTTAGAAATGGCCAAAAAGGCTTTAAAGCAGGTAAAGATGTGCAAAAAAAAAAAAAAAATAAAATGGTTAGAAGTGGCAAAAAAATGGATTAAAGATGGTGAGAAATGCAGAAAACTGAGTTAGAAACGGAAAAAAAAATTAGCATAAACCGTGTTGAAAGTGGGGAGAAATGGTTTAGAAAGAACCAAAAATGGCTTTAAAAGGGTTAGAGATTTGCAAAAATGGAATAGAAATGGCCAAAATTTATTTAAAAAGCCTCAAAAATGGACAAAAAATGCATTAGAAATGGCCAAAACCGGCTTAAAAGGGTTAGAGGTATGCGAGAACGGTTTAGAAAAAGCCAAATTAGGCTTAAAAGGGGCTAGAGATGAGCAAAAAAGGGTTAGAAATGGCCAAAAATAGCTTAAAATGGGTTAGATATAGCCAAAAAAGGGTTAAAATGGGTTAGTAGTGGGTAAAAAAGGGTTAGATGTAGCCGAAAATGGCATAAAACGTGTGAGAACTGGGCCAAAAATGGGTCAGAAAAGAAAAAAAAATGCTTATAATTACTTGAATGCGGAAGAGAGTGTTTTAGAAAGAGCCCAAAACGGCTTTAAAAGGGTTAGATGTATGCAAAAATGGGTTACAAATGGCCAAAAACGCCTTAAAATGGGATAGAAATAGTGAAAAATGGCTTAAAATGTGTTAGAAGTGTGTAAAAATGGTTTAGATAAATCCCAAAATGGTTTAAATCGTGTGAGCAATGGGCAAAAAATGAGTTAGAAAAGGAAAGAAAAATGGCTTAAACCAGGTTGAAAGTCAGAAAAAATGGTGTAGAAAGACCCAAACGTGGCTTTAAAAGGGCTAGAGATGAGCAGAAATGGGTTAGAAATGGCAAAGAATGGCTTAAAAGAGGTTAGAGATGTGCCAGAAATGGTTAGAAATGGCCAAAACTGCTTTAAAGCAGGTTAGAGATGTGCAAAAATGGGCTAGAAATGGCCAAAAATGGATTCAAGTGGGTAAAGAAATGGGGAAAACTGGGTTAGAAACAGAAAAAACTAGCTTAAAACGGGTGGAAAGTGGGCAAAAATGGTTTAGAAAGAGTCAAAAATGCATTAAAAGGGTTCTAGACACGCAAAAATGGGATAGAAATGGCCAAAAATGATTTAAACCAGGTTAGAAATGTTCAAAAATTGGATTAGAAATGGCCAAAACCGGTTTAAAAAGGGTTAGAGGTAAGCAGAGATGAGTGAGAAATAGCCAAAACAGGCTTAAAAAAGGTTAGAGATGTGCAAAAATGGGTCAGAAATGACCAAAGCTGGCTTAAAACGGGTTAGAAACGGCCAAAAAAGCTTTAAAGCGGGTTAGAGATGTGCGAAAACGGGTTAGAAATGGCCTAAGTTGGCCAAAAGCGGGTTAGAAATGGCCAAAAAGGCTTTAAAGCAGGTTAGAGATGTGTGTGCAATGGTTAGAAATGGCAAAAATGGGTTAAAGCAGGTAAGAAATGGGGAAAAGTTGGTTAGAAAGGAAATAGAAAAAACCTTCAAACAAGTGGAAAGTTGGCAAAATCGTTCAGGTAGAGCAAAAAAAAGGCTTAAAAAGGGTTAGAGCTGAGGAAAATTGGGTTATAAATGGCCAAAAGCGGCTTAAAGGTGGTTAGATAGGGGTAAAACTGGGGTAGGAATGGCCAAAAATTGCTTAAAATGGGTTAGAAGTTTGCAAAACTGTGCTAGAAATGACCCAGAAGGTTTAAATTGGGACAGAAATGGTGAAAAATGGCTTAAAATGCGTTAGGAGTGAGCAAAAATGGGTTAGAAATGGCAAAAAATGGCTTAAAAGGGCTTATAGATGTGCCAAAAATGGTTGGAAATGGCCAAAAATGCTTTAAAGCAGGTTAGAGATGTGTAAAAGTGGGTTAGAAATGGCCAAAAATGGATTAAAGCGGGTAATAATTGGGAGAAACTGTGTTAGAAAAAAAAAAAAAAAAGCTTAATAAGAGTTGAAGGAGGGCAAAAATGGTTAAGGTATAGCCAAAAAAGGCTTAAAAAGGGTAAGAGATATGCAAAAACTGGGATAGAAATGGCCAAAAAGGCTTTAAAGCAGGTTAGAGATGTGCAAAAACTGGTCAGAAATGGCCAAAAATGGATTAAAGCGGGAGAGAAATGGGAAAAACTGCATTAGAAACAGAAAAAAAGCATAAAAAGTTTTGAATGAGGGAAAAAATGGTGAAGATATAGCCCAAAAAGGCTTAAATAGGATTAGAGATGTGCAAAAATGGGATAGAAATGGCCAAAAACTCTTTAAAATGTGTTAGAAATGGAGAAAAATGGGTTAGAAATGGATAAAAAATGGATAAAAAATGGCCAAAAGTAGCTTAAAAGGGGTTAGAGATGTGCAAAAATGAGTTAGAAATGGCCAAGAATGGCATAAAACAGGTTAAGAATGGCCAAAAATGGGTTAGAAATGGCCAAAAAGGCTTTAAAGCAGGTAAGAGATGTGCAAAAAAAAAAAAAAAATAAAATGGTTAGAAGTGGCAAAAAAATGGATTAAAGATGGTGAGAAATGCAGAAAACTGAGTTAGAAACGGAAAAAAAAATTAGCATAAACCGTGTTGAAAGTGGGGAGAAATGGTTTAGAAAGAACCAAAAATGGCTTTAAAAGGGTTAGAGATTTGCAAAAATGGAATAGAAATGGCCAAAATTTATTTAAAAAGCCTCAAAAATGGACAAAAAATGCATTAGAAATGGCCAAAACCGGCTTAAAAGGGTTAGAGGTATGCGAGAACGGTTTAGAAAAAGCCAAATTAGGCTTAAAAGGGGCTAGAGATGAGCAAAAAAGGGTTAGAAATGGCCAAAAATAGCTTAAAATGGGTTAGATATAGCCAAAAAAGGGTTAAAATGGGTTAGTAGTGGGTAAAAAAGGGTTAGATGTAGCCGAAAATGGCATAAAACGTGTGAGAACTGGGCCAAAAATGGGTCAGAAAAGAAAAAAAAATGCTTATAATTACTTGAATGCGGAAGAGAGTGTTTTAGAAAGAGCCCAAAACGGCTTTAAAAGGGTTAGATGTATGCAAAAATGGGTTACAAATGGCCAAAAACGCCTTAAAATGGGATAGAAATAGTGAAAAATGGCTTAAAATGTGTTAGAAGTGTGTAAAAATGGTTTAGATAAACCCCAAAATGGTTTAAATCGTGTGAGCAATGGGCAAAAAATGAGTTAGAAAAGGAAAGAAAAATGGCTTAAACCAGGTTGAAAGTCAGAAAAAATGGTGTAGAAAGACCCAAACGTGTCTTTAAAAGGGCTAGAGATGAGCAGAAATGGGTTAGAAATGGCAAAGAATGGCTTAAAAGAGGTTAGAGATGTGCCAGAAATGGTTAGAAATGGCCAAAACTGCTTTAAAGCAGGTTAGAGATGTGCAAAAATGGGCTAGAAATGGCCAAAAATGGATTCAAGTGGGTAAAGAAATGGGGAAAACTGGGTTAGAAACAGAAAAAAACTAGCTTAAAACGGGTGGAAAGTGGGCAAAAATGGTTTAGAATGAGTCAAAAATGCATTAAAAGGGTTCTAGACACGCAAAAATGGGATAGAAATGGCCAAAAATGATTTAAACCGGGTTAGAAATGTTCAAAAATTGGATTAGAAATGGCCAAAACCGGTTTAAAAAGGGTTAGAGGTAAGCAGAGATGAGTGAGAAATAGCCAAAACCGGCTTAAAAAAGGTTAGAGATGTGCAAAAATGGGTCAGAAATGACCAAAGCTGGCTTAAAACGGGTTAGAAACGGCCAAAAAAGCTTTAAAGCGGGTTAGAGATGTGCGAAAACGGGTTAGAAATGGCCTAAGTTGGCCAAAAGCGGGTTAGAAATGGCCAAAAAGGCTTTAAAGCAGGTTAGAGATGTGTGTGCAATGGTTAGAAATGGCAAAAATGGGTTAAAGCAGGTAAGAAATGGGGAAAAGTTGGTTAGAAAGGAAATAGAAAAAACCTTCAAACGAGTGGAAAGTTGGCAAAAATCGTTCAGGTAGAGCAAAAAAAAGGCTTAAAAAGGGTTAGAGCTGAGGAAAATTGGGTTATAAATGGCCAAAAGCGGCTTAAAGGTGGTTAGATAGGGGTAAAACTGGGGTAGGAATGGCCAAAAATTGCTTAAAATGGGTTAGAAGTTTGCAAAACTGTGCTAGAAATGGCCCAGAAGGTTTAAATTGGGACAGAAATGGTGAAAAATGGCTTAAAATGCGTTAGGAGTGAGCAAAAATGGGTTAGAAATGGCAAAAAATGGCTTAAAAGGGCTTATAGATGTGCCAAAAATGGTTGGAAATGGCCAAAAATGCTTTAAAGCAGGTTAGAGATGTGTAAAAGTGGGTTATAAATGGCCAAAAATGGATTAAAGCGGGTAATAATTGGGAGAAACTGTGTTAGAAAAAAAAAAAAAAAAAGCTTAATAAGAGTTGAAGGAGGGCAAAAATGGTTAAGGTATAGCCAAAAATGGCTTAAAAAGGGTAAGAGATATGCAAAAACTGGGATAGAAATGGCCAAAAACTCTTTAAAATGTGTTAGAAATGGAGAAAAATGGGTTAGAAATGGATAAAAAATGGATAAGAAATGGCCAAAAGTAGCTTAAAAGGGGTTAGAGATGTGCAAAAATGAGTTAGAAATGGCCAAGAATGGCATAAAACAGGTTAAGAATGGCCAAAAATGGGTTAGAAATGGCCAAAAAGGCTTTAAAGCAGGTAAGAGATGTGTAAAAAAAAAAAAAATAAAATGGTTAGAAGTGGCAAAAAAATGGATTAAAGATGGTGAGAAATGCAGAAAACTGAGTTAGAAACGGAAAAAAAAAATAGCATAAACCGTGTTGAAAGTGGGGAGAAATGGTTTAGAAAGAACCAAAAATGGCTTTAAAAGGGTTAGAGATTTGCAAAAATGGAATAGAAATGGCCAAAATTTATTTAAAAAGCCTCAAAAATGGACAAAAAATGCATTAGAAATGGCCAAAACCGGCTTAAAAGGGTTAGAGGTATGCGAGAACGGTTTAGAAAAAGCCAAATTAGGCTTAAAAGGGGCTAGAGATGAGCAAAAAAGGGTTAGAAATGGCCAAAAATAGCTTAAAATGGGTTAGATATAGCCAAAAAAGGGTTAAAATGGGTTAGTAGTGGGTAAAAAAGGGTTAGATGTAGCCGAAAATGGCATAAAACGTGTGAGAACTGGGCCAAAAATGGGTCAGAAAAGAAAAAAAAATGCTTATAATTACTTGAATGCGGAAGAGAGTGTTTTAGAAAGAGCCCAAAACGGCTTTAAAAGGGTTAGATGTATGCAAAAATGGGTTACAAATGGCCAAAAACGCCTTAAAATGGGATAGAAATAGTGAAAAATGGCTTAAAATGTGTTAGAAGTGTGTAAAAATGGTTTAGATAAACCCCAAAATGGTTTAAATCGTGTGAGCAATGGGCAAAAAATGAGTTAGAAAAGGAAAGAAAAATGGCTTAAACCAGGTTGAAAGTCAGAAAAAAATGGTGTAGAAAGACCCAAACGTGTCTTTAAAAGGGCTAGAGATGAGCAGAAATGGGTTAGAAATGGCAAAGAATGGCTTAAAAGAGGTTAGAGATGTGCCAGAAATGGTTAGAAATGGCCAAAACTGCTTTAAAGCAGGTTAGAGATGTGCAAAAATGGGCTAGAAATGGCCAAAAATGGATTCAAGTGGGTAAAGAAATGGGGAAAACTGGGTTAGAAACAGAAAAAAACTAGCTTAAAACGGGTGGAAAGTGGGCAAAAATGGTTTAGAATGAGTCAAAAATGCATTAAAAGGGTTCTAGACACGCAAAAATGGGATAGAAATGGCCAAAAATGATTTAAACCGGGTTAGAAATGGACAAAAATTGGATTAGAAATGGCCAAAACCGGTTTAAAAAGGGTTAGAGGTAAGCAGAGATGAGTGAGAAATAGCCAAAACCGGCTTAAAAAAGGTTAGAGATGTGCAAAAATGGGTCAGAAATGACCAAAGCTGGCTTAAAACGGGTTAGAAACGGCCAAAAAAGCTTTAAAGCGGGTTAGAGATGTGCGAAAACGGGTTAGAAATGGCCTAAGTTGGCCAAAAGCGGGTTAGAAATGGCCAAAAAGGCTTTAAAGCAGGTTAGAGATGTGTGTGCAATGGTTAGAAATGGCAAAAATGGGTTAAAGCAGGTAAGAAATGGGGAAAAGTTGGTTAGAAAGGGAAGAGAAAAAACCTTCAAACGAGTGGAAAGTTGGCAAAAATCGTTCAGGTAGAGCAAAAAAAGGCTTAAAAAGGGTTAGAGCTGAGGAAAATTGGGTTATAAATGGCCAAAAGCGGCTTAAAGGTGGTTAGATAGGGGTAAAACTGGGGTAGGAATGGCCAAAAATTGCTTAAAATGGGTTAGAAGTTTGCAAAACTGTGCTAGAAATGGCCCAGAAGGTTTAAATTGGGACAGAAATGGTGAAAAATGGCTTAAAATGCGTTAGGAGTGAGCAAAAATGGGTTAGAAATGGCAAAAAATGGCTTAAAAGGGCTTATAGATGTGCCAAAAATGGTTGGAAATGGCCAAAAATGCTTTAAAGCAGGTTAGAGATGTGTAAAAGTGGGTTATAAATGGCCAAAAATGGATTAAAGCGGGTAATAATTGGGAGAAACTGTGTTAGAAAAAAAAAAAAGCAAAAGCTTAATAAGAGTCGAAGGAGGGCAAAAATGGTTAAGGTATAGCCAAAAAAGGCTTAAAAAGGGTAAGAGATATGCAAAAACTGGGATAGAAATGGCCAAAAAGGCTTTAAAGCAGGTTAGAGATGTGCAAAAACTGGTCAGAAATGGCCAAAAATGGATTAAAGCGGGAGAGAAATGGGAAAAACTGCATTAGAAACAGAAAAAAAGCATAAAAAGTTTTGAATGAGGGAAAAAATGGTGAAGATATAGCCCAAAAAGGCTTAAATAGGATTAGAGATGTGCAAAAATGGGATAGAAATGGCCAAAAACTCTTTAAAATGTGTTAGAAATGGAGAAAAATGGGTTAGAAATGGATAAAAAATGGATAAGAAATGGCCAAAAGTAGCTTAAAAGGGGTTAGAGATGTGCAAAAATGAGTTAGAAATGGCCAAGAATGGCATAAAACAGGTTAAGAATGGCCAAAATTGGGTTAGAAATGGCCAAAAAGGCTTTAAAGCAGGTAAGAGATGTGTAAAAAAAAAAAAAATAAAATGGTTAGAAGTGGCAAAAAAATGGATTAAAGATGGTGAGAAATGCAGAAAACTGGGTTAGAATCGGAAAAAAAAAATAGCATAAACCGTGTTGAAAGTGGGGAGAAATGGTTTAGAAAGAACCAAAAATGGCTTTAAAAGGGTTAGAGATTTGCAAAAATGGAATAGAAATGGCCAAAATTTATTTAAAAAGCCTCAAAAATGGACAAAAAATGCATTAGAAATGGCCAAAACCGGCTTAAAAGGGTTAGAGGTATGCGAGAACGGTTTAGAAAAAGCCAAATTAGGCTTAAAAGGGGCTAGAGATGAGCAAAAAAGGGTTAGAAATGGCCAAAAATAGCTTAAAATGGGTTAGATATAGCCAAAAAAGGGTTAAAATGGGTTAGTAGTGGGTAAAAAAGGGTTAGATGTAGCCGAAAATGGCATAAAACGTGTGAGAACTGGGCCAAAAATGGGTCAGAAAAGAAAAAAAAATGCTTATAATTACTTGAATGCGGAAGAGAGTGTTTTAGAAAGAGCCCAAAACGGCTTTAAAAGGGTTAGATGTATGCAAAAATGGGTTACAAATGGCCAAAAACGCCTTAAAATGGGATAGAAATAGTGAAAAATGGCTTAAAATGTGTTAGAAGTGTGTAAAAATGGTTTAGATAAACCCCAAAATGGTTTAAATCGTGTGAGCAATGGGCAAAAAATGAGTTAGAAAAGGAAAGAAAAATGGCTTAAACCAGGTTGAAAGTCAGAAAAAAATGGTGTAGAAAGACCCAAACGTGTCTTTAAAAGGGCTAGAGATGAGCAGAAATGGGTTAGAAATGGCAAAGAATGGCTTAAAAGAGGTTAGAGATGTGCCAGAAATGGTTAGAAATGGCCAAAACTGCTTTAAAGCAGGTTAGAGATGTGCAAAAATGGGCTAGAAATGGCCAAAAATGGATTCAAGTGGGTAAAGAAATGGGGAAAACTGGGTTAGAAACAGAAAAAAACTAGCTTAAAACGGGTGGAAAGTGGGCAAAAATGGTTTAGAATGAGTCAAAAATGCATTAAAAGGGTTCTAGACACGCAAAAATGGGATAGAAATGGCCAAAAATTATTTAAAACGGGTTAGAAATGTTCAAAAATTGGATTAGAAATGGCCAAAACCGGTTTAAAAAGGGTTAGAGGTAAGCAGAGATGAGTGAGAAATAGCCAAAACCAGCTTAAAAAAGGTTAGAGATGTGCAAAAATGGGTCAGAAATGACCAAAGCTGGCTTAAAACGGGTTAGAAACGGCCAAAAAAGCTTTAAAGCGGGTTAGAGATGTGCGAAAACGGGTTAGAAATGGCCTAAGTTGGCCAAAAGCGGGTTAGAAATGGCCAAAAAGGCTTTAAAGCAGGTTAGAGATGTGTGTGCAATGGTTAGAAATGGCAAAAATGGGTTAAAGCAGGTAAGAAATGGGGAAAAGTTGGTTAGAAAGGAAATAGAAAAAACCTTCAAACGAGTGGAAAGTTGGCAAAAATCGTTCAGGTACAGCAAAAAAAGGCTTAAAAAGGGTTAGAGCTGAGGAAAATTGGATTATAAATGGCCAAAAGCGGCTTAAAGGTGGTTAGATAGGGGTAAAACTGGGGTAGGAATGGCCAAAAATTGCTTAAAATGGGTTAGAAGTTTGCAAAACTGTGCTAGAAATGGCCCAGAAGGTTTAAATTGGGACAGAAATGGTGAAAAATGGCTTAAAATGCGTTAGGAGTGAGCAAAAATGGGTTAGAAATGGCAAAAAATGGCTTAAAAGGGCTTATAGATGTGCCAAAAATGGTTGGAAATGGCCAAAAATGCTTTAAAGCAGGTTAGAGATGTGTAAAAGTGGGTTATAAATGGCCAAAAATGGATTAAAGCGGGTAATAATTGGGAGAAACTGTGTTAGAAAAAAAAAAAAAAAAAGCTTAATAAGAGTCGAAGGAGGGCAAAAATGGTTAAGGTATAGCCAAAAAAGGCTTAAAAAGGGTAAGAGATATGCAAAAACTGGGATAGAAATGGCCAAAAAGGCTTTAAAGCAGGTTAGAGATGTGCAAAAACTGGTCAGAAATGGCCAAAAATGGATTAAAGCGGGAGAGAAATGGGAAAAACTGCATTAGAAACAGAAAAAAAGCATAAAAAGTTTTGAATGAGGGAAAAAATGGTGAAGATATAGCCCAAAAAGGCTTAAATAGGATTAGAGATGTGCAAAAATGGGATAGAAATGGCCAAAAACTCTTTAAAATGTGTTAGAAATGGAGAAAAATGGGTTAGAAATGGATAAAAAATGGATAAGAAATGGCCAAAAGTAGCTTAAAAGGGGTTAGAGATGTGCAAAAATGAGTTAGAAATGGCCAAGAATGGCATAAAACAGGTTAAGAATGGCCAAAATTGGGTTAGAAATGGCCAAAAAGGCTTTAAAGCAGGTAAGAGATGTGTAAAAAAAAAAAAAATAAAATGGTTAGAAGTGGCAAAAAAATGGATTAAAGATGGTGAGAAATGCAGAAAACTGGGTTAGAAACGGAAAAAAAAATAGCATAAACCGTGTTGAAAGTGGGGAGAAATGGTTTAGAAAGAACCAAAAATGGCTTTAAAAGGGTTAGAGATTTGCAAAAATGGAATAGAAATGGCCAAAATTTATTTAAAAAGCCTCAAAAATGGACAAAAAATGCATTAGAAATGGCCAAAACCGGCTTAAAAGGGTTAGAGGTATGCGAGAACGGTTTAGAAAAAGCCAAATTAGGCTTAAAAGGGGCTAGAGATGAGCAAAAAAGGGTTAGAAATGGCCAAAAATAGCTTAAAATGGGTTAGATATAGCCAAAAAAGGGTTAAAATGGGTTAGTAGTGGGTAAAAAAGGGTTAGATGTAGCCGAAAATGGCATAAAACGTGTGAGAACTGGGCCAAAAATGGGTCAGAAAAGAAAAAAAAATGCTTATAATTACTTGAATGCGGAAGAGAGTGTTTTAGAAAGAGCCCAAAACGGCTTTAAAAGGGTTAGATGTATGCAAAAATGGGTTACAAATGGCCAAAAACGCCTTAAAATGGGATAGAAATAGTGAAAAATGGCTTAAAATGTGTTAGAAGTGTGTAAAAATGGTTTAGATAAACCCCAAAATGGTTTAAATCGTGTGAGCAATGGGCAAAAAATGAGTTAGAAAAGGAAAGAAAAATGGCTTAAACCAGGTTGAAAGTCAGAAAAAATGGTGTAGAAAGACCCAAACGTGTCTTTAAAAGGGCTAGAGATGAGCAGAAATGGGTTAGAAATGGCAAAGAATGGCTTAAAAGAGGTTAGAGATGTGCCAGAAATGGTTAGAAATGGCCAAAACTGCTTTAAAGCAGGTTAGAGATGTGCAAAAATGGGCTAGAAATGGCCAAAAATGGATTCAAGTGGGTAAAGAAATGGGGAAAACTGGGTTAGAAACAGAAAAAAACTAGCTTAAAACGGGTGGAAAGTGGGCAAAAATGGTTTAGAATGAGTCAAAAATGCATTAAAAGGGTTCTAGACACGCAAAAATGGGATAGAAATGGCCAAAAATGATTTAAAACGGGTTAGAAATGTTCAAAAATTGGATTAGAAATGGCCAAAACCGGTTTAAAAAGGGTTAGAGGTAAGCAGAGATGAGTGAGAAATAGCCAAAACCGGCTTAAAAAAGGTTTGAGATGTGCAAAAATGGGTCAGAAATGACCAAAGCTGGCTTAAAACGGGTTAGAAACGGCCAAAAAAGCTTTAAAGCGGGTTAGAGATGTGCGAAAACGGGTTAGAAATGGCCTAAGTTGGCCAAAAGCGGGTTAGAAATGGCCAAAAAGGCTTTAAAGCAGGTTAGAGATGTGTGTGCAATGGTTAGAAATGGCAAAAATGGGTTAAAGCAGGTAAGAAATGGGGAAAAGTTGGTTAGAAAGGAAATAGAAAAAACCTTCAAACGAGTGGAAAGTTGGCAAAAATCGTTCAGGTAGAGCAAAAAAAAGGCTTAAAAAGGGTTAGAGCTGAGGAAAATTGGGTTATAAATGGCCAAAAGCGGCTTAAAGGTGGTTAGATAGGGGTAAAACTGGGGTAGGAATGGCCAAAAATTGCTTAAAATGGGTTAGAAGTTTGCAAAACTGTGCTAGAAATGGCCCAGAAGGTTTAAATTGGGACAGAAATGGTGAAAAATGGCTTAAAATGCGTTAGGAGTGAGCAAAAATGGGTTAGAAATGGCAAAAAATGGCTTAAAAGGGCTTATAGATGTGCCAAAAATGGTTGGAAATGGCCAAAAATGCTTTAAAGCAGGTTAGAGATGTGTAAAAGTGGGTTAGAAATGGCCTAAAATGGATTAAAGCGGGTAATAATTGGGAGAAACTGTGTTAGAAACTGAAGAAAAAAAAGCTTAGTAAGAGTTGAAGGAGGGCAAAAATGGTTAAGGTATAGCCAAAAAAGGCTTAAAAAGGGTTAGAGATATGCAAAAACTGGGATAGAAATGGCCAAAAAGGCTTTAAAGCAGGTTAGAGATGTGCAAAAACTGGTCAGAAATGGCCAAAAAAGGATTAAAGCGGGAGAGAAATGGGAAAAACTGCATTAGAAACAGAAAAAAAGCATAAAAAGTTTTGAATGAGGGAAAAAATGGTGAAGATATAGCCCAAAAAGGCTTAAAAAGGATTAGAGATGTGCAAAAATGGGATAGAAATGGCCAAAAACTCTTTAAAATGTGTTAGAAATGGAGAAAAATGGGTTAGAAATGGACAAAAAATGGATAAGAAATGGCCAAAAGTAGCTTAAAAGGGGTTAGAGATGTGCAAAAATGAGTTAGAAATGGCCAAGAATGGCATAAAACAGGTTAAGAATGGCCAAAAATGGGTTAGAAATGGCCAAAAAGGCTTTAAAGCAGGTAAGAGATGTGCAAAAAAAAAAAAAAATAAAATGGTTAGAAGTGGCGAAAAAATGGATTAAAGATGGTGAGAAATGCAGAAAACTGGGTTAGAAACGGAAAAAAAAAATAGCATAAACCGTGTTGAAAGTGGGGAGAAATGGTTTAGAAAGAACCAAAAATGGCTTTAAAAGGGTTAGAGATTTGCAAAAATGGAATAGAAATGGCCAAAATTTATTTAAAAAGCCTCAAAAATGGACAAAAAATGCATTAGAAATGGCCAAAACCGGCTTAAAAGGGTTAGAGGTATGCGAGAACGGTTTAGAAAAAGCCAAATTAGGCTTAAAAGGGGCTAGAGATGAGCAAAAAAGGGTTAGAAATGGCCAAAAATAGCTTAAAATGGGTTAGATATAGCCAAAAAAGGGTTAAAATGGGTTAGTAGTGGGTAAAAAAGGGTTAGATGTAGCCGAAAATGGCATAAAACGTGTGAGAACTGGGCCAAAAATGGGTCAGAAAAGAAAAAAAAATGCTTATAATTACTTGAATGCGGAAGAGAGTGTTTTAGAAAGAGCCCAAAACGGCTTTAAAAGGGTTAGATGTATGCAAAAATGGGTTACAAATGGCCAAAAACGCCTTAAAATGGGATAGAAATAGTGAAAAATGGCTTAAAATGTGTTAGAAGTGTGTAAAAATGGTTTAGATAAATCCAAAAATGGTTTAAATCGTGTGAGCAATGGGCAAAAAATGAGTTAGAAAAGGAAAGAAAAATGGCTTAAACCAGGTTGAAAGTCAGAAAAAATGGTGTAGAAAGACCCAAACGTGGCTTTAAAAGGGCTAGAGATGAGCAGAAATGGGTTAGAAATGGCAAAGAATGGCTTAAAAGAGGTTAGAGATGTGCCAGAAATGGTTAGAAATGGCCAAAACTGCTTTAAAGCAGGTTAGAGATGTGCAAAAATGGGCTAGAAATGGCCAAAAATGGATTCAAGTGGGTAAAGAAATGGGGAAAACTGGGTTAGAAACAGAAAAAAACTAGCTTAAAACGGGTGGAAAGTGGGCAAAAATGGTTTAGAATGAGTCAAAAATGCATTAAAAGGGTTCTAGACACGCAAAAATGGGATAGAAATGGCCAAAAATGATTTAAACCGGGTTAGAAATGGACAAAAATTGGATTAGAAATGGCCAAAACCGGTTTAAAAAGGGTTAGAGGTAAGCAGAGATGAGTGAGAAATAGCCAAAACCGGCTTAAAAAAGGTTAGAGATGTGCAAAAATGGGTCAGAAATGACCAAAGCTGGCTTAAAACGGGTTAGAAACGGCCAAAAAAGCTTTAAAGCGGGTTAGAGATGTGCGAAAACGGGTTAGAAATGGCCTAAGTTGGCCAAAAGCGGGTTAGAAATGGCCAAAAAGGCTTTAAAGCAGGTTAGAGATGTGTGTGCAATGGTTAGAAATGGCAAAAATGGGTTAAAGCAGGTAAGAAATGGGGAAAAGTTGGTTAGAAAGGGAAGAGAAAAAACCTTCAAACGAGTGGAAAGTTGGCAAAAATCGTTCAGGTAGAGCAAAAAAAGGCTTAAAAAGGGTTAGAGCTGAGGAAAATTGGGTTATAAATGGCCAAAAGCGGCTTAAAGGTGGTTAGATAGGGGTAAAACTGGGGTAGGAATGGCCAAAAATTGCTTAAAATGGGTTAGAAGTTTGCAAAACTGTGCTAGAAATGGCCCAAAAGGTTTAAATTGGGACAGAAATGGTGAAAAATGGCTTAAAATGCGTTAGGAGTGAGCAAAAATGGGTTAGATATAGCCGAAAACGGTTTAAATCGTGTGAGAAACAGGCAAAAAATGAGTTAGAAAAGAACTAAAAATGGCTTAAAACGGGTTGAGAGCGAGAAAACATCGTGTAGAAAGAGGCAAAAATGGCTTTAAAAGGGTTAGAGATGTGCAAAAATGGGTTAGAAATGGCAAAAAATGGCTTAAAAGGGCTTATAGATGTGCCAAAAATGGTTGGAAATGGCCAAAAATGCTTTAAAGCAGGTTAGAGATGTGTAAAAGTGGGTTAGAAATGGCCTAAAATGGATTAAAGCGGGTAATAATTGGGAGAAACTGTGTTAGAAACTGAAGAAAAAAAAGCTTAATAAGAGTTGAAGGAGGGCAAAAATGGTTAAGGTATAGCCAAAAAAGGCTTAAAAAGGGTTAGAGATATGCAAAAACTGGGATAGAAATGGCCAAAAAGGCTTTAAAGCAGGTTAGAGATGTGCAAAAACTGGTCAGAAATGGCCAAAAAAGGATTAAAGCGGGAGAGAAATGGGAAAAACTGCATTAGAAACAGAAAAAAAGCATAAAAAGTTTTGAATGAGGGAAAAAATGGTGAAGATATAGCCCAAAAAGGCTTAAAAAGGATTAGAGATGTGCAAAAATGGGATAGAAATGGCCAAAAACTCTTTAAAATGTGTTAGAAATGGAGAAAAATGGGTTAGAAATGGACAAAAAATGGATAAGAAATGGCCAAAAGTAGCTTAAAAGGGGTTAGAGATGTGCAAAAATGAGTTAGAAATGGCCAAGAATGGCATAAAACAGGTTAAGAATGGCCAAAAATGGGTTAGAAATGGCCAAAAAGGCTTTAAAGCAGGTAAGAGATGTGCAAAAAAAAAAAAAAATAAAATGGTTAGAAGTGGCGAAAAAATGGATTAAAGATGGTGAGAAATGCAGAAAACTGGGTTAGAAACGGAAAAAAAAAATAGCATAAACCGTGTTGAAAGTGGGGAGAAATGGTTTAGAAAGAACCAAAAATGGCTTTAAAAGGGTTAGAGATTTGCAAAAATGGAATAGAAATGGCCAAAATTTATTTAAAAAGCCTCAAAAATGGACAAAAAATGCATTAGAAATGGCCAAAACCGGCTTAAAAGGGTTAGAGGTATGCGAGAACGGTTTAGAAAAAGCCAAATTAGGCTTAAAAGGGGCTAGAGATGAGCAAAAAAGGGTTAGAAATGGCCAAAAATAGCTTAAAATGGGTTAGATATAGCCAAAAAAGGGTTAAAATGGGTTAGTAGTGGGTAAAAAAGGGTTAGATGTAGCCGAAAATGGCATAAAACGTGTGAGAACTGGGCCAAAAATGGGTCAGAAAAGAAAAAAAAATGCTTATAATTACTTGAATGCGGAAGAGAGTGTTTTAGAAAGAGCCCAAAACGGCTTTAAAAGGGTTAGATGTATGCAAAAATGGGTTACAAATGGCCAAAAACGCCTTAAAATGGGATAGAAATAGTGAAAAATGGCTTAAAATGTGTTAGAAGTGTGTAAAAATGGTTTAGATAAATCCAAAAATGGTTTAAATCGTGTGAGCAATGGGCAAAAAATGAGTTAGAAAAGGAAAGAAAAATGGCTTAAACCAGGTTGAAAGTCAGAAAAAATGGTGTAGAAAGACCCAAACGTGTCTTTAAAAGGGCTAGAGATGAGCAGAAATGGGTTAGAAATGGCAAAGAATGGCTTAAAAGAGGTTAGAGATGTGCCAGAAATGGTTAGAAATGGCCAAAACTGCTTTAAAGCAGGTTAGAGATGTGCAAAAATGGGCTAGAAATGGCCAAAAATGGATTCAAGTGGGTAAAGAAATGGGGAAAACTGGGTTAGAAACAGAAAAAAACTAGCTTAAAACGGGTGGAAAGTGGGCAAAAATGGTTTAGAATGAGTCAAAAATGCATTAAAAGGGTTCTAGACACGCAAAAATGGGATAGAAATGGCCAAAAATGATTTAAACCGGGTTAGAAATGGACAAAAATTGGATTAGAAATGGCCAAAACCGGTTTAAAAAGGGTTAGAGGTAAGCAGAGATGAGTGAGAAATAGCCAAAACCGGCTTAAAAAAGGTTAGAGATGTGCAAAAATGGGTCAGAAATGACCAAAGCTGGCTTAAAACGGGTTAGAAACGGCCAAAAAAGCTTTAAAGCGGGTTAGAGATGTGCGAAAACGGGTTAGAAATGGCCTAAGTTGGCCAAAAGCGGGTTAGAAATGGCCAAAAAGGCTTTAAAGCAGGTTAGAGATGTGTGTGCAATGGTTAGAAATGGCAAAAATGGGTTAAAGCAGGTAAGAAATGGGGAAAAGTTGGTTAGAAAGGGAAGAGAAAAAACCTTCAAACGAGTGGAAAGTTGGCAAAAATCGTTCAGGTAGAGCAAAAAAAGGCTTAAAAAGGGTTAGAGCTGAGGAAAATTGGATTATAAATGGCCAAAAGCGGCTTAAAGGTGGTTAGATAGGGGTAAAACTGGGGTAGGAATGGCCAAAAATTGCTTAAAATGGGTTAGAAGTTTGCAAAACTGTGCTAGAAATGGCCCAAAAGGTTTAAATTGGGACAGAAATGGTGAAAAATGGCTTAAAATGCGTTAGGAGTGAGCAAAAATGGGTTAGATATAGCCGAAAACGGTTTAAATCGTGTGAGAAACAGGCAAAAAATGAGTTAGAAAAGAACTAAAAATGGCTTAAAACGGGTTGAGAGCGAGAAAACATCGTGTAGAAAGAGGCAAAAATGGCTTTAAAAGGGTTAGAGATGTGCAAAAATGGGTTAGAAACGGCAAAAAATGGCTTAAAAGGGCTTATAGATGTGCCAAAAATGGTTGGAAATGGCCAAAAATGCTTTAAAGCAGGTTAGAGATGTGTAAAAGTGGGTTAGAAATGGCCTAAAATGGATTAAAGCGGGTAATAATTGGGAGAAACTGTGTTAGAAACTGAAGAAAAAAAAGCTTAATAAGAGTTGAAGGAGGGCAAAAATGGTTAAGGTATAGCCAAAAAAGGCTTAAAAAGGGTTAGAGATATGCAAAAACTGGGATAGAAATGGCCAAAAAGGCTTTAAAGCAGGTTAGAGATGTGCAAAAACTGGTCAGAAATGGCCAAAAAAGGATTAAAGCGGGAGAGAAATGGGAAAAACTGCATTAGAAACAGAAAAAAAGCATAAAAAGTTTTGAATGAGGGAAAAAATGGTGAAGATATAGCCCAAAAAGGCTTAAAAAGGATTAGAGATGTGCAAAAATGGGATAGAAATGGCCAAAAACTCTTTAAAATGTGTTAGAAATGGAGAAAAATGGGTTAGAAATGGACAAAAAATGGATAAGAAATGGCCAAAAGTAGCTTAAAAGGGGTTAGAGATGTGCAAAAATGAGTTAGAAATGGCCAAGAATGGCATAAAACAGGTTAAGAATGGCCAAAAATGGGTTAGAAATGGCCAAAAAGGCTTTAAAGCAGGTAAGAGATGTGCAAAAAAAAAAAAAATAAAATGGTTAGAAGTGGCAAAAAAATGGATTAAAGATGGTGAGAAATGCAGAAAACTGGGTTAGAAACGGAAAAAAAAAATAGCATAAACCGTGTTGAAAGTGGGGAGAAATGGTTTAGAAAGAACCAAAAATGGCTTTAAAAGGGTTAGAGATTTGCAAAAATGGAATAGAAATGGCCAAAATTTATTTAAAAAGCCTCAAAAATGGACAAAAAATGCATTAGAAATGGCCAAAACCGGCTTAAAAGGGTTAGAGGTATGCGAGAACGGTTTAGAAAAAGCCAAATTAGGCTTAAAAGGGGCTAGAGATGAGCAAAAAAGGGTTAGAAATGGCCAAAAATAGCTTAAAATGGGTTAGATATAGCCAAAAAAGGGTTAAAATGGGTTAGTAGTGGGTAAAAAAGGGTTAGATGTAGCCGAAAATGGCATAAAACGTGTGAGAACTGGGCCAAAAATGGGTCAGAAAAGAAAAAAAAATGCTTATAATTACTTGAATGCGGAAGAGAGTGTTTTAGAAAGAGCCCAAAACGGCTTTAAAAGGGTTAGATGTATGCAAAAATGGGTTACAAATGGCCAAAAACGCCTTAAAATGGGATAGAAATAGTGAAAAATGGCTTAAAATGTGTTAGAAGTGTGTAAAAATGGTTTAGATAAATCCAAAAATGGTTTAAATCGTGTGAGCAATGGGCAAAAAATGAGTTAGAAAAGGAAAGAAAAATGGCTTAAACCAGGTTGAAAGTCAGAAAAAATGGTGTAGAAAGACCCAAACGTGGCTTTAAAAGGGCTAGAGATGAGCAGAAATGGGTTAGAAATGGCAAAGAATGGCTTAAAAGAGGTTAGAGATGTGCCAGAAATGGTTAGAAATGGCCAAAACTGCTTTAAAGCAGGTTAGAGATGTGCAAAAATGGGCTAGAAATGGCCAAAAATGGATTCAAGTGGGTAAAGAAATGGGGAAAACTGGGTTAGAAACAGAAAAAAACTAGCTTAAAACGGGTGGAAAGTGGGCAAAAATGGTTTAGAATGAGTCAAAAATGCATTAAAAGGGTTCTAGACACGCAAAAATGGGATAGAAATGGCCAAAAATGATTTAAACCGGGTTAGAAATGGACAAAAATTGGATTAGAAATGGCCAAAACCGGTTTAAAAAGGGTTAGAGGTAAGCAGAGATGAGTGAGAAATAGCCAAAACCGGCTTAAAAAAGGTTAGAGATGTGCAAAAATGGGTCAGAAATGACCAAAGCTGGCTTAAAACGGGTTAGAAACGGCCAAAAAAGCTTTAAAGCGGGTTAGAGATGTGCGAAAACGGGTTAGAAATGGCCTAAGTTGGCCAAAAGCGGGTTAGAAATGGCCAAAAAGGCTTTAAAGCAGGTTAGAGATGTGTGTGCAATGGTTAGAAATGGCAAAAATGGGTTAAAGCAGGTAAGAAATGGGGAAAAGTTGGTTAGAAAGGGAAGAGAAAAAACCTTCAAACGAGTGGAAAGTTGGCAAAAATCGTTCAGGTAGAGCAAAAAAAGGCTTAAAAAGGGTTAGAGCTGAGGAAAATTGGGTTATAAATGGCCAAAAGCGGCTTAAAGGTGGTTAGATAGGGGTAAAACTGGGGTAGGAAAGGCCAAAAATTGCTTAAAATGGGTTAGAAGTTTGCAAAACTGTGCTAGAAATGGCCCAGAAGGTTTAAATTGGGACAGAAATGGTGAAAAATGGCTTAAAATGCGTTAGGAGTGAGCAAAAATGGGTTAGATATAGCCGAAAACGGTTTAAATCGTGTGAGAAACAGGCAAAAAATGAGTTAGAAAAGAACTAAAAATGGCTTAAAACGGGTTGAGAGCGAGAAAACATCGTGTAGAAAGAGGCAAAAATGGCTTTAAAAGGGTTAGAGATGTGCAAAAATGGGTTAGAAATGGCAAAAAATGGCTTAAAAGGGCTTATAGATGTGCCAAAAATGGTTGGAAATGGCCAAAAATGCTTTAAAGCAGGTTAGAGATGTGTAAAAGTGGGTTAGAAATGGCCTAAAATGGATTAAAGCGGGTAATAATTGGGAGAAACTGTGTTAGAAACTGAAGAAAAAAAAGCTTAATAAGAGTTGAAGGAGGGCAAAAATGGTTAAGGTATAGCCAAAAAAGGCTTAAAAAGGGTTAGAGATATGCAAAAACTGGGATAGAAATGGCCAAAAAGGCTTTAAAGCAGGTTAGAGATGTGCAAAAACTGGTCAGAAATGGCCAAAAAAGGATTAAAGCGGGAGAGAAATGGGAAAAACTGCATTAGAAACAGAAAAAAAGCATAAAAAGTTTTGAATGAGGGAAAAAATGGTGAAGATATAGCCCAAAAAGGCTTAAAAAGGATTAGAGATGTGCAAAAATGGGATAGAAATGGCCAAAAACTCTTTAAAATGTGTTAGAAATGGAGAAAAATGGGTTAGAAATGGACAAAAAATGGATAAGAAATGGCCAAAAGTAGCTTAAAAGGGGTTAGAGATGTGCAAAAATGAGTTAGAAATGGCCAAGAATGGCATAAAACAGGTTAAGAATGGCCAAAAATGGGTTAGAAATGGCCAAAAAGGCTTTAAAGCAGGTAAGAGATGTGCAAAAAAAAAAAAAAATAAAATGGTTAGAAGTGGCAAAAAAATGGATTAAAGATGGTGAGAAATGCAGAAAACTGGGTTAGAAACGGAAAAAAAAAATAGCATAAACCGTGTTGAAAGTGGGGAGAAATGGTTTAGAAAGAACCAAAAATGGCTTTAAAAGGGTTAGAGATTTGCAAAAATGGAATAGAAATGGCCAAAATTTATTTAAAAAGCCTCAAAAATGGACAAAAAATGCATTAGAAATGGCCAAAACCGGCTTAAAAGGGTTAGAGGTATGCGAGAACGGTTTAGAAAAAGCCAAATTAGGCTTAAAAGGGGCTAGAGATGAGCAAAAAAGGGTTAGAAATGGCCAAAAATAGCTTAAAATGGGTTAGATATAGCCAAAAAAGGGTTAAAATGGGTTAGTAGTGGGTAAAAAAGGGTTAGATGTAGCCGAAAATGGCATAAAACGTGTGAGAACTGGGCCAAAAATGGGTCAGAAAAGAAAAAAAAATGCTTATAATTACTTGAATGCGGAAGAGAGTGTTTTAGAAAGAGCCCAAAACGGCTTTAAAAGGGTTAGATGTATGCAAAAATGGGTTACAAATGGCCAAAAACGCCTTAAAATGGGATAGAAATAGTGAAAAATGGCTTAAAATGTGTTAGAAGTGTGTAAAAATGGTTTAGATAAACCCCAAAATGGTTTAAATCGTGTGAGCAATGGGCAAAAAATGAGTTAGAAAAGGAAAGAAAAATGGCTTAAACCAGGTTGAAAGTCAGAAAAAATGGTGTAGAAAGACCCAAACGTGGCTTTAAAAGGGCTAGAGATGAGCAGAAATGGGTTAGAAATGGCAAAGAATGGCTTAAAAGAGGTTAGAGATGTGCCAGAAATGGTTAGAAATGGCCAAAACTGCTTTAAAGCAGGTTAGAGATGTGCAAAAATGGGCTAGAAATGGCCAAAAATGGATTCAAGTGGGTAAAGAAATGGGGAAAACTGGGTTAGAAACAGAAAAAAACTAGCTTAAAACGGGTGGAAAGTGGGCAAAAATGGTTTAGAATGAGTCAAAAATGCATTAAAAGGGTTCTAGACACGCAAAAATGGGATAGAAATGGCCAAAAATGATTTAAACCGGGTTAGAAATGTTCAAAAATTGGATTAGAAATGGCCAAAACCGGTTTAAAAAGGGTTAGAGGTAAGCAGAGATGAGTGAGAAATAGCCAAAACCGGCTTAAAAAAGGTTAGAGATGTGCAAAAATGGGTCAGAAATGACCAAAGCTGGCTTAAAACGGGTTAGAAACGGCCAAAAAAGCTTTAAAGCGGGTTAGAGATGTGCGAAAACGGGTTAGAAATGGCCTAAGTTGGCCAAAAGCGGGTTAGAAATGGCCAAAAAGGCTTTAAAGCAGGTTAGAGATGTGTGTGCAATGGTTAGAAATGGCAAAAATGGGTTAAAGCAGGTAAGAAATGGGGAAAAGTTGGTTAGAAAGGGAAGAGAAAAAACCTTCAAACGAGTGGAAAGTTGGCAAAAATCGTTCAGGTAGAGCAAAAAAAGGCTTAAAAAGGGTTAGAGCTGAGGAAAATTGGGTTATAAATGGCCAAAAGCGGCTTAAAGGTGGTTAGATAGGGGTAAAACTGGGGTAGGAATGGCCAAAAATTGCTTAAAATGGGTTAGAAGTTTGCAAAACTGTGCTAGAAATGGCCCAAAAGGTTTAAATTGGGACAGAAATGGTGAAAAATGGCTTAAAATGCGTTAGGAGTGAGCAAAAATGGGTTAGATATAGCCGAAAACGGTTTAAATCGTGTGAGAAACAGGCAAAAAATGAGTTAGAAAAGAACTAAAAATGGCTTAAAACGGGTTGAGAGCGAGAAAACATCGTGTAGAAAGAGGCAAAAATGGCTTTAAAAGGGTTAGAGATGAGCAAAAATGGGTTAGAAATGGCCAAAAATAGCTTAAAATGGGTTAGATATAGCCAAAAAAGGGTTAAAATGGGTTAGTAGTGGGTAAAAAAGGGTTAGATGTAGCCGAAAATGGCATAAAACGTGTGAGAACTGGGCCAAAAATGGGTCAGAAAAGAAAAAAAAAAGCTTATAATTACTTGAATGCAGAAGAAAGTGTTTTAGAAAGAGCCCAAAACGGCTTTAAAAGGGTTAGATGTATGCAAAAATGGGTTACAAATGGCCAAAAACGCCTTAAAATGGGATAGAATTAGTGAAAAATGGCTTAAAATGTGTTAGAAGTGTGTAAAAATGGTTTAGATAAATCCCAAAATGGTTTAAATCGTGTGAGCAATGGGCAAAAAATGAGTTAGAAAAGGAAAGAAAAATGGCTTAAACCAGGTTGAAAGTCAGAAAAAATGGTGTAGAAAGACCCAAACGTGTCTTTAAAAGGGCTAGAGATGAGCAGAAATGGGTTAGAAATGGCAAAGAATGGCTTAAAAGAGGTTAGAGATGTGCCAGAAATGGTTAGAAATGGCCAAAACTGCTTTAAAGCAGGTTAGAGATGTGCAAAAATGGGCTAGAAATGGCCAAAAATGGATTCAAGTGGGTAAAGAAATGGGGAAAACTGGGTTAGAAACAGAAAAAAACTAGCTTAAAACGGGTGGAAAGTGGGCAAAAATGGTTTAGAATGAGTCAAAAATGCATTAAAAGGGTTCTAGACACGCAAAAATGGGATAGAAATGGCCAAAAATGATTTAAACCGGGTTAGAAATGGACAAAAATTGGATTAGAAATGGCCAAAACCGGTTTAAAAAGGGTTAGAGGTAAGCAGAGATGAGTGAGAAATAGCCAAAACCAGCTTAAAAAAGGTTAGAGATGTGCAAAAATGGGTCAGAAATGACCAAAGCTGGCTTAAAATGGGTTAGAAACGGCCAAAAAAGCTTTAAAGCGGGTTACAGATGTGCGAAAACGGGTTAGAAATGGCCTAAGTTGGCCAAAAGCGGGTTAGAAATGGCCAAAAAGGCTTTAAAGCAGGTTAGAGATGTGTGTGCAATGGTTAGAAATGGCAAAAATGGGTTAAAGCAGGTAAGAAATGGGGAAAAGTTGGTTAGAAAGGAAATAGAAAAAACCTTCAAACGAGTGGAAAGTTGGCAAAAATCGTTCAGGTAGAGCAAAAAAAAGTGTTAGAAATGGAGAAAAATGGGTTAGAAATGGACAAAAAATGGATAAGAAATGGCCAAAAGTAGCTTAAAAGGGGTTAGAGATGTGCAAAAATGAGTTAGAAATGGCCAAGAATGGCATAAAACAGGTTAAGAATGGCCAAAATTGGGTTAGAAATGGCCAAAAAGGCTTTAAAGCAGGTAAGAGATGTGTAAAAAAAATAAAAAATAAAATGGTTAGAAGTGGCAAAAAATGGATTAAAGATGGTGAGAAATGCAGAAAACTGGGTTAGAAACAGAAAAAAAAATAGCATAAACCGTGTTGAAAGTGGGGAGAAATGGTTTAGAAAGAACCAAAAATGGCTTTAAAAGGGTTAGAGATTTGCAAAAATGGAATAGAAATGGCCAAAATTTATTTAAAAAGCCTCAAAAATGGACAAAAAATGCATTAGAAATGGCCAAAACCGGCTTAAAAGGGTTAGAGGTACGCGAGAACGGTTTAGAAAAAGCCAAAATTGGCTTAAAAGGGGCTAGAGATGAGCAAAAAAGGGTTAGAAATGGCCAAAAATAGCTTAAAATGGGTTAGATATAGCCAAAAAAGGGTTAAAATGGGTTAGTAGTGGGTAAAAAAGGGTTAGATGTAGCCGAAAATGGCATAAAACGTGTGAGAACTGGGCCAAAAATGGGTCAGAAAAGAAAAAAAAAAGCTTATAATTACTTGAATGCAGAAGAAAGTGTTTTAGAAAGAGCCCAAAACGGCTTTAAAAGGGTTAGATGTATGCAAAAATGGGTTACAAATGGCCAAAAACGCCTTAAAATGGGATAGAAATAGTGAAAAATGGCTTAAAATGTGTTAGAAGTGTGTAAAAATGGTTTAGATAAATCCAAAAATGGTTTAAATCGTGTGAGCAATGGGCAAAAAATGAGTTAGAAAAGGAAAGAAAAATGGCTTAAACCAGGTTGAAAGTCAGAAAAAATGGTGTAGAAAGACCCAAACGTGTCTTTAAAAGGGCTAGAGATGAGCAGAAATGGGTTAGAAATGGCAAAGAATGGCTTAAAAGAGGTTAGAGATGTGCCAGAAATGGTTAGAAATGGCCAAAACTGCTTTAAAGCAGGTTAGAGATGTGCAAAAATGGGCTAGAAATGGCCAAAAATGGATTCAAGTGGGTAAAGAAATGGGGAAAACTGGGTTAGAAACAGAAAAAAACTAGCTTAAAACGGGTGGAAAGTGGGCAAAAATGGTTTAGAATGAGTCAAAAATGCATTAAAAGGGTTCTAGACACGCAAAAATGGGATAGAAATGGCCAAAAATGATTTAAACCGGGTTAGAAATGGACAAAAATTGGATTAGAAATGGCCAAAACCGGTTTAAAAAGGGTTAGAGGTAAGCAGAGATGAGTGAGAAATAGCCAAAACCGGCTTAAAAAAGGTTAGAGATGTGCAAAAATGGGTCAGAAATGACCAAAGCTGGCTTAAAACGGGTTAGAAACGGCCAAAAAAGCTTTAAAGCGGGTTAGAGATGTGCGAAAACGGGTTAGAAATGGCCTAAGTTGGCCAAAAGCGGGTTAGAAATGGCCAAAAAGGCTTTAAAGCAGGTTAGAGATGTGTGTGCAATGGTTAGAAATGGCAAAAATGGGTTAAAGCAGGTAAGAAATGGGGAAAAGTTGGTTAGAAAGGGAAGAGAAAAAACCTTCAAACGAGTGGAAAGTTGGCAAAAATCGTTCAGGTAGAGCAAAAAAAGGCTTAAAAAGGGTTAGAGCTGAGGAAAATTGGGTTATAAATGGCCAAAAGCGGCTTAAAGGTGGTTAGATAGGGGTAAAACTGGGGTAGGAATGGCCAAAAATTGCTTAAAATGGGTTAGAAGTTTGCAAAACTGTGCTAGAAATGGCCCAGAAGGTTTAAATTGGGACAGAAATGGTGAAAAATGGCTTAAAATGCGTTAGGAGTGAGCAAAAATGGGTTAGATATAGCCGAAAACGGTTTAAATCGTGTGAGAAACAGGCAAAAAATGAGTTAGAAAAGAACTAAAAATGGCTTAAAACGGGTTGAGAGCGAGAAAACATCGTGTAGAAAGAGGCAAAAATGGCTTTAAAAGGGTTAGAGATGTGCAAAAATGGGTTAGAAATGGCAAAAAATGGCTTAAAAGGGCTTATAGATGTGCCAAAAATGGTTGGAAATGGCCAAAAATGCTTTAAAGCAGGTTAGAGATGTGTAAAAGTGGGTTAGAAATGGCCTAAAATGGATTAAAGCGGGTAATAATTGGGAGAAACTGTGTTAGAAACTGAAGAAAAAAAAGCTTAATAAGAGTTGAAGGAGGGCAAAAATGGTTAAGGTATAGCCAAAAAAGGCTTAAAAAGGGTTAGAGATATGCAAAAACTGGGATAGAAATGGCCAAAAAGGCTTTAAAGCAGGTTAGAGATGTGCAAAAACTGGTCAGAAATGGCCAAAAAAGGATTAAAGCGGGAGAGAAATGGGAAAAACTGCATTAGAAACAGAAAAAAAGCATAAAAAGTTTTGAATGAGGGAAAAAATGGTGAAGATATAGCCCAAAAAGGCTTAAAAAGGATTAGAGATGTGCAAAAATGGGATAGAAATGGCCAAAAACTCTTTAAAATGTGTTAGAAATGGAGAAAAATGGGTTACAAATGGACAAAAAATGGATAAGAAATGGCCAAAAGTAGCTTAAAAGGGGTTAGAGATGTGCAAAAATGAGTTAGAAATGGCCAAGAATGGCATAAAACAGGTTAAGAATGGCCAAAAATGGGTTAGAAATGGCCAAAAAGGCTTTAAAGCAGGTAAGAGATGTGCAAAATAAAAAAAAAATAAAATGGTTAGAAGTGGCAAAAAAATGGATTAAAGATGGTGAGAAATGCAGAAAACTGGGTTAGAAACAGAAAAAAAAATAGCATAAACCGTGTTGAAAGTGGGGAGAAATGGTTTAGAAAGAACCAAAAATGGCTTTAAAAGGGTTAGAGATTTGCAAAAATGGAATAGAAATGGCCAAAATTTATTTAAAAAGCCTCAAAAATGGACAAAAAAAGCATTAGAAATGGCCAAAACCGGCTTAAAAGGGTTAGAGGTACGCGAGAACGGTTTAGAAAAAGCCAAAATTGGCTTAAAAGGGGCTAGAGATGAGCAAAAAAGGGTTAGAAATGGCCAAAAATAGCTTAAAATGGGTTAGATATAGCCAAAAAAGGGTTAAAATGGGTTAGTAGTGGGTAAAAAAGGGTTAGATGTAGCCGAAAATGGCATAAAACGTGTGAGAACTGGGCCAAAAATGGGTCAGAAAAGAAAAAAAAATGCTTATAATTACTTGAATGCAGAAGAAAGTGTTTTAGAAAGAGCCCAAAACGGCTTTAAAAGGGTTAGATGTATGCAAAAATGGGTTACAAATGGCCAAAAACGCCTTAAAATGGGATAGAAATAGTGAAAAATGGCTTAAAATGTGTTAGAAGTGTGTAAAAATGGTTTAGATAAATCCAAAAATGGTTTAAATCGTGTGAGCAATGGGCAAAAAATGAGTTAGAAAAGGAAAGAAAAATGGCTTAAACCAGGTTGAAAGTCAGAAAAAATGGTGTAGAAAGACCCAAACGTGTCTTTAAAAGGGCTAGAGATGAGCAGAAATGGGTTAGAAATGGCAAAGAATGGCTTAAAAGAGGTTAGAGATGTGCCAGAAATGGTTAGAAATGGCCAAAACTGCTTTAAAGCAGGTTAGAGATGTGCAAAAATGGGCTAGAAATGGCCAAAAATGGATTCAAGTGGGTAAAGAAATGGGGAAAACTGGGTTAGAAACAGAAAAAAACTAGCTTAAAACGGGTGGAAAGTGGGCAAAAATGGTTTAGAATGAGTCAAAAATGCATTAAAAGGGTTCTAGACACGCAAAAATGGGATAGAAATGGCCAAAAATGATTTAAACCGGGTTAGAAATGGACAAAAATTGGATTAGAAATGGCCAAAACCGGTTTAAAAAGGGTTAGAGGTAAGCAGAGATGAGTGAGAAATAGCCAAAACCGGCTTAAAAAAGGTTAGAGATGTGCAAAAATGGGTCAGAAATGACCAAAGCTGGCTTAAAACGGGTTAGAAACGGCCAAAAAAGCTTTAAAGCGGGTTAGAGATGTGCGAAAACGGGTTAGAAATGGCCTAAGTTGGCCAAAAGCGGGTTAGAAATGGCCAAAAAGGCTTTAAAGCAGGTTAGAGATGTGTGTGCAATGGTTAGAAATGGCAAAAATGGGTTAAAGCAGGTAAGAAATGGGGAAAAGTTGGTTAGAAAGGGAAGAGAAAAAACCTTCAAACGAGTGGAAAGTTGGCAAAAATCGTTCAGGTAGAGCAAAAAAAGGCTTAAAAAGGGTTAGAGCTGAGGAAAATTGGGTTATAAATGGCCAAAAGCGGCTTAAAGGTGGTTAGATAGGGGTAAAACTGGGGTAGGAAAGGCCAAAAATTGCTTAAAATGGGTTAGAAGTTTGCAAAACTGTGCTAGAAATGGCCCAGAAGGTTTAAATTGGGACAGAAATGGTGAAAAATGGCTTAAAATGCGTTAGGAGTGAGCAAAAATGGGTTAGATATAGCCGAAAACGGTTTAAATCGTGTGAGAAACAGGCAAAAAATGAGTTAGAAAAGAACTAAAAATGGCTTAAAACGGGTTGAGAGCGAGAAAACATCGTGTAGAAAGAGGCAAAAATGGCTTTAAAAGGGTTAGAGATGTGCAAAAATGGGTTAGAAATGGCAAAAAATGGCTTAAAAGGGCTTATAGATGTGCCAAAAATGGTTGGAAATGGCCAAAAATGCTTTAAAGCAGGTTAGAGATGTGTAAAAGTGGGTTAGAAATGGCCTAAAATGGATTAAAGCGGGTAATAATTGGGAGAAACTGTGTTAGAAACTGAAGAAAAAAAAGCTTAATAAGAGTTGAAGGAGGGCAAAAATGGTTAAGGTATAGCCAAAAAAGGCTTAAAAAGGGTTAGAGATATGCAAAAACTGGGATAGAAATGGCCAAAAAGGCTTTAAAGCAGGTTAGAGATGTGCAAAAACTGGTCAGAAATGGCCAAAAAAGGATTAAAGCGGGAGAGAAATGGGAAAAACTGCATTAGAAACAGAAAAAAAGCATAAAAAGTTTTGAATGAGGGAAAAAATGGTGAAGATATAGCCCAAAAAGGCTTAAAAAGGATTAGAGATGTGCAAAAATGGGATAGAAATGGCCAAAAACTCTTTAAAATGTGTTAGAAACGGAGAAAAATGGGTTACAAATGGACAAAAAATGGATAAGAAATGGCCAAAAGTAGCTTAAAAGGGGTTAGAGATGTGCAAAAATGAGTTAGAAATGGCCAAGAATGGCATAAAACAGGTTAAGAATGGCCAAAAATGGGTTAGAAATGGCCAAAAAGGCTTTAAAGCAGGTAAGAGATGTGTAAAAAAAATAAAAAATAAAATGGTTAGAAGTGGCAAAAAATGGATTAAAGATGGTGAGAAATGCAGAAAACTGGGTTAGAAACAGAAAAAAAAATAGCATAAACTGTGTTGAAAGTGGGGAGAAATGGTTTAGAAAGAACCAAAAATGGCTTTAAAAGGGTTAGAGATTTGCAAAAATGGAATAGAAATGGCCAAAATTTATTTAAAAAGCCTCAAAAATGGACAAAAAATGCATTAGAAATGGCCAAAACCGGCTTAAAAGGGTTAGAGGTACGCGAGAACGGTTTAGAAAAAGCCAAAATTGGCTTAAAAGGGGCTAGAGATGAGCAAAAAAGGGTTAGAAATGGCCAAAAATAGCTTAAAATGGGTTAGATATAGCCAAAAAAGGGTTAAAATGGGTTAGTAGTGGGTAAAAAAGGGTTAGATGTAGCCGAAAATGGCATAAAACGTGTGAGAACTGGGCCAAAAATGGGTCAGAAAAGAAAAAAAAATGCTTATAATTACTTGAATGCAGAAGAAAGTGTTTTAGAAAGAGCCCAAAACGGCTTTAAAAGGGTTAGATGTATGCAAAAATGGGTTACAAATGGCCAAAAACGCCTTAAAATGGGATAGAAATAGTGAAAAATGGCTTAAAATGTGTTAGAAGTGTGTAAAAATGGTTTAGATAAATCCAAAAATGGTTTAAATCGTGTGAGCAATGGGCAAAAAATGAGTTAGAAAAGGAAAGAAAAATGGCTTAAACCAGGTTGAAAGTCAGAAAAAATGGTGTAGAAAGACCCAAACGTGGCTTTAAAAGGGCTAGAGATGAGCAGAAATGGGTTAGAAATGGCAAAGAATGGCTTAAAAGAGGTTAGAGATGTGCCAGAAATGGTTAGAAATGGCCAAAACTGCTTTAAAGCAGGTTAGAGATGTGCAAAAATGGGCTAGAAATGGCCAAAAATGGATTCAAGTGGGTAAAGAAATGGGGAAAACTGGGTTAGAAACAGAAAAAAACTAGCTTAAAACGGGTGGAAAGTGGGCAAAAATGGTTTAGAATGAGTCAAAAATGCATTAAAAGGGTTCTAGACACGCAAAAATGGGATAGAAATGGCCAAAAATGATTTAAAACGGGTTAGAAATGGACAAAAATTGGATTAGAAATGGCCAAAACCGGTTTAAAAAGGGTTAGAGGTAAGCAGAGATGAGTGAGAAATAGCCAAAACCGGCTTAAAAAAGGTTAGAGATGTGCAAAAATGGGTCAGAAATGACCAAAGCTGGCTTAAAACGGGTTAGAAACGGCCAAAAAAGCTTTAAAGCGGGTTAGAGATGTGCGAAAACGGGTTAGAAATGGCCTAAGTTGGCCAAAAGCGGGTTAGAAATGGCCAAAAAGGCTTTAAAGCAGGTTAGAGATGTGTGTGCAATGGTTAGAAATGGCAAAAATGGGTTAAAGCAGGTAAGAAATGGGGAAAAGTTGGTTAGAAAGGGAAGAGAAAAAACCTTCAAACGAGTGGAAAGTTGGCAAAAATCGTTCAGGTAGAGCAAAAAAAGGCTTAAAAAGGGTTAGAGCTGAGGAAAATTGGGTTATAAATGGCCAAAAGCGGCTTAAAGGTGGTTAGATAGGGGTAAAACTGGGGTAGGAATGGCCAAAAATTGCTTAAAATGGGTTAGAAGTTTGCAAAACTGTGCTAGAAATGGCCCAGAAGGTTTAAATTGGGACAGAAATGGTGAAAAATGGCTTAAAATGCGTTAGGAGTGAGCAAAAATGGGTTAGATATAGCCGAAAACGGTTTAAATCGTGTGAGAAACAGGCAAAAAATGAGTTAGAAAAGAACTAAAAATGGCTTAAAACGGGTTGAGAGCGAGAAAACATCGTGTAGAAAGAGGCAAAAATGGCTTTAAAAGGGTTAGAGATGTGCAAAAATGGGTTAGAAATGGCAAAAAATGGCTTAAAAGGGCTTATAGATGTGCCAAAAATGGTTGGAAATGGCCAAAAATGCTTTAAAGCAGGTTAGAGATGTGTAAAAGTGGGTTAGAAATGGCCTAAAATGGATTAAAGCGGGTAATAATTGGGAGAAACTGTGTTAGAAACTGAAGAAAAAAAAGCTTAATAAGAGTTGAAGGAGGGCAAAAATGGTTAAGGTATAGCCAAAAAAGGCTTAAAAAGGGTTAGAGATATGCAAAAACTGGGATAGAAATGGCCAAAAAGGCTTTAAAGCAGGTTAGAGATGTGCAAAAACTGGTCAGAAATGGCCAAAAAAGGATTAAAGCGGGAGAGAAATGGGAAAAACTGCATTAGAAACAGAAAAAAAGCATAAAAAGTTTTGAATGAGGGAAAAAATGGTGAAGATATAGCCCAAAAAGGCTTAAAAAGGATTAGAGATGTGCAAAAATGGGATAGAAATGGCCAAAAACTCTTTAAAATGTGTTAGAAATGGAGAAAAATGGGTTACAAATGGCCAAAAAATGGATAAGAAATGGCCAAAAGTAGCTTAAAAGGGGTTAGAGATGTGCAAAAATGAGTTAGAAATGGCCAAGAATGGCATAAAACAGGTTAAGAATGGCCAAAAATGGGTTAGAAATGGCCAAAAAGGCTTTAAAGCAGGTAAGAGATGTGTAAAAAAAATAAAAAATAAAATGGTTAGAAGTGGCAAAAAATGGATTAAAGATGGTGAGAAATGCAGAAAACTGGGTTAGAAACAGAAAAAAAAATAGCATAAACTGTGTTGAAAGTGGGGAGAAATGGTTTAGAAAGAACCAAAAATGGCTTTAAAAGGGTTAGAGATTTGCAAAAATGGAATAGAAATGGCCAAAATTTATTTAAAAAGCCTCAAAAATGGACAAAAAATGCATTAGAAATGGCCAAAACCGGCTTAAAAGGGTTAGAGGTACGCGAGAACGGTTTAGAAAAAGCCAAAATTGGCTTAAAAGGGGCTAGAGATGAGCAAAAAAGGGTTAGAAATGGCCAAAAATAGCTTAAAATGGGTTAGATATAGCCAAAAAAGGGTTAAAATGGGTTAGTAGTGGGTAAAAAAGGGTTAGATGTAGCCGAAAATGGCATAAAACGTGTGAGAACTGGGCCAAAAATGGGTCAGAAAAGAAAAAAAAATGCTTATATTTACTTGAATGCAGAAGAAAGTGTTTTAGAAAGAGCCCAAAACGGCTTTAAAAGGGTTAGATGTATGCAAAAATGGGTTACAAATGGCCAAAAACGCCTTAAAATGGGATAGAAATAGTGAAAAATGGCTTAAAATGTGTTAGAAGTGTGTAAAAATGGTTTAGATAAATCCAAAAATGGTTTAAATCGTGTGAGCAATGGGCAAAAAATGAGTTAGAAAAGGAAAGAAAAATGGCTTAAACCAGGTTGAAAGTCAGAAAAAATGGTGTAGAAAGACCCAAACGTGGCTTTAAAAGGGCTAGAGATGAGCAGAAATGGGTTAGAAATGGCAAAGAATGGCTTAAAAGAGGTTAGAGATGTGCCAGAAATGGTTAGAAATGGCCAAAACTGCTTTAAAGCAGGTTAGAGATGTGCAAAAATGGGCTAGAAATGGCCAAAAATGGATTCAAGTGGGTAAAGAAATGGGGAAAACTGGGTTAGAAACAGAAAAAAAACTAGCTTAAAACGGGTGGAAAGTGGGCAAAAATGGTTTAGAATGAGTCAAAAATGCATTTAAAGGGTTCTAGACACGCAAAAATGGGATAGAAATGGCCAAAAATGATTTAAACCGGGTTAGAAATGTTCAAAAATTGGATTAGAAATGGCCAAAACCGGTTTAAAAAGGGTTAGAGGTAAGCAGAGATGAGTGAGAAATAGCCAAAACCGGCTTAAAAAAGGTTAGAGATGTGCAAAAATGGGTCAGAAATGACCAAAGCTGGCTTAAAACGGGTTAGAAACGGCCAAAAAAGCTTTAAAGCGGGTTAGAGATGTGCGAAAACGGGTTAGAAATGGCCTAAGTTGGCCAAAAGCGGGTTAGAAATGGCCAAAAAGGCTTTAAAGCAGGTTAGAGATGTGTGTGCAATGGTTAGAAATGGCAAAAATGGGTTAAAGCAGGTAAGAAATGGGGAAAAGTTGGTTAGAAAGGGAAGAGAAAAAACCTTCAAACGAGTGGAAAGTTGGCAAAAATCGTTCAGGTAGAGCAAAAAAAGGCTTAAAAAGGGTTAGAGCTGAGGAAAATTGGGTTATAAATGGCCAAAAGCGGCTTAAAGGTGGTTAGATAGGGGTAAAACTGGGGTAGGAATGGCCAAAATTGCTTAAAATGGGTTAGAAGTTTGCAAAACTGTGCTAGAAATGGCCCAAAAGGTTTAAATTGGGACAGAAATGGTGAAAAATGGCTTAAAATGCGTTAGGAGTGAGCAAAAATGGGTTAGATATAGCCGAAAACGGTTTAAATCGTGTGAGAAACAGGCAAAAAATGAGTTAGAAAAGAACTAAAAATGGCTTAAAACGGGTTGAGAGCGAGAAAACATCGTGTAGAAAGAGGCAAAAATGGCTTTAAAAGGGTTAGAGATGTGCAAAAATGGGTTAGAAATGGCAAAAAATGGCTTAAAAGGGCTTATAGATGTGCCAAAAATGGTTGGAAATGGCCAAAAATGCTTTAAAGCAGGTTAGAGATGTGTAAAAGTGGGTTAGAAATGGCCTAAAATGGATTAAAGCGGGTAATAATTGGGAGAAACTGTGTTAGAAACTGAAGAAAAAAAAGCTTAATAAGAGTTGAAGGAGGGCAAAAATGGTTAAGGTATAGCCAAAAAAGGCTTAAAAAGGGTTAGAGATATGCAAAAACTGGGATAGAAATGGCCAAAAAGGCTTTAAAGCAGGTTAGAGATGTGCAAAAACTGGTCAGAAATGGCCAAAAAAGGATTAAAGCGGGAGAGAAATGGGAAAAACTGCATTAGAAACAGAAAAAAAGCATAAAAAGTTTTGAATGAGGGAAAAAATGGTGAAGATATAGCCCAAAAAGGCTTAAAAAGGATTAGAGATGTGCAAAAATGGGATAGAAATGGCCAAAAATGATTTAAAACGGGTTAGAAATGGACAAAAATTGGATTAGAAATGGCCAAAACCGGTTTAAAAAGGGTTAGAGGTAAGCAGAGATGAGTGAGAAATAGCCAAAACCAGCTTAAAAAAGGTTAGAGATGTGCAAAAATGGGTCAGAAATGACCAAAGCTGGCTTAAAATGGGTTAGAAACGGCCAAAAAAGCTTTAAAGCGGGTTAGAGATGTGCGAAAACGGGTTAGAAATGGCCTAAGTTGGCCAAAAGCGGGTTAGAAATGGCCAAAAAGGCTTTAAAGCAGGTTAGAGATGTGTGTGCAATGGTTAGAAATGGCAAAAATGGGTTAAAGCAGGTAAGAAATGGGGAAAAGTTGGTTAGAAAGGAAATAGAAAAAACCTTCAAACGAGTGGAAAGTTGGCAAAAATCGTTCAGGTAGAGCAAAAAAAAGTGTTAGAAATGGAGAAAAATGGGTTAGAAATGGACAAAAAATGGATAAGAAATGGCCAAAAGTAGCTTAAAAGGGGTTAGAGATGTGCAAAAATGAGTTAGAAATGGCCAAGAATGGCATAAAACAGGTTAAGAATGGCCAAAATTGGGTTAGAAATGGCCAAAAAGGCTTTAAAGCAGGTAAGAGATGTGTAAAAAAAAAAAAAAAAATAAAATGGTTAGAAGTGGCAAAAAATGGATTAAAGATGGTGAGAAATGCAGAAAACTGGGTTAGAAACAGAAAAAAAAATTAGCATAAACCGTGTTGAAAGTGGGGAGAAATGGTTTAGAAAGAACCAAAAATGGCTTTAAAAGGGTTAGAGATTTGCAAAAATGGAATAGAAATGGCCAAAATTTATTTAAAAAGCCTCAAAAATGGACAAAAATGCATTAGAAATGGCCAAAACCGGCTTAAAAGGGTTAGAGGTACGCGAGAACGGTTTAGAAAAAGCCAAAATTGGCTTAAAAGGGGCTAGAGATGAGCAAAAAAGGGTTAGAAATGGCCAAAAATAGCTTAAAATGGGTTAGATATAGCCAAAAAAGGGTTAAAATGGCTAAGTAGTGGGTAAAAAAGGGTTAGATGTAGCCGAAAATGGCATAAAACGTGTGAGAACTGGGCCAAAAATGGGTCAGAAAAGAAAAAAAAATGCTTATAATTACTTGAATGCGGAAGAGAGTGTTTTAGAAAGAGCCCAAAACGGCTTTAAAAGGGTTAGATGTATGCAAAAATGGGTTACAAATGGCCAAAAACGCCTTAAAATGGGATAGAAATAGTGAAAAATGGCTTAAAATGTGTTAGAAGTGTGTAAAAATGGTTTAGATAAACCCCAAAATGGTTTAAATCGTGTGAGCAATGGGCAAAAAATGAGTTAGAAAAGGAAAGAAAAATGGCTTAAACCAGGTTGAAAGTCAGAAAAAATGGTGTAGAAAGACCCAAACGTGTCTTTAAAAGGGCTAGAGATGAGCAGAAATGGGTTAGAAATGGCAAAGAATGGCTTAAAAGAGGTTAGAGATGTGCCAGAAATGGTTAGAAATGGCCAAAACTGCTTTAAAGCAGGTTAGAGATGTGCAAAAATGGGCTAGAAATGGCCAAAAATGGATTCAAGTGGGTAAAGAAATGGGGAAAACTGGGTTAGAAACAGAAAAAAACTGTTTCTATCCCATTTTAAGGCGTTTTTGGCCATTTGTAACCCATTTTTGCATACATCTAACCCTTTTAAAGCCGTTTTGGGCTCTTTCTAAAACACTCTCTTCCGCATTCAAGTAATTATAAGCATTTTTTTTTCTTTTCTGACCCATTTTTGGCCCAGTTCTCACACGTTTTATGCCATTTTCGGCTACATCTAACCCTTTTTTACCCACTACTAACCCATTTTAACCCTTTTTTGGCTATATCTAACCCATTTTAAGCTATTTTTGGCCATTTCTAACCCTTTTTTGCTCATCTCTAGCCCCTTTTAAGCCTAATTTGGCTTTTTCTAAACCGTTCTCGCATACCTCTAACCCTTTTAAGCCGGTTTTGGCCATTTCTAATGCATTTTTTGTCCATTTTTGAGGCTTTTTAAATAAATTTTGGCCATTTCTATTCCATTTTTGCAAATCTCTAACCCTTTTAAAGCCATTTTTGGTTCTTTCTAAACCATTTCTCCCCACTTTCAACACGGTTTATGCTATTTTTTTTTCTGTTTCTAACCCAGTTTTCTGCATTTCTCACCATCTTTAATCCATTTTTTTGCCACTTCTAACCATTTTATTTTTTTTTTATTTTGCACATCTCTTACCTGCTTTAAAGCCTTTTTGGCCATTTCTAACCCATTTTTGGCCATTCTTAACCTGTTTTATGCCATTCTTGGCCATTTCTAACTCATTTTTGCACATCTCTAACCCCTTTTAAGCTACTTTTGGCCATTTCTTATCCATTTTTTGTCCATTTCTAACCCATTTTTCTCCATTTCTAACACATTTTAAAGAGTTTTTGGCCATTTCTATCCCATTTTTGCACATCTCTAATCCTTTTTAAGCCTTTTTGGGCTATATCTTCACCATTTTTTCCCTCATTCAAAACTTTTTATGCTTTTTTTCTGTTTCTAATGCAGTTTTTCCCATTTCTCTCCCGCTTTAATCCTTTTTTGGCCATTTCTGACCAGTTTTTGCACATCTCTAACCTGCTTTAAAGCCTTTTTGGCCATTTCTATCCCAGTTTTTGCATATCTCTAACCCTTTTTAAGCCTTTTTTGGCTATACCTTAACCATTTTTGCCCTCCTTCAACTCTTATTAAGCTTTTTTTTCTTCAGTTTCTAACACAGTTTCTCCCAATTATTACCCGCTTTAATCCATTTTAGGCCATTTCTAACCCACTTTTACACATCTCTAACCTGCTTTAAAGCATTTTTGGCCATTTCCAACCATTTTTGGCACATCTATAAGCCCTTTTAAGCCATTTTTTGCCATTTCTAACCCATTTTTGCACATCTCTAACCCTTTTAAAGCCATTTTTGCCTCTTTCTACACGATGTTTTCTCGCTCTCAACCCGTTTTAAGCCATTTTTAGTTCTTTTCTAACTCATTTTTTGCCTGTTTCTCACACGATTTAAACCGTTTTCGGCTATATCTAACCCATTTTTGCTCACTCCTAACGCATTTTAAGCCATTTTTCACCATTTCTGTCCCAATTTAAACCTTTTGGGCCATTTCTAGCACAGTTTTGCAAACTTCTAACCCATTTTAAGCAATTTTTGGCCATTCCTACCCCAGTTTTACCCCTATCTAACCACCTTTAAGCCGCTTTTGGCCATTTATAACCCAATTTTCCTCAGCTCTAACCCTTTTTAAGCCTTTTTTTGCTCTACCTGAACGATTTTTGCCAACTTTCCACTCGTTTGAAGGTTTTTTCTCTTCCCTTTCTAACCAACTTTTCCCCATTTCTTACCTGCTTTAACCCATTTTTGCCATTTCTAACCATTGCACACACATCTCTAACCTGCTTTAAAGCCTTTTTGGCCATTTCTAACCCGCTTTTGGCCAACTTAGGCCATTTCTAACCCGTTTTCGCACATCTCTAACCCGCTTTAAAGCTTTTTTGGCCGTTTCTAACCCGTTTTAAGCCAGCTTTGGTCATTTCTGACCCATTTTTGCACATCTCTAACCTTTTTTAAGCCGGTTTTGGCTATTTCTCACTCATCTCTGCTTACCTCTAACCCTTTTTAAACCGGTTTTGGCCATTTCTAATCCAATTTTTGAACATTTCTAACCCGGTTTAAATCATTTTTGGCCATTTCTATCCCATTTTTGCGTGTCTAGAACCCTTTTAATGCATTTTTGACTCATTCTAAACCATTTTTGCCCACTTTCCACCCGTTTTAAGCTAGTTTTTTTCTGTTTCTAACCCAGTTTTCCCCATTTCTTTACCCACTTGAATCCATTTTTGGCCATTTCTAGCCCATTTTTGCACATCTCTAACCTGCTTTAAAGCAGTTTTGGCCATTTCTAACCATTTCTGGCACATCTCTAACCTCTTTTAAGCCATTCTTTGCCATTTCTAACCCATTTCTGCTCATCTCTAGCCCTTTTAAAGCCACGTTTGGGTCTTTCTACACCATTTTTTCTGACTTTCAACCTGGTTTAAGCCATTTTTCTTTCCTTTTCTAACTCATTTTTTGCCCATTGCTCACACGATTTAAACCATTTTGGGGTTTATCTAAACCATTTTTACACACTTCTAACACATTTTAAGCCATTTTTCACTATTTCTATCCCATTTTAAGGCGTTTTTGGCCATTTGTAACCCATTTTTGCATACATCTAACCCTTTTAAAGCCGTTTTGGGCTCTTTCTAAAACACTCTCTTCCGCATTCAAGTAATTATAAGCATTTTTTTTTCTTTTCTGACCCATTTTTGGCCCAGTTCTCACACGTTTTATGCCATTTTCGGCTACATCTAACCCTTTTTTACCCACTACTAACCCATTTTAACCCTTTTTTGGCTATATCTAACCCATTTTAAGCTATTTTTGGCCATTTCTAACCCTTTTTTGCTCATCTCTAGCCCCTTTTAAGCCAATTTTGGCTTTTTCTAAACCGTTCTCGCGTACCTCTAACCCTTTTAAGCCGGTTTTGGCCATTTCTAATGCATTTTTGTCCATTTTTGAGGCTTTTTAAATAAATTTTGGCCATTTCTATTCCATTTTTGCAAATCTCTAACCCTTTTAAAGCCATTTTTGGTTCTTTCTAAACCATTTCTCCCCACTTTCAACACGGTTTATGCTATTTTTTTTTTCTGTTTCTAACCCAGTTTTCTGCATTTCTCACCATCTTTAATCCATTTTTTGCCACTTCTAACCATTTTTTTTTTTTTTTTTTTTTACACATCTCTTACCTGCTTTAAAGCCTTTTTGGCCATTTCTAACCCAATTTTGGCCATTCTTAACCTGTTTTATGCCATTCTTGGCCATTTCTAACTCATTTTTGCACATCTCTAACCCCTTTTAAGCTACTTTTGGCCATTTCTTATCCATTTTTTGTCCATTTCTAACCCATTTTTCTCCATTTCTAACACTTTTTTTTGCTCTACCTGAACGATTTTTGCCAACTTTCCACTCGTTTGAAGGTTTTTTCTATTTCCTTTCTAACCAACTTTTCCCCATTTCTTACCTGCTTTAACCCATTTTTGCCATTTCTAACCATTGCACACACATCTCTAACCTGCTTTAAAGCCTTTTTGGCCATTTCTAACCCGCTTTTGGCCAACTTAGGCCATTTCTAACCCGTTTTCGCACATCTCTAACCCGCTTTAAAGCTTTTTTGGCCGTTTCTAACCCATTTTAAGCCAGCTTTGGTCATTTCTGACCCATTTTTGCACATCTCTAACCTTTTTTAAGCTGGTTTTGGCTATTTCTCACTCATCTCTGCTTACCTCTAACCCTTTTTAAACCGGTTTTGGCCATTTCTAATCCAATTTTTGTCCATTTCTAACCCGTTTTAAATCATTTTTGGCCATTTCTATCCCATTTTTGCGTGTCTAGAACCCTTTTAATGCATTTTTGACTCATTCTAAACCATTTTTGCCCACTTTCCACCCGTTTTAAGCTAGTTTTTTTCTGTTTCTAACCCAGTTTTCCCCATTTCTTTACCCACTTGAATCCATTTTTGGCCATTTCTAGCCCATTTTTGCACATCTCTAACCTGCTTTAAAGCAGTTTTGGCCATTTCTAACCATTTCTGGCACATCTCTAACCTCTTTTAAGCCATTCTTTGCCATTTCTAACCCATTTCTGCTCATCTCTAGCCCTTTTAAAGACACGTTTGGGTCTTTCTACACCATTTTTTCTGACTTTCAACCTGGTTTAAGCCATTTTTCTTTCCTTTTCTAACTCATTTTTTGTCCATTGCTCACACGATTTAAACCATTTTTGGGTTTATCTAAACCATTTTTACACACTTCTAACACATTTTAAGCCATTTTTCACTATTTCTATCCCATTTTAAGGCGTTTTTGGCCATTTGTAACCCATTTTTGCATACATCTAACCCTTTTAAAGCCGTTTTGGGCTCTTTCTAAAACACTTTCTTCTGCATTCAAGTAAATATAAGCATTTTTTTTTCTTTTCTGACCCATTTTTGGCCCAGTTCTCACACGTTTTATGCCATTTTCGGCTACATCTAACCCTTTTTTACCCACTACTAACCCATTTTAACCCTTTTTTGGCTATATCTAACCCATTTTAAGCTATTTTTGGCCATTTCTAACCCTTTTTTGCTCATCTCTAGCCCCTTTTAAGCCAATTTTGGCTTTTTCTAAACCGTTCTCGCGTACCTCTAACCCTTTTAAGCCAGTTTTGGCCATTTCTAATGCATTTTTTGTCCATTTTTGAGGCTTTTTAAATAAATTTTGGCCATTTCTATTCCATTTTTGCAAATCTCTAACCCTTTTAAAGCCATTTTTGGTTCTTTCTAAACCATTTCTCCCCACTTTCAACACGGTTTATGCTATTTTTTTTTCTGTTTCTAACCCAGTTTTCTGCATTTCTCACCATCTTTAATCCATTTTTTGCCACTTCTAACCATTTTTTTTTTTTTTTTTTTTTACACATCTCTTACCTGCTTTAAAGCCTTTTTGGCCATTTCTAACCCATTTTTGGCCATTCTTAACCTGTTTTATGCCATTCTTGGCCATTTCTAACTCATTTTTGCACATCTCTAACCCCTTTTAAGCTACTTTTGGCCATTTCTTATCCATTTTTTGTCCATTTCTAACCCATTTTTCTCCATTTCTAACACTTTTTTTTGCTCTACCTGAACGATTTTTGCCAACTTTCCACTCGTTTGAAGGTTTTTTCTATTTCCTTTCTAACCAACTTTTCCCCATTTCTTACCTGCTTTAACCCATTTTTGCCATTTCTAACCATTGCACACACATCTCTAACCTGCTTTAAAGCCTTTTTGGCCATTTCTAACCCGCTTTTGGCCAACTTAGGCCATTTCTAACCCGTTTTCGCACATCTCTAACCCGCTTTAAAGCTTTTTTGGCCGTTTCTAACCCATTTTAAGCCAGCTTTGGTCATTTCTGACCCATTTTTGCACATCTCTAACCTTTTTTAAGCTGGTTTTGGCTATTTCTCACTCATCTCTGCTTACCTCTAACCCTTTTTAAACCGGTTTTGGCCATTTCTAATCCAATTTTTGTCCATTTCTAACCCGTTTTAAATCATTTTTGGCCATTTCTATCCCATTTTTGCGTGTCTAGAACCCTTTTAATGCATTTTTGACTCATTCTAAACCATTTTTGCCCACTTTCCACCCGTTTTAAGCTAGTTTTTTTCTGTTTCTAACCCAGTTTTCCCCATTTCTTTACCCACTTGAATCCATTTTTGGCCATTTCTAGCCCATTTTTGCACATCTCTAACCTGCTTTAAAGCAGTTTTGGCCATTTCTAACCATTTCTGGCACATCTCTAACCTCTTTTAAGCCATTCTTTGCCATTTCTAACCCATTTCTGCTCATCTCTAGCCCTTTTAAAGACACGTTTGGGTCTTTCTACACCATTTTTTCTGACTTTCAACCTGGTTTAAGCCATTTTTCTTTCCTTTTCTAACTCATTTTTTGTCCATTGCTCACACGATTTAAACCATTTTTGGGTTTATCTAAACCATTTTTACACACTTCTAACACATTTTAAGCCATTTTTCACTATTTCTATCCCATTTTAAGGCGTTTTTGGCCATTTGTAACCCATTTTTGCATACATCTAACCCTTTTAAAGCCGTTTTGGGCTCTTTCTAAAACACTTTCTTCTGCATTCAAGTAAATATAAGCATTTTTTTTTCTTTTCTGACCCATTTTTGGCCCAGTTCTCACACGTTTTATGCCATTTTCGGCTACATCTAACCCTTTTTTACCCACTACTAACCCATTTTAACCCTTTTTTGGCTATATCTAACCCATTTTAAGCTATTTTTGGCCATTTCTAACCCTTTTTTGCTCATCTCTAGCCCCTTTTAAGCCAATTTTGGCTTTTTCTAAACCGTTCTCGCGTACCTCTAACCCTTTTAAGCCAGTTTTGGCCATTTCTAATGCATTTTTTGTCCATTTTTGAGGCTTTTTAAATAAATTTTGGCCATTTCTATTCCATTTTTGCAAATCTCTAACCCTTTTAAAGCCATTTTTGGTTCTTTCTAAACCATTTCTCCCCACTTTCAACACGGTTTATGCTATTTTTTTTTCTGTTTCTAACCCAGTTTTCTGCATTTCTCACCATCTTTAATCCATTTTTTGCCACTTCTAACCATTTTTTTTTTTTTTTTTTTTTACACATCTCTTACCTGCTTTAAAGCCTTTTTGGCCATTTCTAACCCATTTTTGGCCATTCTTAACCTGTTTTATGCCATTCTTGGCCATTTCTAACTCATTTTTGCACATCTCTAACCCCTTTTAAGCTACTTTTGGCCATTTCTTATCCATTTTTTGTCCATTTCTAACCCATTTTTCTCCATTTCTAACACATTTTAAAGAGTTTTTGGCCATTTCTATCCCATTTTTGCACATCTCTAATCCTTTTTAAGCCTTTTTGGGCTATATCTTCACCATTTTTTCCCTCATTCAAAACTTTTTATGCTTTTTTTCTGTTTCTAATGCAGTTTTTCCCATTTCTCTCCCGCTTTAATCCTTTTTTGGCCATTTCTGACCAGTTTTTGCACATCTCTAACCTGCTTTAAAGCCTTTTTGGCCATTTCTATCCCAGTTTTTGCATATCTCTAACCCTTTTTAAGCCTTTTTTGGCTATACCTTAACCATTTTTGCCCTCCTTCAACTCTTATTAAGCTTTTTTTTCTTCAGTTTCTAACACAGTTTCTCCCAATTATTACCCGCTTTAATCCATTTTAGGCCATTTCTAACCCACTTTTACACATCTCTAACCTGCTTTAAAGCATTTTTGGCCATTTCCAACCATTTTTGGCACATCTATAAGCCCTTTTAAGCCATTTTTTGCCATTTCTAACCCATTTTTGCACATCTCTAACCTTTTAAAGCCATTTTTGCCTCTTTCTACACGATGTTTTCTCGCTCTCAACCCGTTTTAAGCCATTTTTAGTTCTTTTCTAACTCATTTTTTGCCTGTTTCTCACACGATTTAAACCGTTTTCGGCTATATCTAACCCATTTTTGCTCACTCCTAACGCATTTTAAGCCATTTTTCACCATTTCTGTCCCAATTTAAACCTTTTGGGCCATTTCTAGCACAGTTTTGCAAACTTCTAACCCATTTTAAGCAATTTTTGGCCATTCCTACCCCAGTTTTACCCCTATCTAACCACCTTTAAGCCGCTTTTGGCCATTTATAACCCAATTTTCCTCAGCTCTAACCCTTTTTAAGCCTTTTTTTGCTCTACCTGAACGATTTTTGCCAACTTTCCACTCGTTTGAAGGTTTTTTCTCTTCCCTTTCTAACCAACTTTTCCCCATTTCTTACCTGCTTTAACCCATTTTTGCCATTTCTAACCATTGCACACACATCTCTAACCTGCTTTAAAGCCTTTTTGGCCATTTCTAACCCGCTTTTGGCCAACTTAGGCCATTTCTAACCCGTTTTCGCACATCTCTAACCCGCTTTAAAGCTTTTTTGGCCGTTTCTAACCCGTTTTAAGCCAGCTTTGGTCATTTCTGACCCATTTTTGCACATCTCTAACCTTTTTTAAGCCAGTTTTGGCTATTTCTCACTCATCTCTGCTTACCTCTAACCCTTTTTAAACCGGTTTTGGCCATTTCTAATCCAATTTTTGTCCATTTCTAACCCGTTTTAAATCATTTTTGGCCATTTCTATCCCATTTTTGCGTGTCTAGAACCCTTTTAATGCATTTTTGACTCATTCTAAACCATTTTTGCCCACTTTCCACCCGTTTTAAGCTAGTTTTTTTCTGTTTCTAACCCAGTTTTCCCCATTTCTTTACCCACTTGAATCCATTTTTGGCCATTTCTAGCCCATTTTTGCACATCTCTAACCTGCTTTAAAGCAGTTTTGGCCATTTCTAACCATTTCTGGCACATCTCTAACCTCTTTTAAGCCATTCTTTGCCATTTCTAACCCATTTCTGCTCATCTTTAGCCCTTTTAAAGACACGTTTGGGTCTTTCTACACCATTTTTTCTGACTTTCAACCTGGTTTAAGCCATTTTTCTTTCCTTTTCTAACTCATTTTTTGCCCATTGCTCACACGATTTAAACCATTTTTGGATTTATCTAAACCATTTTTACACACTTCTAACACATTTTAAGCCATTTTTCACTATTTCTATCCCATTTTAAGGCGTTTTTGGCCATTTGTAACCCATTTTTGCATACATCTAACCCTTTTAAAGCCGTTTTGGGCTCTTTCTAAAACACTTTCTTCTGCATTCAAGTAATTATAAGCATTTTTTTTTCTTTTCTGACCCATTTTTGGCCCAGTTCTCACACGTTTTATGCCATTTTCGGCTACATCTAACCCTTTTTTACCCACTACTAACCCATTTTAACCCTTTTTTGGCTATATCTAACCCATTTTAAGCTATTTTTGGCCATTTCTAACCCTTTTTTGCTCATCTCTAGCCCCTTTTAAGCCAATTTTGGCTTTTTCTAAACCGTTCTCGCGTACCTCTAACCCTTTTAAGCCGGTTTTGGCCATTTCTAATGCATTTTTGTCCATTTTTGAGGCTTTTTAAATAAATTTTGGCCATTTCTATTCCATTTTTGCAAATCTCTAACCCTTTTAAAGCCATTTTTGGTTCTTTCTAAACCATTTCTCCCCACTTTCAACACGGTTTATGCTAATTTTTTTTTCTGTTTCTAACCCAGTTTTCTGCATTTCTCACCATCTTTAATCCATTTTTTGCCACTTCTAACCATTTTATTTTTTTTTTTTTTTTACACATCTCTTACCTGCTTTAAAGCCTTTTTGGCCATTTCTAACCCAATTTTGGCCATTCTTAACCTGTTTTATGCCATTCTTGGCCATTTCTAACTCATTTTTGCACATCTCTAACCCCTTTTAAGCTACTTTTGGCCATTTCTTATCCATTTTTTGTCCATTTCTAACCCATTTTTCTCCATTTCTAACACTTTTTTTTGCTCTACCTGAACGATTTTTGCCAACTTTCCACTCGTTTGAAGGTTTTTTCTATTTCCTTTCTAACCAACTTTTCCCCATTTCTTACCTGCTTTAACCCATTTTTGCCATTTCTAACCATTGCACACACATCTCTAACCTGCTTTAAAGCCTTTTTGGCCATTTCTAACCCGCTTTTGGCCAACTTAGGCCATTTCTAACCCGTTTTCGCACATCTCTAACCCGCTTTAAAGCTTTTTTGGCCGTTTCTAACCCATTTTAAGCCAGCTTTGGTCATTTCTGACCCATTTTTGCACATCTCTAACCTTTTTTAAGCTGGTTTTGGCTATTTCTCACTCATCTCTGCTTACCTCTAACCCTTTTTAAACCGGTTTTGGCCATTTCTAATCCAATTTTTGTCCATTTCTAACCCGTTTTAAATCATTTTTGGCCATTTCTATCCCATTTTTGCACATCTCTAATCCTTTTTAAGCCTTTTTGGGCTATATCTTCACCATTTTTTCCCTCATTCAAAACTTTTTATGCTTTTTTTCTGTTTCTAATGCAGTTTTTCCCATTTCTCTCCCGCTTTAATCCTTTTTTGGCCATTTCTGACCAGTTTTTGCACATCTCTAACCTGCTTTAAAGCCTTTTTGGCCATTTCTATCCCAGTTTTTGCATATCTCTAACCCTTTTTAAGCCTTTTTTGGCTATACCTTAACCATTTTTGCCCTCCTTCAACTCTTATTAAGCTTTTTTTTCTTCAGTTTCTAACACAGTTTCTCCCAATTATTACCCGCTTTAATCCATTTTAGGCCATTTCTAACCCACTTTTACACATCTCTAACCTGCTTTAAAGCATTTTTGGCCATTTCCAACCATTTTTGGCACATCTATAAGCCCTTTTAAGCCATTTTTTGCCATTTCTAACCCATTTTTGCACATCTCTAACCCTTTTAAAGCCATTTTTGCCTCTTTCTACACGATGTTTTCTCGCTCTCAACCCGTTTTAAGCCATTTTTAGTTCTTTTCTAACTCATTTTTTGCCTGTTTCTCACACGATTTAAACCGTTTTCGGCTATATCTAACCCATTTTTGCTCACTCCTAACGCATTTTAAGCCATTTTTCACCATTTCTGTCCCAATTTAAACCTTTTGGGCCATTTCTAGCACAGTTTTGCAAACTTCTAACCCATTTTAAGCAATTTTTGGCCATTCCTACCCCAGTTTTACCCCTATCTAACCACCTTTAAGCCGCTTTTGGCCATTTATAACCCAATTTTCCTCAGCTCTAACCCTTTTTAAGCCTTTTTTTGCTCTACCTGAACGATTTTTGCCAACTTTCCACTCGTTTGAAGGTTTTTTCTCTTCCCTTTCTAACCAACTTTTCCCCATTTCTTACCTGCTTTAACCCATTTTTGCCATTTCTAACCATTGCACACACATCTCTAACCTGCTTTAAAGCCTTTTTGGCCATTTCTAACCCGCTTTTGGCCAACTTAGGCCATTTCTAACCCGTTTTCGCACATCTCTAACCCGCTTTAAAGCTTTTTTGGCCGTTTCTAACCCGTTTTAAGCCAGCTTTGGTCATTTCTGACCCATTTTTGCACATCTCTAACCTTTTTTAAGCCGGTTTTGGCTATTTCTCACTCATCTCTGCTTACCTCTAACCCTTTTTAAACCGGTTTTGGCCATTTCTAATCCAATTTTTGAACATTTCTAACCCGGTTTAAATCATTTTTGGCCATTTCTATCCCATTTTTGCGTGTCTAGAACCCTTTTAATGCATTTTTGACTCATTCTAAACCATTTTTGCCCACTTTCCACCCGTTTTAAGCTAGTTTTTTTCTGTTTCTAACCCAGTTTTCCCCATTTCTTTACCCACTTGAATCCATTTTTGGCCATTTCTAGCCCATTTTTGCACATCTCTAACCTGCTTTAAAGCAGTTTTGGCCATTTCTAACCATTTCTGGCACATCTCTAACCTCTTTTAAGCCATTCTTTGCCATTTCTAACCCATTTCTGCTCATCTCTAGCCCTTTTAAAGACACGTTTGGGTCTTTCTACACCATTTTTTCTGACTTTCAACCTGGTTTAAGCCATTTTTCTTTCCTTTTCTAACTCATTTTTTGCCCATTGCTCACACGATTTAAACCATTTTTGGATTTATCTAAACCATTTTTACACACTTCTAACACATTTTAAGCCATTTTTCACTATTTCTATCCCATTTTAAGGCGTTTTTGGCCATTTGTAACCCATTTTTGCATACATCTAACCCTTTTAAAGCCGTTTTGGGCTCTTTCTAAAACACTCTCTTCCGCATTCAAGTAATTATAAGCATTTTTTTTTCTTTTCTGACCCATTTTTGGCCCAGTTCTCACACGTTTTATGCCATTTTCGGCTACATCTAACCCTTTTTTACCCACTACTAACCCATTTTAACCCTTTTTTGGCTATATCTAACCCATTTTAAGCTATTTTTGGCCATTTCTAACCCTTTTTTGCTCATCTCTAGCCCCTTTTAAGCCTAATTTGGCTTTTTCTAAACCGTTCTCGCATACCTCTAACCCTTTTAAGCCGGTTTTGGCCATTTCTAATGCATTTTTTGTCCATTTTTGAGGCTTTTTAAATAAATTTTGGCCATTTCTATTCCATTTTTGCAAATCTCTAACCCTTTTAAAGCCATTTTTGGTTCTTTCTAAACCATTTCTCCCCACTTTCAACACGGTTTATGCTATTTTTTTTTCTGTTTCTAACCCAGTTTTCTGCATTTCTCACCATCTTTAATCCATTTTTTTGCCACTTCTAACCATTTTATTTTTTTTTTATTTTGCACATCTCTTACCTGCTTTAAAGCCTTTTTGGCCATTTCTAACCCATTTTTGGCCATTCTTAACCTGTTTTATGCCATTCTTGGCCATTTCTAACTCATTTTTGCACATCTCTAACCCCTTTTAAGCTACTTTTGGCCATTTCTTATCCATTTTTTGTCCATTTCTAACCCATTTTTCTCCATTTCTAACACATTTTAAAGAGTTTTTGGCCATTTCTATCCCATTTTTGCACATCTCTAATCCTTTTTAAGCCTTTTTGGGCTATATCTTCACCATTTTTTCCCTCATTCAAAACTTTTTATGCTTTTTTTCTGTTTCTAATGCAGTTTTTCCCATTTCTCTCCCGCTTTAATCCTTTTTTGGCCATTTCTGACCAGTTTTTGCACATCTCTAACCTGCTTTAAAGCCTTTTTGGCCATTTCTATCCCAGTTTTTGCATATCTCTAACCCTTTTTAAGCCTTTTTTGGCTATACCTTAACCATTTTTGCCCTCCTTCAACTCTTATTAAGCTTTTTTTTCTTCAGTTTCTAACACAGTTTCTCCCAATTATTACCCGCTTTAATCCATTTTAGGCCATTTCTAACCCACTTTTACACATCTCTAACCTGCTTTAAAGCATTTTTGGCCATTTCCAACCATTTTTGGCACATCTATAAGCCCTTTTAAGCCATTTTTTGCCATTTCTAACCCATTTTTGCACATCTCTAACCCTTTTAAAGCCATTTTTGCCTCTTTCTACACGATGTTTTCTCGCTCTCAACCCGTTTTAAGCCATTTTTAGTTCTTTTCTAACTCATTTTTTGCCTGTTTCTCACACGATTTAAACCGTTTTCGGCTATATCTAACCCATTTTTGCTCACTCCTAACGCATTTTAAGCCATTTTTCACCATTTCTGTCCCAATTTAAACCTTTTGGGCCATTTCTAGCACAGTTTTGCAAACTTCTAACCCATTTTAAGCAATTTTTGGCCATTCCTACCCCAGTTTTACCCCTATCTAACCACCTTTAAGCCGCTTTTGGCCATTTATAACCCAATTTTCCTCAGCTCTAACCCTTTTTAAGCCTTTTTTTGCTCTACCTGAACGATTTTTGCCAACTTTCCACTCGTTTGAAGGTTTTTTCTCTTCCCTTTCTAACCAACTTTTCCCCATTTCTTACCTGCTTTAACCCATTTTTGCCATTTCTAACCATTGCACACACATCTCTAACCTGCTTTAAAGCCTTTTTGGCCATTTCTAACCCGCTTTTGGCCAACTTAGGCCATTTCTAACCCGTTTTCGCACATCTCTAACCCGCTTTAAAGCTTTTTTGGCCGTTTCTAACCCATTTTAAGCCAGCTTTGGTCATTTCTGACCCATTTTTGCACATCTCTAACCTTTTTTAAGCCGGTTTTGGCTATTTCTCACTCATCTCTGCTTACCTCTAACCCTTTTTAAACCGGTTTTGGCCATTTCTAATCCAATTTTTGTCCATTTCTAACCCGGTTTAAATCATTTTTGGCCATTTCTATCCCATTTTTGCGTGTCTAGAACCCTTTTAATGCATTTTTGACTCATTCTAAACCATTTTTGCCCACTTTCCACCCGTTTTAAGCTAGTTTTTTTCTGTTTCTAACCCAGTTTTCCCCATTTCTTTACCCACTTGAATCCATTTTTGGCCATTTCTAGCCCATTTTTGCACATCTCTAACCTGCTTTAAAGCAGTTTTGGCCATTTCTAACCATTTCTGGCACATCTCTAACCTCTTTTAAGCCATTCTTTGCCATTTCTAACCCATTTCTGCTCATCTCTAGCCCTTTTAAAGCCACGTTTGGGTCTTTCTACACCATTTTTTCTGACTTTCAACCTGGTTTAAGCCATTTTTCTTTCCTTTTCTAACTCATTTTTTGCCCATTGCTCACACGATTTAAACCATTTTGGGGTTTATCTAAACCATTTTTACACACTTCTAACACATTTTAAGCCATTTTTCACTATTTCTATCCCATTTTAAGGCGTTTTTGGCCATTTGTAACCCATTTTTGCATACATCTAACCCTTTTAAAGCCGTTTTGGGCTCTTTCTAAAACACTCTCTTCCGCATTCAAGTAATTATAAGCATTTTTTTTTCTTTTCTGACCCATTTTTGGCCCAGTTCTCACACGTTTTATGCCATTTTCGGCTACATCTAACCCTTTTTTACCCACTACTTAGCCATTTTAACCCTTTTTTGGCTATATCTAACCCATTTTAAGCTATTTTTGGCCATTTCTAACCCTTTTTTGCTCATCTCTAGCCCCTTTTAAGCCAATTTTGGCTTTTTCTAAACCGTTCTCGCGTACCTCTAACCCTTTTAAGCCGGTTTTGGCCATTTCTAATGCATTTTTGTCCATTTTTGAGGCTTTTTAAATAAATTTTGGCCATTTCTATTCCATTTTTGCAAATCTCTAACCCTTTTAAAGCCATTTTTGGTTCTTTCTAAACCATTTCTCCCCACTTTCAACACGGTTTATGCTAATTTTTTTTTCTGTTTCTAACCCAGTTTTCTGCATTTCTCACCATCTTTAATCCATTTTTTGCCACTTCTAACCATTTTATTTTTTTTTTTTTTTTACACATCTCTTACCTGCTTTAAAGCCTTTTTGGCCATTTCTAACCCAATTTTGGCCATTCTTAACCTGTTTTATGCCATTCTTGGCCATTTCTAACTCATTTTTGCACATCTCTAACCCCTTTTAAGCTACTTTTGGCCATTTCTTATCCATTTTTTGTCCATTTCTAACCCATTTTTCTCCATTTCTAACACTTTTTTTTGCTCTACCTGAACGATTTTTGCCAACTTTCCACTCACAGAATCACAGAATCACAGAATCCCAAGGGTTGGAAGGGACCTAAAAAGATCATCTAGTCCAACCCCCCTGCAAGAGCAGGGTAACCTACAGTACATCACACAGGAACTTGTCCAGGCGGGCCTTGAATATCTCCAGTGTAGGAGACTCCACAACCCCCCTGGGCAACCTGTTCCAGTGCTCCGTCACTCGTTTGAAGGTTTTTTCTATTTCCTTTCTAACCAACTTTTCCCCATTTCTTACCTGCTTTAACCCATTTTTGCCATTTCTAACCATTGCACACACATCTCTAACCTGCTTTAAAGCCTTTTTGGCCATTTCTAACCCGCTTTTGGCCAACTTAGGCCATTTCTAACCCGTTTTCGCACATCTCTAACCCGCTTTAAAGCTTTTTTGGCCGTTTCTAACCCATTTTAAGCCAGCTTTGGTCATTTCTGACCCATTTTTGCACATCTCTAACCTTTTTTAAGCCGGTTTTGGCTATTTCTCACTCATCTCTGCTTACCTCTAACCCTTTTTAAACCGGTTTTGGCCATTTCTAATCCAATTTTTGAACATTTCTAACCCGGTTTAAATCATTTTTGGCCATTTCTATCCCATTTTTGCGTGTCTAGAACCCTTTTAATGCATTTTTGACTCATTCTAAACCATTTTTGCCCACTTTCCACCCGTTTTAAGCTAGTTTTTTTCTGTTTCTAACCCAGTTTTCCCCATTTCTTTACCCACTTGAATCCATTTTTGGCCATTTCTAGCCCATTTTTGCACATCTCTAACCTGCTTTAAAGCAGTTTTGGCCATTTCTAACCATTTCTGGCACATCTCTAACCTCTTTTAAGCCATTCTTTGCCATTTCTAACCCATTTCTGCTCATCTCTAGCCCTTTTAAAGACACGTTTGGGTCTTTCTACACCATTTTTTCTGACTTTCAACCTGGTTTAAGCCATTTTTCTTTCCTTTTCTAACTCATTTTTTGCCCATTGCTCACACGATTTAAACCATTTTTGGATTTATCTAAACCATTTTTACACACTTCTAACACATTTTAAGCCATTTTTCACTATTTCTATCCCATTTTAAGGCGTTTTTGGCCATTTGTAACCCATTTTTGCATACATCTAACCCTTTTAAAGCCGTTTTGGGCCCTTTCTAAAACACTCTCTTCCGCATTCAAGTAATTATAAGCATTTTTTTTTCTTTTCTGACCCATTTTTGGCCCAGTTCTCACACGTTTTATGCCATTTTCGGCTACATCTAACCCTTTTTTACCCACTACTAACCCATTTTAACCCTTTTTTGGCTATATCTAACCCATTTTAAGCTATTTTTGGCCATTTCTAACCCTTTTTTGCTCATCTCTAGCCCCTTTTAAGCCTAATTTGGCTTTTTCTAAACCGTTCTCGCATACCTCTAACCCTTTTAAGCCGGTTTTGGCCATTTCTAATGCATTTTTTTGTCCATTTTTGAGGCTTTTTAAATAAATTTTGGCCATTTCTATTCCATTTTTGCAAATCTCTAACCCTTTTAAAGCCATTTTTGGTTCTTTCTAAACCATTTCTCCCCACTTTCAACACGGTTTATGCTATTTTTTTTTCTGTTTCTAACCCAGTTTTCTGCATTTCTCACCATCTTTAATCCATTTTTTTGCCACTTCTAACCATTTTATTTTTTTTTTATTTTGCACATCTCTTACCTGCTTTAAAGCCTTTTTGGCCATTTCTAACCCATTTTTGGTCATTCTTAACCTGTTTTATGCCATTCTTGGCCATTTCTAACTCATTTTTGCACATCTCTAACCCCTTTTAAGCTACTTTTGGCCATTTCTTATCCATTTTTTGTCCATTTCTAACCCATTTTTCTCCATTTCTAACACATTTTAAAGAGTTTTTGGCCATTTCTATCCCATTTTTGCACATCTCTAATCCTTTTTAAGCCTTTTTGGGCTATATCTTCACCATTTTTTCCCTCATTCAAAACTTTTTATGCTTTTTTTCTGTTTCTAATGCAGTTTTTCCCATTTCTCTCCCGCTTTAATCCTTTTTTGGCCATTTCTGACCAGTTTTTGCACATCTCTAACCTGCTTTAAAGCCTTTTTGGCCATTTCTATCCCAGTTTTTGCATATCTCTAACCCTTTTTAAGCCTTTTTTGGCTATACCTTAACCATTTTTGCCCTCCTTCAACTCTTATTAAGCTTTTTTTTCTTCAGTTTCTAACACAGTTTCTCCCAATTATTACCCGCTTTAATCCATTTTAGGCCATTTCTAACCCACTTTTACACATCTCTAACCTGCTTTAAAGCATTTTTGGCCATTTCCAACCATTTTTGGCACATCTATAAGCCCTTTTAAGCCATTTTTTGCCATTTCTAACCCATTTTTGCACATCTCTAACCCTTTTAAAGCCATTTTTGCCTCTTTCTACACGATGTTTTCTCGCTCTCAACCCGTTTTAAGCCATTTTTAGTTCTTTTCTAACTCATTTTTTGCCTGTTTCTCACACGATTTAAACCGTTTTCGGCTATATCTAACCCATTTTTGCTCACTCCTAACGCATTTTAAGCCATTTTTCACCATTTCTGTCCCAATTTAAACCTTCTGGGCCATTTCTAGCACAGTTTTGCAAACTTCTAACCCATTTTAAGCAATTTTTGGCCATTCCTACCCCAGTTTTACCCCTATCTAACCACCTTTAAGCCGCTTTTGGCCATTTATAACCCAATTTTCCTCAGCTCTAACCCTTTTTAAGCCTTTTTTTGCTCTACCTGAACGATTTTTGCCAACTTTCCACTCGTTTGAAGGTTTTTTCTCTTCCCTTTCTAACCAACTTTTCCCCATTTCTTACCTGCTTTAACCCATTTTTGCCATTTCTAACCATTGCACACACATCTCTAACCTGCTTTAAAGCCTTTTTGGCCATTTCTAACCCGCTTTTGGCCAACTTAGGCCATTTCTAACCCGTTTTCGCACATCTCTAACCCGCTTTAAAGCTTTTTTGGCCGTTTCTAACCCGTTTTAAGCCAGCTTTGGTCATTTCTGACCCATTTTTGCACATCTCTAACCTTTTTTAAGCCGGTTTTGGCTATTTCTCACTCATCTCTGCTTACCTCTAACCCTTTTTAAACCGGTTTTGGCCATTTCTAATCCAATTTTTGAACATTTCTAACCCGTTTTAAATCATTTTTGGCCATTTCTATCCCATTTTTGCGTGTCTAGAACCCTTTTAATGCATTTTTGACTCATTCTAAACCATTTTTGCCCACTTTCCACCCGTTTTAAGCTAGTTTTTTTCTGTTTCTAACCCAGTTTCTTTACCCACTTGAATCCATTTTTGGCCATTTCTAGCCCATTTTTGCACATCTCTAACCTGCTTTAAAGCAGTTTTGGCCATTTCTAACCATTTCTGGCACATCTCTAACCTCTTTTAAGCCATTCTTTGCCATTTCTAACCCATTTCTGCTCATCTCTAGCCCTTTTAAAGACACGTTTGGGTCTTTCTACACCATTTTTTCTGACTTTCAACCTGGTTTAAGCCATTTTTCTTTCCTTTTCTAACTCATTTTTTGCCCATTGCTCACACGATTTAAACCATTTTGGGGTTTATCTAAACCATTTTTACACACTTCTAACACATTTTAAGCCATTTTTCACTATTTCTATCCCATTTTAAGGCGTTTTTGGCCATTTGTAACCCATTTTTGCATACATCTAACCCTTTTAAAGCCGTTTTGGGCCCTTTCTAAAACACTCTCTTCCGCATTCAAGTAATTATAAGCATTTTTTTTTCTTTTCTGACCCATTTTTGGCCCAGTTCTCACACGTTTTATGCCATTTTCGGCTACATCTAACCCTTTTTTACCCACTACTAACCCATTTTAACCCTTTTTTGGCTATATCTAACCCATTTTAAGCTATTTTTGGCCATTTCTAACCCTTTTTTGCTCATCTCTAGCCCCTTTTAAGCCTAATTTGGCTTTTTCTAAACCGTTCTCGCATACCTCTAACCCTTTTAAGCCGGTTTTGGCCATTTCTAATGCATTTTTTGTCCATTTTTGAGGCTTTTTAAATAAATTTTGGCCATTTCTATTCCATTTTTGCAAATCTCTAACCCTTTTAAAGCCATTTTTGGTTCCTTCTAAACCATTTCTCCCCACTTTCAACACGGTTTATGCTATTTTTTTTTTCCGTTTCTAACTCAGTTTTCTGCATTTCTCACCATCTTTAATCCATTTTTTTGCCACTTCTAACCATTTTATTTTATTTTTTTTTTTTGCACATCTCTTACCTGCTTTAAAGCCTTTTTGGCCATTTCTAACCCATTTTTGGCCATTCTTAACCTGTTTTATGCCATTCTTGGCCATTTCTAACTCATTTTTGCACATCTCTAACCCCTTTTAAGCTACTTTTGGCCATTTCTTATCCATTTTTTATCCATTTCTAACCCATTTTTCTCCATTTCTAACACATTTTAAAGAGTTTTTGGCCATTTCTATCCCATTTTTGCACATCTCTAATCCTTTTTAAGCCTTTTTGGGCTATATCTTCACCATTTTTTCCCTCATTCAAAACTTTTTATGCTTTTTTTCTGTTTCTAATGCAGTTTTTCCCATTTCTCTCCCGCTTTAATCCTTTTTTGGCCATTTCTGACCAGTTTTTGCACATCTCTAACCTGCTTTAAAGCCTTTTTGGCCATTTCTATCCCAGTTTTTGCATATCTCTTACCCTTTTTAAGCCTTTTTTGGCTATACCTTAACCATTTTTGCCCTCCTTCAACTCTTATTAAGCTTTTTTTTTTTTTTTTTCTAACACAGTTTCTCCCAACTATTACCCGCTTTAATCCATTTTTGGCCATTTCTAACCCACTTTTACACATCTCTAACCTGCTTTAAAGCATTTTTGGCCATTTCCAACCATTTTTGGCACATCTATAAGCCCTTTTAAGCCATTTTTTGCCATTTCTAACCCATTTTTGCTCACTCCTAACGCATTTTAAGCCATTTTTCACCATTTCTGTCCCAATTTAAACCTTCTGGGCCATTTCTAGCACAGTTTTGCAAACTTCTAACCCATTTTAAGCAATTTTTGGCCATTCCTACCCCAGTTTTACCCCTATCTAACCACCTTTAAGCCGCTTTTGGCCATTTATAACCCAATTTTCCTCAGCTCTAACCCTTTTTAAGCCTTTTTTTGCTCTACCTGAACGATTTTTGCCAACTTTCCACTCGTTTGAAGGTTTTTTCTCTTCCCTTTCTAACCAACTTTTCCCCATTTCTTACCTGCTTTAACCCATTTTTGCCATTTCTAACCATTGCACACACATCTCTAACCTGCTTTAAAGCCTTTTTGGCCATTTCTAACCCGCTTTTGGCCAACTTAGGCCATTTCTAACCCGTTTTCGCACATCTCTAACCCGCTTTAAAGCTTTTTTGGCCGTTTCTAACCCGTTTTAAGCCAGCTTTGGTCATTTCTGACCCATTTTTGCACATCTCTAACCTTTTTTAAGCCGGTTTTGGCTATTTCTCACTCATCTCTGCTTACCTCTAACCCTTTTTAAACCGGTTTTGGCCATTTCTAATCCAATTTTTGAACATTTCTAACCCGGTTTAAATCATTTTTGGCCATTTCTATCCCATTTTTGCGTGTCTAGAACCCTTTTAATGCATTTTTGACTCATTCTAAACCATTTTTGCCCACTTTCCACCCGTTTTAAGCTAGTTTTTTTCTGTTTCTAACCCAGTTTTCCCCATTTCTTCACCCACTTGAATCCATTTTTGGCCATTTCTAGCCCATTTTTGCACATCTCTAACCTGCTTTAAAGCAGTTTTGGCCATTTCTAACCATTTCTGGCACATCTCTAACCTCTTTTAAGCCATTCTTTGCCATTTCTAACCCATTTCTGCTCATCTCTAGCCCTTTTAAAGACACGTTTGGGTCTTTCTACACCATTTTTTCTGACTTTCAACCTGGTTTAAGCCATTTTTCTTTCCTTTTCTAACTCATTTTTTGCCCATTGCTCACACGATTTAAACCATTTTTGGATTTATCTAAACCATTTTTACACACTTCTAACACATTTTAAGCCATTTTTCACTATTTCTATCGCATTTTAAGGCATTTTTGGCCATTTGTAACCCATTTTTGCATACATCTAACCCTTTTAAAGCCGTTTTGGGCTCTTTCTAAAACACTCTCTTCCGCATTCAAGTAATTATAAGCTTTTTTTTTTCTTTTCTGACCCATTTTTGGCCCAGTTCTCACACGTTTTATGCCATTTTCGGCTACATCTAACCCTTTTTTACCCACTACTTAGCCATTTTAACCCTTTTTTGGCTATATCTAACCCATTTTAAGCTATTTTTGGCCATTTCTAACCCTTTTTTGCTCATCTCTAGCCCCTTTTAAGCCAATTTTGGCTTTTTCTAAACCGTTCTCGCGTACCTCTAACCCTTTTAAGCCGGTTTTGGCCATTTCTAATGCATTTTTGTCCATTTTTGAGGCTTTTTAAATAAATTTTGGCCATTTCTATTCCATTTTTGCAAATCTCTAACCCTTTTAAAGCCATTTTTGGTTCTTTCTAAACCATTTCTCCCCACTTTCAACACGGTTTATGCTAATTTTTTTTTCTGTTTCTAACCCAGTTTTCTGCATTTCTCACCATCTTTAATCCATTTTTTTGCCACTTCTAACCATTTTATTTTTTTTTTTTTTTACACATCTCTTACCTGCTTTAAAGCCTTTTTGGCCATTTCTAACCCAATTTTGGCCATTCTTAACCTGTTTTATGCCATTCTTGGCCATTTCTAACTCATTTTTGCACATCTCTAACCCCTTTTAAGCTACTTTTGGCCATTTCTTATCCATTTTTTGTCCATTTCTAACCCATTTTTCTCCATTTCTAACACTTTTTTTTGCTCTACCTGAACGATTTTTGCCAACTTTCCACTCGTTTGAAGGTTTTTTCTCTTCCCTTTCTAACCAACTTTTCCCCATTTCTTACCTGCTTTAACCCATTTTTGCCATTTCTAACCATTGCACACACATCTCTAACCTGCTTTAAAGCCTTTTTGGCCATTTCTAACCCGCTTTTGGCCAACTTAGGCCATTTCTAACCCGTTTTCGCACATCTCTAACCCGCTTTAAAGCTTTTTTGGCCGTTTCTAACCCGTTTTAAGCCAGCTTTGGTCATTTCTGACCCATTTTTGCACATCTCTAACCTTTTTTAAGCCGGTTTTGGCTATTTCTCACTCATCTCTGCTTACCTCTAACCCTTTTTAAACCGGTTTTGGCCATTTCTAATCCAATTTTTGAACATTTCTAACCCGTTTTAAATCATTTTTGGCCATTTCTATCCCATTTTTGCGTGTCTAGAACCCTTTTAATGCATTTTTGACTCATTCTAAACCATTTTTGCCCACTTTCCACCCGTTTTAAGCTAGTTTTTTTCTGTTTCTAACCCAGTTTTCCCCATTTCTTTACCCACTTGAATCCATTTTTGGCCATTTCTAGCCCATTTTTGCACATCTCTAACCTGCTTTAAAGCAGTTTTGGCCATTTCTAACCATTTCTGGCACATCTCTAACCTCTTTTAAGCCATTCTTTGCCATTTCTAACCCATTTCTGCTCATCTCTAGCCCTTTTAAAGCCACGTTTGGGTCTTTCTACACCATTTTTTCTGACTTTCAACCTGGTTTAAGCCATTTTTCTTTCCTTTTCTAACTCATTTTTTGCCCATTGCTCACACGATTTAAACCATTTTGGGGTTTATCTAAACCATTTTTACACACTTTAAACACATTTTAAGCCATTTTTCACTATTTCTATCCCATTTTAAGGCGTTTTTGGCCATTTCTAACCCATTTTTGCATACATCTAACCCTTTTAAAGCCGTTTTGGGCCCTTTCTAAAACACTCTCTTCCGCATTCAAGTAATTATAAGCATTTTTTTTTCTTTTCTGACCAATTTTTGGCCCAGTTCTCACACGTTTTATGCCATTTTCGGCTACATCTAACCCTTTTTTACCCACTACTAACCCATTTTAACCCTTTTTTGGCTATATCTAACCCATTTTAAGCTATTTTTGGCCATTTCTAACCCTTTTTTGCTCATCTCTAGCCCCTTTTAAGCCTAATTTGGCTTTTTCTAAACCGTTCTCGCATACCTCTAACCCTTTTAAGCCGGTTTTGGCCATTTCTAATGCATTTTTTGTCCATTTTTGAGGCTTTTTAAATAAATTTTGGCCATTTCTATTCCATTTTTGCAAATCTCTAACCCTTTTAAAGCCATTTTTGGTTCTTTCTAAACCATTTCTCCCCACTTTCAACACGGTTTATGCTATTTTTTTTTTCCGTTTCTAACTCAGTTTTCTGCATTTCTCACCATCTTTAATCCATTTTTTTGCCACTTCTAACCATTTTATTTTATTTTTTTTTTTTGCACATCTCTTACCTGCTTTAAAGCCTTTTTGGCCATTTCTAACCCATTTTTGGCCATTCTTAACCTGTTTTATGCCATTCTTGGCCATTTCTAACTCATTTTTGCACATCTCTAACCCCTTTTAAGCTACTTTTGGCCATTTCTTATCCATTTTTTATCCATTTCTAACCCATTTTTCTCCATTTCTAACACATTTTAAAGAGTTTTTGGCCATTTCTATCCCATTTTTGCACATCTCTAATCCTTTTTAAGCCTTTTTGGGCTATATCTTCACCATTTTTTCCCTCATTCAAAACTTTTTATGCTTTTTTTCTGTTTCTAATGCAGTTTTTCCCATTTCTCTCCCGCTTTAATCCATTTTTGGCCATTTCTGACCAGTTTTTGCACATCTCTAACCTGCTTTAAAGCCTTTTTGGCCATTTCTATCCCAGTTTTTGCATATCTCTTACCCTTTTTAAGCCTTTTTTGGCTATACCTTAACCATTTTTGCCCTCCTTCAACTCTTATTAAGCTTTTTTTTTTTTTTTTTCTAACACAGTTTCTCCCAACTATTACCCGCTTTAATCCATTTTTGGCCATTTCTAACCCACTTTTACACATCTCTAACCTGCTTTAAAGCATTTTTGGCCATTTCCAACCATTTTTGGCACATCTATAAGCCCTTTTAAGCCATTTTTTGCCATTTCTAACCCATTTTTGCTCACTCCTAACGCATTTTAAGCCATTTTTCACCATTTCTGTCCCAATTTAAACCTTCTGGGCCATTTCTAGCACAGTTTTGCAAACTTCTAACCCATTTTAAGCAATTTTTGGCCATTCCTACCCCAGTTTTACCCCTATCTAACCACCTTTAAGCCGCTTTTGGCCATTTATAACCCAATTTTCCTCAGCTCTAACCCTTTTTAAGCCTTTTTTTGCTCTACCTGAACGATTTTTGCCAACTTTCCACTCGTTTGAAGGTTTTTTCTATTTCCTTTCTAACCAACTTTTCCCCATTTCTTACCTGCTTTAACCCATTTTTGCCATTTCTAACCATTGCACACACATCTCTAACCTGCTTTAAAGCCTTTTTGGCCATTTCTAACCCGCTTTTGGCCAACTTAGGCCATTTCTAACCCGTTTTCGCACATCTCTAACCCGCTTTAAAGCTTTTTTGGCCGTTTCTAACCCATTTTAAGCCAGCTTTGGTCATTTCTGACCCATTTTTGCACATCTGTAACCCGCTTTAAAGCTTTTTTGGCCGTTTCTAACCCATTTTAAGCCAGCTTTGGTCATTTCTGACCCATTTTTGCACATCTCTAACCTTTTTTAAGCTGGTTTTGGCTATTTCTCACTCATCTCTGCTTACCTCTAACCCTTTTTAAACCGGTTTTGGCCATTTCTAATCCAATTTTTGTCCATTTCTAACCCGTTTTAAATCATTTTTGGCCATTTCTATCCCATTTTTGCATGTCTAGAACCCTTTTAATGTATGTTGCAGAGTTGCAAAGCTCGCTGTGCGCTGAAGATGATCTGTAGGAAAATTTTGTCCTGGCTTTTCTGCTCTTTCAGCAGTGTCTAAACGTTCCTGCTCTACTTACTCTTGCTGCAGCTCACAGAGAGCGTGCACTGGAGAGGTTGTATTCAAACGGTCTTTTTGGAGAAAGTGTGAAGAGTGACCGCAATGTTTGTGTCACAGTTGCAAAGCTCACTGTGTGCTATAGATGACCAGCAGGAGGTTTTTCGCAAGGCTCTTCTGCTGTTTTAGCACAGTCGAAACATTGCTGCTCTACTCTCTCTGTTGCTGCTCAGCAGAGAGCTGGCACAGAGATGTTGGATTCAACTGGTCTTTCAGGCAGGAAAGGGAGGAGTGACAGCAATGTGTGTTGCAGAGTTGCAAAGCTCGCTGTGCGCTGACGATGATGAGCAGGAACATTTTGGCCTGGCTCTTCTGCTCTTTCAGCAGCGTCTAAACGTTCCTGCTCTACTCACTTTGCTGCTGCTCAGAGAGAGCGGGCACTGGAAAGGTTGCATTCAAATGGACTTTTAGGAGATAAAGTGACCTGTGACAGTAATGTGTGTGTCACAGTTGCAAAGCTCACTGTGTGCTGAAGATGATCAGCAGGAACTTTGTGCATGTCTCTTCTGCTGTTTCAGCAGAGACCAAACGTAACTGCTATATTCTGCTGCTGCTGACAAAGAGCAAGCACAGGAGTTGTAGGATTCAATTGGACTTTCAGGTAGGAAAGTGAGGGGTGACAGAAATGTGTGTGACACAGTTTCAAAGCTCACTGTGCGCTGAAGATGCCCAGCCGGAGTTTCCCTGCTGGCCCATCGGCTGTGGGATTAGAGGTCAAGCGCTTAGTGCTCACCTGTCACAACTGCTCTTGAAAGGAGAGAGGGCCCCAGAAACGTTGGATTCAAATGCACATTTAGGAGATAAAGTGAGGAGTGACAGCAATGTTTGTGTCACAGTTGCAAAGCTAACTGTGTGCTAAACATGATCAGCAGGAGCTTTTTCGCAAGGCTCTTCTGCTGTTTTAGCACAGTCGAAACATTGCTGCTCTACTCTCTCTGTTGCTGCTCAGCAGAGAGAGAGCACAGAGATGTTGGATTCAATTGGTCTTTCAGGCAGGAAAGGGAGGAGAGACAGCAATGCATGTTGCAGAGTTGCAAAGCTCGCTGTGCGCTGAAGATGATCTGTAGGAACATTTTGTCCTGGCTTTTCTGCTCTTTCAGCAGTGTCTAAACGTTCCTGCTCTACTTACTCTTGCTGCAGCTCACAGAGAGCGTGCACTGGAGAGGTTGTATTCAAACGGTCTTTTTGGAGAAAGAGTGAAGAGTGACAGCAATGTTTGTGTCACAGTTGCAAAGCTCACTCTGTGCTATAGATGACCAGCAGGAGGTTTTTCGCAAGGCTCTTCTGCTGTTTTAGCACAGTCTAAACATTGCTGCTCTACTCTCTCTGTTGCTGCTCAGCAGAGAGCTGGCACAGAGATGTTGGATTCAACTGGTCTTTCAGGCAGGAAAGGGAGGAGTGACAGCAATGTGTGTTGCAGAGTTGCAAAGCTCGCTGTGCGCTGACGATGATGAGCAGGAACATTTTGGCCTGGCTCTTCTGCTCTTTCAGCAGAGTCTAAACGTTCCTGCTCTACTCACTCTGCTGCTGCTCAGAGAGAGCGGGCCCTGGAAAGGTTGCATTCAAATGGACTTTTAGGAGATAAAGTGACCAATGACAGTAATGTGTGTGTCACAGTTGCAAAGCTCACTGTGTGCTGAAGATGATCAGCAGGAACTTTGTGCATGTCTCTTCTGCTGTTTCAGCAGAGACCAAACGTAACTGCTATATTCTGCTGCTGCTGACAAAGAGCAAGCACAGGAGTTGTAGGATTCAATTGGACTTTCAGGTAGGAAAGTGAGGGGTGACAGCAATGTGTGTGACACAGTTTCAAAGCTCACTGTGCGCTGAAGGTGCCCAGCCGGAGTTTCCCTGCTGGCCCATCGGCTGTGGGATTAGAGGTCAAGCGCTTCGTGCTCCCCTGTCACAACTGCTCTTGAAAGGAGAGAGGGCACCCGAAACGTTGGATTCAAATGCACTTTTAGGAGATAAAGTGAGGAGTGACAGCAATGTTTGTGTCACAGTTGCAAAGCTAACTGTGTGCTAAACATGATCAGCAGGAGCTTTTTCGCAAGGCTCTTCTGCTGTTTTAGCACAGTCGAAACATTGCTGCTCTACTCTCTCTGTTGCTGCTCAGCAGAGAGAGAGCACAGAGATGCTGGATTCAATTGGTCTTTCAGGCAGGAAAGGGAGGAGAGACAGCAATGTATGTTGCAGAGTTGCAAAGCTCGCTGTGCGCTGAAGATGATCTGTAGGAACATTTTGTCCTGGCTTTTCCGCACTTTCAGCAGTGTCTAAACGTTCCTGCTCTACTTACTCTTGCTGCAGCTCACAGAGAGCGTGCACTGGAGAGGTTGTATTCAAACGGTCTTTTTGGAGAAAGAGTGAAGAGTGACAGCAATGTTTGTGTCACAGTTGCAAAGCTCACTGTGTGCTATAGATGACCAGCAGGAGGTTTTTCGCAAGGCTCTTCTGCTGTTTTAGCACAGTCTAAACATTGCTGCTCTACTCTCTCTGTTGCTGCTCAGCAGAGAGCTGGCACAGAGATGTTGGATTCAACTGGTCTTTCAGGCAGGAAAGGGAGGAGTGACAGCAATGTGTGTTGCAGAGTTGCAAAGCTCGCTGTGCGCTGACGATGATGAGCAGGAACATTTTGGCCTGGCTCTTCTGCTCTTTCAGCAGAGTCTAAACGTTCCTGCTCTACTCACTCTGCTGCTGCTCAGAGAGAGCGGGCACTGGAAAGGTTGCAATCAAATGGACTTTTAGGAGATAAAGTGACCAGTGACAGTAATGTGTGTGTCCCAGTTGCAAAGCTCACTGTGTGCTGAAGATGATCAGCAGGAACTTTGTGCATGTCTCTTCTGCTGTTTCAGCAGAGACCAAACGTAACTGCTATATTCTGCTGCTGCTGACAAAGAGCAAGCACAGGAGTTGTAGGATTCAATTGGACTTTCAGGTAGGAAAGTGAGGGGTGACAGCAATGTGTGTGACACAGTTTCAAAGCTCACTGTGCGCTGAAGGTGCCCAGCCGGAGTTTCCCTGCTGGCCCATCGGCTGTGGGATTAGAGGTCAAGCGCTTCGTGCTCCCCTGTCACAACTGCTCTTGAAAGGAGAGAGGGCACCCGAAACGTTGGATTCAAATGCACTTTTAGGAGATAAAGTGAGGAGTGACAGCAATGTTTGTGTCACAGTTGCAAAGCTAACTGTGTGCTAAACATGATCAGCAGGAGCTTTTTCGCAAGGCTCTTCTGCTGTTTTAGCACAGTCGAAACATTGCTGCTCTACTCTCTCTGTTGCTGCTCAGCAGAGAGAGAGCACAGAGATGCTGGATTCAATTGGTCTTTCAGGCAGGAAAGGGAGGAGAGACAGCAATGTATGTTGCAGAGTTGCAAAGCTCGCTGTGCGCTGAAGATGATCTGTAGGAACATTTTGTCCTGGCTTTTCCGCTCTTTCAGCAGTGTCTAAACGTTCCTGCTCTACTTACTCTTGCTGCAGCTCACAGAGAGCGTGCACTGAAGAGGTTGTATTCAAATGGACTTTTAGGAGATAAAGTGACCAGTGACAGTAATGTGTGTGTCCCAGTTGCAAAGCTCACTGTGTGCTGAAGATGATCAGCAGGAACTTTGTGCATGTCTCTTCTGCTGTTTCAGCAGAGACCAAACGTAACTGCTATATTCTGCTGCTGCTGACAAAGAGCAAGCACAGGAGTTGTAGGATTCGATTGGACTTTCAGGTAGGAAAGTGAGGGGTGACAGCAATGTGTGTGACACAGTTTCAAAGCTCACTGTGCGCTGAAGATGCCCAGCCGGAGTTTCCCTGCTGGCCCATCGGCTGTGGGATTAGAGGTCAAGCGCTTAGTGCTCCCCTGTCACAACTGCTCTTGAAAGGAGAGAGGGCCCCAGAAAAGTTGGATTCAAATGCACATTTAGGAGATAAAGTGAGGAGTGACAGCAATGTTTGTGTCACAGTTGCAAAGCTAACTGTGTGCTAAACATGATCAGCAGGAGCTTTTTCGCAAGGCTCTTCTGCTGTTTTAGCACAGTCGAAACATTGCTGCTCTACTCTCTCTGTTGCTGCTCAGCAGAGAGCTGGCACAGAGATGTTGGATTCAACTGGTCTTTCAGGCAGGAAAGGGAGGAGTGACAGCAATGTGTGTTGCAGAGTTGCAAAGCTCGCTGTGCGCTGACGATGATGAGCAGGAACATTTTGGCCTGGCTCTTCTGCTCTTTCAGCAGAGTCTAAACGTTCCTGCTCTACTCACTCTGCTGCTGCTCAGAGAGAGCGGGCACTGGAAAGATTGCATTCAAATGGACTTTTAGGAGATAAAGTGACCAGTGACAGTAATGTGTGTGTCCCAGTTGCAAAGCTCACTGTGTGCTGAAGATGATCAGCAGGAACTTTGTGCATGTCTCTTCTGCTGTTTCAGCAGAGACCAAACGTAACTGCTATATTCTGCTGCTGCTGACAAAGAGCAAGCACAGGAGTTGTAGGATTCGATTGGACTTTCAGGTAGGAAAGTGAGGGGTGACAGCAATGTGTGTGACACAGTTTCAAAGCTCACTGTGCGCTGAAGATGCCCAGCCGGAGTTTCCCTGCTGGCCCATCGGCTGTGGGATTAGAGGTCAAGCGCTTAGTGCTCCCCTGTCACAACTGCTCTTGAAAGGAGAGAGGGCCCCAGAAAAGTTGGATTAAAATGCACATTTAGGAGATAAAGTGAGGAGTGACAGCAATGTTTGTGTCACAGTTGCAAAGCTAACTGTGTGCTAAACATGATCAGCAGGAGCTTTTTCGCAAGGCTCTTCTGCTGTTTTAGCACAGTCGAAACATTGCTGCTCTACTCTCTCTGTTGCTGCTCAGCAGAGAGAGAGCACAGAGATGTTGGATTCAATTGGTCTTTCAGGCAGGAAAGGGAGGAGAGACAGCAATGCATGTTGCAGAGTTGCAAAGCTCGCTGTGCGCTGAAGATGATCTGTAGGAACATTTTGGCCTGGCTCTTCTGCTCTTTCAGCAGAGTCTAAACGTTCCTGCTCTACTCACTCTGCTGCTGCTCAGAGAGAGCGGGCACTGGAAAGGTTGCATTCAAATGGACTTTTAGGAGATAAAGTGACCAGTGACAGTAATGTGTGTGTCCCAGTTGCAAAGCTCATTGTGTGCTGAAGATGATCAGCAGGAACTTTGTGCATGTCTCTTCTGCTGTTTCAGCAGAGACCAAACGTAACTGCTATATTCTGCTGCTGCTGACAAAGAGCAAGCACAGGAGTTGTAGGATTCGATTGGACTTTCAGGTAGGAAAGTGAGGGGTGACAGCAATGTGTGTGACACAGTTTCAAAGCTCACTGTGCGCTGAAGATGCCCAGCCGGAGTTTCCCTGCTGGCCCATCGGCTGTGGGATTAGAGGTCAAGCGCTTAGTGCTCCCCTGTCACAACTGCTCTTGAAAGGAGAGAGGGCCCCAGAAAAGTTGGATTCAAATGCACATTTAGGATATAAAGTGAGGAGTGACAGCAATGTTTGTGTCACAGTTGCAAAGCTAACTGTGTGCTAAACATGATCAGCAGGAGCTTTTTCGCAAGGCTCTTCTGCTGTTTTAGCACAGTCGAAACATTGCTGCTCTACTCTCTCTGTTGCTGCTCAGCAGAGAGAGAGCACAGAGATGTTGGATTCAATTGGTCTTTCAGGCAGGAAAGGGAGGAGAGACAGCAATGCATGTTGCAGAGTTGCAAAGCTCGCTGTGCGCTGAAGATGATCTGTAGGAACATTTTGGCCTGGCTTTTCTGCTCTTTCAGCAGTGTCTAAACGTTCCTGCTCTACTTACTCTTGCTGCAGCTCACAGAGAGCGTGCACTGGAGAGGTTGTATTCAAACGGTCTTTTTGGAGAAAGAGTGAAGAGTGACAGCAATGTTTGTGTCACAGTTGCAAAGCTCACTGTGTGCTATAGATGACCAGCAGGAGGTTTTTCGCAAGGCTCTTCTGCTGTTTTAGCACAGTCTAAACATTGCTGCTCTACTCTCTCTGTTGCTGCTCAGCAGAGAGCTGGCACAGAGATGTTGGATTCAACTGGTCTTTCAGGCAGGAAAGGGAGGAGTGACAGCAATGTGTGTTGCAGAGTTGCAAAGCTCGCTGTGCGCTGACGATGATGAGCAGGAACATTTTGGCCTGGCTCTTCTGCTCTTTCAGCAGAGTCTAAACGTTCCTGCTCTACTCACTCTGCTGCTGCTCAGAGAGAGCGGGCCCTGGAAAGGTTGCATTCAAATGGACTTTTAGGAGATAAAGTGACCAGTGACAGTAATGTGTGTGTCCCAGTTGCAAAGCTCACTGTGTGCTGAAGATGATCAGCAGGAACTTTGTGCATGTCTCTTCTGCTGTTTCAGCAGAGACCAAACGTAACTGCTATATTCTGCTGCTGCTGACAAAGAGCAAGCACAGGAGTTGTAGGATTCGATTGGACTTTCAGGTAGGAAAGTGAGGGGTGACAGCAATGTGTGTGACACAGTTTCAAAGCTCACTGTGCGCTGAAGATGCCCAGCCGGAGTTTCCCTGCTGGCCCATCGGCTGTGGGATTAGAGGTCAAGTGCTTCGTGCTCCCCTGTCACAACTGCTCTTGAAAGGAGAGAGGGCCCCAGAAACTTTGGATTCAAATGCACTTTTAGGAGATAAAGTGAGGAGTGACAGCAATGTTTGTGTCACAGTTGCAAAGCTAACTGTGTGCTAAACATGATCAGCAGGAGCTTTTTCGCAAGGCTCTTCTGCTGTTTTAGCACAGTCTAAACATTGCTGCTCTACTCTCTCTGTTGCTGCTCTAGCAGAGAGAGAGCACAGAGATGTTGGATTCAATTGGTCTTTCAGGCAGGAAAGGGAGGAGTGACAGCAATGGATGTTGCAGAGTTGCAAAGCTCGCTGTGCGCTGAAGATGATCTGTAGGAACATTTTGTCCTGGCTTTTCTGCTCTTTCAGCAGTGTCTAAACGCTCCTGCTCTACTTACTCTTGCTGCAGCTCACAGAGAGCGTGCACTGGAGAGGTTGTATTCAAACGGTCTTTTTGGAGAAAGAGTGAAGAGTGACAGCAATGTTTGTGTCACAGTTGCAAAGCTCACTGTGTGCTATAGATGACCAGCAGGAGGTTTTTCGCAAGGCTCTTCTGCTGTTTTAGCACAGTCTAAACATTGCTGCTCTACTCTCTCTGTTGCTGCTCAGCAGAGAGCTGGCACAGAGATGTTGGATTCAACTGGTCTTTCAGGCAGGAAAGGGAGGAGTGACAGCAATGTGTGTTGCAGAGTTGCAAAGCTCGCTGTGCGCTGACGATGATGAGCAGGAACATTTTGGCCTGGCTCTTCTGCTCTTTCAGCAGTGTCTAAACGTTCCTGCTCTACTCACTCTGCTGCTGCTCAGAGAGAGCGGGCACTGGAAAGGTTGCATTCAAATGGACTTTTAGGAGATAAAGTGACCAGTGACAGTAATGTGTGTGTCCCAGTTGCAAAGCTCACTGTGTGCTGAAGATGATCAGCAGGAACTTTGTGCATGTCTCTTCTGCTGTTTCAGCAGAGACCAAACGTAACTGCTATATTCTGCTGCTGCTGACAAAGAGCAAGCACAGGAGTTGTAGGATTCAATTGGACTTTCAGGTAGGAAAGTGAGGGGTGACAGCAATGTGTGTGACACAGTTTCAAAGTTCACTGTGCGCTGAAGATGCCCAGCCGGAGTTTCCCTGCTGGCCCATCGGCTGTGGGATTAGAGGTCAAGCGCTTAGTGCTCCCCTGTCACAACTGCTCTTGAAAGGAGAGAGGGCCCCAGAAACGTTGGATTCAAATGCACATTTAGGAGATAAAGTGAGGAGTGACAGCAATGTTTGTGTCACAGTTGCAAAGCTAACTGTGTGCTAAACATGATCAGCAGGAGCTTTTTCGCAAGGCTCTTCTGCTGTTTTAGCACAGTCGAAACATTGCTGCTCTACTCTCTCTGTTGCTGCTCAGCAGAGAGAGAGCACAGAGATGTTGGATTCAATTGGTCTTTCAGGCAGGAAAGGGAGGAGTGACAGCAATGGATGTTGCAGAGTGGCAAAGCTCGCTGTGCGCTGAAGATGATCTGTAGGAACATTTTGTCCTGGCTTTTCTGCTCTTTCAGCAGTGTCTAAACGCTCCTGCTCTACTTACTCTTGCTGCAGCTCACAGAGAGCGTGCACTGGAGAGGTTGTATTCAAACGGTCTTTTTGGAGAAAGAGTGAAGAGTGACAGCAATGTTTGTGTCACAGTTGCAAAGCTCACTGTGTGCTATAGATGACCAGCAGGAGGTTTTTCGCAAGGCTCTTCTGCTGTTTTAGCACAGTCTAAACATTGCTGCTCTACTCTCTCTGTTGCTGCTCAGCAGAGAGCTGGCACAGAGATGTTGGATTCAACTGGTCTTTCAGGCAGGAAAGGGAGGAGTGACAGCAATGTGTGTTGCAGAGTTGCAAAGCTCGCTGTGCGCTGACGATGATGAGCAGGAACATTTTGGCCTGGCTCTTCTGCTCTTTCAGCAGAGTCTAAACGTTCCTGCTCTACTCACTCTGCTGCTGCTCAGAGAGAGCGGGCACTGGAAAGGTCGCATTCAAATGGACTTTTAGGAGATAAAGTGACCAGTGACAGTAATGTGTGTGTCACAGTTGCAAAGCTCACTGTGTGCTGAAGATGATCAGCAGGAACTTTGTGCATGTCTCTTCTGCTGTTTCAGCAGAGACCAAACGTAACTGCTATATTCTGCTGCTGCTGACAAAGAGCAAGCACAGGAGTTGTAGGATTCAATTGGACTTTCAGGTAGGAAAGTGAGGGGTGACAGCAATGTGTGTGACACAGTTTCAAAGCTCACTGTGCGCTGAAGATGCCCAGCCGGAGTTTCCCTGCTGGCCCATCGGCTGTGGGATTAGAGGTCAAGCGCTTAGTGCTCTCCTGTCACAACTGCTCTTGAAAGGAGAGAGGGCCCCAGAAACGTTGGATTCAAATGCACTTTTAGGAGATAAAGTGAGGAGTGACAGCAATGTTTGTGTCACAGTTGCAAAGCTAACTGTGTGCTAAACATGATCAGCAGGAGCATTTTTGGCTAGGCTCTTCTGCTGTTTTATAACAGTCGAAACATTGCTGCTCTACTCTCTCTGTTGCTGCTCTAGCAGAGAGAGAGCACAGAGATGTTGGATTCAATTGGTCTTTCAGGCAGGAAAGGGAGGAGTGACAGCAATGGATGTTGCAGAGTTGCAAAGCTCGCTGTGCGCTGAAGATGATCTGTAGGAACATTTTGTCCTGGCTTTTCTGCTCTTTCAGCAGTGTCTAAACGCTCCTGCTCTACTTACTCTTGCTGCAGCTCACAGAGAGCGTGCACTGGAGAGGTTGTATTCAAACGGTCTTTTTGGAGAAAGAGTGAAGAGTGACAGCAATGTTTGTGTCACAGTTGCAAAGCTCACTGTGTGCTATAGATGACCAGCAGGAGCTTTTTCGCAAGGCTCTTCTGCTGTTTTAGCACAGTCTAAACATTGCTGCTCTACTCTCTCTGTTGCTGCTCAGCAGAGAGCTGGCACAGAGATGTTGGATTCAACTGGTCTTTCAGGCAGGAAAGGGAGGAGTGACAGCAATGTGTGTTGCAGAGTTGCAAAGCTCGCTGTGCGCTGACGATGATCAGCAGGAACATTTTGGCCTAGCTCTTCTGCTCTTTCAGCAGAGTCTAAACGTTCCTGCTCTACTCACTCTGCTGCTGCTCAGAGAGAGCGGGCATTGGAAAGGTTGCATTCAAATGGACTTTTAGGAGATAAAGTGACCAGTGACAGTAATGTGTGTGTCACAGTTGCAAAGCTCACTGTGTGCTAAACATGATCAGCAGGAGCTTTTTCGCAAGGCTCTTCTGCTGTTTTAGCACAGTCGAAACATTGCTGCTCTACTCTCTCTGTTTCTGCTCAGCAGAGAGAGAGCACAGAGATGTTGGATTCAATTGGTCTTTCAGGCAGGAAAGGGAGGAGTGACAGCAAAGTATGTTGCAGAGTTGCAAAGCTCGCTGTGCGCTGAAGATGATCTGTAGGAACATTTTGTCCTGGCTTTCCTGCACTTTCAGCAGTGTCTAAAAGCTCCAACGTTTCTGGGGCCCTCTCTCCTTTCAAGAGCAGTTGTGACAGGGGAGCACTAAGCGCTTGACCTCTAATCCCACAGCCGATGGGCCAGCAGGGAAACTCCGGCTGGGCATCTTCAGCGCACAGTGAGCTTTGAAACTGTGTCACACACATTGCTGTCACCCCTCACTTTCCTACCTGAAAGTCCAATTGAATCCTACAACTCCTGTGCTTGCTCTTTGTCAGCAGCAGCAGAATATAGCAGTTACGTTTGGTCTCTGCTGAAACAGCAGAAGAGACATGCACAAAGTTCCTGCTGATCATCTTCAGCACACAGTGAGCTTTGCAACTGGGACACACACATTACTGTCACTGGTCACTTTATCTCCTAAAAGTCCATTTCAATGCAACCTTTCCAGTGCCCGCTCTCTCTGAGCAGCAGCAGAGTGAGTAGAGCAGGAACGTATAGACTCTGCTGAAAGAGCAGAAGAGCCAGGCCAAAATGTTCCTGCTCATCATCGTCAGCGCACAGCGAGCTTTGCAACTCTGCAACACACATTGCTGTCACTCCTCCCTTTCCTGCCTGAAAGACCAGTTGAATCCAACATCTCTGTGCCAGCTCTCTGCTGAGCAGCAACAGAGAGAGTAGAGCAGCAATGTTTAGACTGTGCTAAAACAGCAGAAGAGCCTTGCGAAAAAGCTCCTGCTGATCATGTTTAGCACACAGTTAGCTTTGCAACTGTGACACAAACATTGCTCTCACTCCTCACTTTATCTCCTAAAAGTGCATTTGAATCCAAAGTTTCAGGTGCCCTCTCTCCTTTCAAGAGCAGTTGTGACAAGGGAGCACGAAGCGCTTGACCTCTAATCCCACAGCCGATGGGCCAGCAGGGAAACTCCGGCTGGGCATCTTCAGCGCACAGTGAGCTTTGAAACTGTGTCACACACATAGCTGTCACCCCTCACTTTCCTACCTGAAAGTCCAATTGAATCCTACAACTCCTGTGCTTGCTCTTTGTCAGCAGCAGCAGAATATAGCAGTTACGTTTGGTCTCTGCTGAAACAGCAGAAGAGACATGCACAAAGTTCCTGCTGATCATCTTCAGCACACAGTGAGCTTTGCAACTGTGACACACACATTACTGTCACAGGTCACTTTATCTCCTAAAAGTCCATTTGAATGCAACCTTTCCAGTGCCCGCTCTCTCTGAGCAGCAGCAGAGTGAGTAGAGCAGGAACATTTAGACTCTGCTGAAAGAGCAGAAGAGCCAGGCCAAAATGTTCCTGCTCATCATCGTCAGCGCACAGCGAGCTTTGCAACTCTGCAACACACATTGCTGTCACTCCTCCCTTTCCTGCCTGAAAGACCAGTTGAATCCAACATCTCTGTGCCAGCTCTCTGCTGAGCAGCAACGGAGAGAGTAGAGCAGCAATGTTTAGACTGTGCTAAAACAGCAGAAGAGCCTTGCGAAAAACCTCCTGCTGGTCATCTATAGCACACAGTGAGCTTTGCAACTGTGACACAAACATTGCTGTCACTCTTCACACTTTCTCCAAAAAGACCGTTTGAATACAACCTCTCCAGTGCACGCTCTCTGTGAGCTGCAGCAAAAGTAGAGCAGGAACGTTTAGACACTGCTGAAAGAGCAGAAAACCAGGCCAAAATGTTCCTACAGATCATCTTCAGCGCACAGCGAGCTTTGCAACTCTGCAACATACATTGCTGTCTCTCCTCCCTTTCCTGCCTGAAAGACCAATTGAATCCAACATCTCTGTGCTCTCTCTCTGCTGAGCAGCAACAGAGAGAGTAGAGCAGCAATGTTTCGACTGTGCTAAAACAGCAGAAGAGCCTTGCGAAAAAGCTCCTGCTGATCATGTTTAGCACACAGTTAGCTTTGCAACTGTGACACAAACATTGCTCTCACTCCTCACTTTATCTCCTAAAAGTGCATTTGAATCCAAAGTTTCGGGTGCCCTCTCTCCTTTCAAGAGCAGTTGTGACAAGGGAGCACGAAGCGCTTGACCTCTAATCCCACAGCCGATGGGCCAGCAGGGAAACTCCGGCTGGGCATCTTCAGCGCACAGTGAGCTTTGAAACTGTGTCACACACATAGCTGTCACCCCTCACTTTCCTACCTGAAAGTCCAATTGAATCCTACAACTCCTGTGCTTGCTCTTTGTCAGCAGCAGCAGAATATAGCAGTTACGTTTGGTCTCTGCTGAAACAGCAGAAGAGACATGCACAAAGTTCCTGCTGATCATCTTCAGCACACAGTGAGCTTTGCAACTGGGACACACACATTACTGTCACTGGTCACTTTATCTCCTAAAAGTCCATTTGAATGCAACCTTTCCAGTGCCCGCTCTCTCTGAGCAGCAGCAGAGTGAGTAGAGCAGGAACGTTTAGACTCTGCTGAAAGAGCAGAAGAGCCAGGCCAAAATGTTCCTGCTCATCATCGTCAGCGCACAGCGAGCTTTGCAACTCTGCAACACACATTGCTGTCACTCCTCCCTTTCCTGCCTGAAAGACCAGTTGAATCCAACATCTCTGTGCCAGCTCTCTGCTGAGCAGCAACAGAGAGAGTAGAGCAGCAATGTTTAGACTGTGCTAAAACAGCAGAAGAGCCTTGCGAAAAACCTCCTGCTGGTCATCTATAGCACACAGTGAGCTTTGCAACTGTGACACAAACATTGCTGTCACTCTTCACTCTTTCTCCAAAAAGACCGTTTGAATACAACCTCTCCAGTGCACGCTCTCTGTGAGCTGCAGCAAGAGTAAGTAGAGCAGGAGCGTTTAGACACTGCTGAAAGAGCAGAAAAGCCAGGACAAAATGTTCCTACAGATCATCTTCAGCGCACAGCGAGCTTTGCAACTCTGCAACATCCATTGCTGTCACTCCTCCCTTTCCTGCCTGAAAGACCAATTGAAACCAACATCTCTGTGCTCTCTCTCTGCTGAGCAGCAACGGAGAGAGTAGAGCAGCAATGTTTCGACTGTGCTAAAACAGCAGAAGAGCCTTGCGAAAAAGTTCCTGCTGATCATGTTTAGCACACAGTTAGCTTTGCAACTGTGACACAAACATTGCTCTCACTCCTCACTTTATCTCCTAAAAGTGCATTTGAATCCAAAGTTTCGGGTGCCCTCTCTCCTTTCAAGAGCAGTTGTGACAAGGGAGCACGAAGCACTTGACCTCTAATCCCACAGCCGATGGGCCAGCAGGGAAACTCCGGCTGGGCATCTTCAGCGCACAGTGAGCTTTGAAACTGTGTCACACACATAGCTGTCACCCCTCACTTTCCTACCTGAAAGTCCAATTGAATCCTACAACTCCTGTGCTTGCTCTTTGTCAGCAGCAGCAGAATATAGCAGTTACGTTTGGTCTCTGCTGAAACAGCAGAAGAGACATGCACAAAGTTCCTGCTGATCATCTTCAGCACACAGTGAGCTTTGCAACTGTGACACACACATTACTGTCACTGGTCACTTTATCTCCTAAAAGTCCATTTCAATGCAACCTTTCCAGTGCCCGCTCTCTCTGAGCAGCAGCAGAGTGAGTAGAGCAGGAACGTTTAGACTCTGCTGAAAGAGCAGAAGAGCCAGGCCAAAATGTTCCTGCTCATCATCGTCAGCGCACAGCGAGCTTTGCAACTCTGCAACACACATTGCTGTCACTCCTCCCTTTCCTGCCTGAAAGACCAGTTGAATCCAACATCTCTGTGCCAGCTCTCTGCTGAGCAGCAACAGAGAGAGTAGAGCAGCAATGTTTAGACTGTGCTAAAACAGCAGAAGAGCCTTGCGAAAAACCTCCTGCTGGTCATCTATAGCACACAGTGAGCTTTGCAACTGTGACACAAACATTGCTGTCACTCTTCACTCTTTCTCCAAAAAGACCGTTTGAATACAACCTCTCCAGTGCACGCTCTCTGTGAGCTGCAGCAAGAGTAAGTAGAGCAGGAACGTTTAGACACTGCTGAAAGTGCGGAAAAGCCAGGACAAAATGTTCCTACAGATCATCTTCAGCGCACAGCGAGCTTTGCAACTCTGCAACATACATTGCTGTCTCTCCTCCCTTTCCTGCCTGAAAGACCAATTGAATCCAACATCTCTGTGCTCTCTCTCTGCTGAGCAGCAACAGAGAGAGTAGAGCAGCAATGTTTCGACTGTGCTAAAACAGCAGAAGAGCCTTGCGAAAAAGCTCCTGCTGATCATGTTTAGCACACAGTTAGCTTTGCAACTGTGACACAAACATTGCTCTCACTCCTCACTTTATCTCCTAAAAGTGCATTTGAATCCAAAGTTTCGGGTGCCCTCTCTCCTTTCAAGAGCAGTTGTGACAAGGGAGCACGAAGCGCTTGACCTCTAATCCCACAGCCGATGGGCCAGCAGGGAAACTCCGGCTGGGCATCTTCAGCGCACAGTGAGCTTTGAAACTGTGTCACACACATAGCTGTCACCCCTCACTTTCCTACCTGAAAGTCCAATTGAATCCTACAACTCCTGTGCTTGCTCTTTGTCAGCAGCAGCAGAATATAGCAGTTACGTTTGGTCTCTGCTGAAACAGCAGAAGAGACATGCACAAAGTTCCTGCTGATCATCTTCAGCACACAGTGAGCTTTGCAACTGGGACACACACATTACTGTCACTGGTCACTTTATCTCCTAAAAGTCCATTTGAATGCAACCTTTCCAGTGCCCGCTCTCTCTGAGCAGCAGCAGAGTGAGTAGAGCAGGAACGTTTAGACTCTGCTGAAAGAGCAGAAGAGCCAGGCCAAAATGTTCCTGCTCATCATCGTCAGCGCACAGCGAGCTTTGCAACTCTGCAACACACATTGCTGTCACTCCTCCCTTTCCTGCCTGAAAGACCAGTTGAATCCAACATCTCTGTGCCAGCTCTCTGCTGAGCAGCAACAGAGAGAGTAGAGCAGCAATGTTTAGACTGTGCTAAAACAGCAGAAGAGCCTTGCGAAAAACCTCCTGCTGGTCATCTATAGCACACAGTGAGCTTTGCAACTGTGACACAAACATTGCTGTCACTCTTCACTCTTTCTCCAAAAAGACCGTTTGAATACAACCTCTCCAGTGCACGCTCTCTGTGAGCTGCAGCAAGAGTAAGTAGAGCAGGAGCGTTTAGACACTGCTGAAAGAGCAGAAAAGCCAGGACAAAATGTTCCTACAGATCATCTTCAGCGCACAGCGAGCTTTGCAACTCTGCAACATCCATTGCTGTCACTCCTCCCTTTCCTGCCTGAAAGACCAATTGAATCCAACATCTCTGTGCTCTCTCTCTGCTGAGCAGCAACGGAGAGAGTAGAGCAGCAATGTTTCGACTGTGCTAAAACAGCAGAAGAGCCTTGCGAAAAAGTTCCTGCTGATCATGTTTAGCACACAGTTAGCTTTGCAACTGTGACACAAACATTGCTCTCACTCCTCACTTTATCTCCTAAAAGTGCATTTGAATCCAAAGTTTCGGGTGCCCTCTCTCCTTTCAAGAGCAGTTGTGACAAGGGAGCACGAAGCACTTGACCTCTAATCCCACAGCCGATGGGCCAGCAGGGAAACTCCGGCTGGGCATCTTCAGCGCACAGTGAGCTTTGAAACTGTGTCACACACATAGCTGTCACCCCTCACTTTCCTACCTGAAAGTCCAATTGAATCCTACAACTCCTGTGCTTGCTCTTTGTCAGCAGCAGCAGAATATAGCAGTTACGTTTGGTCTCTGCTGAAACAGCAGAAGAGACATGCACAAAGTTCCTGCTGATCATCTTCAGCACACAGTGAGCTTTGCAACTGTGACACACACATTACTGTCACTGGTCACTTTATCTCCTAAAAGTCCATTTCAATGCAACCTTTCCAGTGCCCGCTCTCTCTGAGCAGCAGCAGAGTGAGTAGAGCAGGAACGTTTAGACTCTGCTGAAAGAGCAGAAGAGCCAGGCCAAAATGTTCCTGCTCATCATCGTCAGCGCACAGCGAGCTTTGCAACTCTGCAACACACATTGCTGTCACTCCTCCCTTTCCTGCCTGAAAGACCAGTTGAATCCAACATCTCTGTGCCAGCTCTCTGCTGAGCAGCAACAGAGAGAGTAGAGCAGCAATGTTTAGACTGTGCTAAAACAGCAGAAGAGCCTTGCGAAAAACCTCCTGCTGGTCATCTATAGCACACAGTGAGCTTTGCAACTGTGACACAAACATTGCTGTCACTCTTCACTCTTTCTCCAAAAAGACCGTTTGAATACAACCTCTCCAGTGCACGCTCTCTGTGAGCTGCAGCAAGAGTAAGTAGAGCAGGAACGTTTAGACACTGCTGAAAGTGCGGAAAAGCCAGGACAAAATGTTCCTACAGATCATCTTCAGCGCACAGCGAGCTTTGCAACTCTGCAACATACATTGCTGTCTCTCCTCCCTTTCCTGCCTGAAAGACCAATTGAATCCAACATCTCTGTGCTCTCTCTCTGCTGAGCAGCAACAGAGAGAGTAGAGCAGCAATGTTTCGACTGTGCTAAAACAGCAGAAGAGCCTTGCGAAAAAGCTCCTGCTGATCATGTTTAGCACACAGTTAGCTTTGCAACTGTGACACAAACATTGCTCTCACTCCTCACTTTATCTCCTAAAAGTGCATTTGAATCCAAAGTTTCAGGTGCCCTCTCTCCTTTCAAGAGCAGTTGTGACAAGGGAGCACGAAGCGCTTGACCTCTAATCCCACAGCCGATGGGCCAGCAGGGAAACTCCGGCTGGGCATCTTCAGCGCACAGTGAGCTTTGAAACTGTGTCACACACATAGCTGTCACCCCTCACTTTCCTACCTGAAAGTCCAATTGAATCCTACAACTCCTGTGCTTGCTCTTTGTCAGCAGCAGCAGAATATAGCAGTTACGTTTGGTCTCTGCTGAAACAGCAGAAGAGACATGCACAAAGTTCCTGCTGATCATCTTCAGCACACAGTGAGCTTTGCAACTGTGACACACACATTACTGTCACAGGTCACTTTATCTCCTAAAAGTCCATTTGAATGCAACCTTTCCAGTGCCCGCTCTCTCTGAGCAGCAGCAGAGTGAGTAGAGCAGGAACGTTTAGACTCTGCTGAAAGAGCAGAAGAGCCAGGCCAAAATGTTCCTGCTCATCATCGTCAGCGCACAGCGAGCTTTGCAACTCTGCAACACACATTGCTGTCACTCCTCCCTTTCCTGCCTGAAAGACCAGTTGAATCCAACATCTCTGTGCCAGCTCTCTGCTGAGCAGCAACAGAGAGAGTAGAGCAGCAATGTTTAGACTGTGCTAAAACAGCAGAAGAGCCTTGCGAAAAACCTCCTGCTGGTCATCTATAGCACACAGTGAGCTTTGCAACTGTGACACAAATATTGCTGTCACTCTTCACTCTTTCTCCAAAAAGACCGTTTGAATACAACCTCTCCAGTGCACGCTCTCTGTGAGCTGCAGCAAGAGTAAGTAGAGCAGGAGCGTTTAGACACTGCTGAAAGAGCAGAAAAGCCAGGCCAAAATGTTCCTACAGATCATCTTCAGCGCACAGCGAGCTTTGCAACTCTGCAACATCCATTGCTGTCACTCCTCCCTTTCCTGCCTGAAAGACCAATTGAATCCAACATCTCTGTGCTCTCTCTCTGCTGAGCAGCAACGGAGAGAGTAGAGCAGCAATGTTTCGACTGTGCTAAAACAGCAGAAGAGCCTTGCGAAAAAGCTCCTGCTGATCATGTTTAGCACACAGTTAGCTTTGCAACTGTGACACAAACATTGCTCTCACTCCTCACTTTATCTCCTAAAAGTGCATTTGAATCCAAAGTTTCGGGTGCCCTCTCTCCTTTCAAGAGCAGTTGTGACAAGGGAGCACGAAGCGCTTGACCTCTAATCCCACAGCCGATGGGCCAGCAGGGAAACTCCGGCTGGGCATCTTCAGCGCACAGTGAGCTTTGAAACTGTGTCACACACATAGCTGTCACCCCTCACTTTCCTACCTGAAAGTCCAATTGAATCCTACAACTCCTGTGCTTGCTCTTTGTCAGCAGCAGCAGAATATAGCAGTTACGTTTGGTCTCTGCTGAAACAGCAGAAGAGACATGCACAAAGTTCCTGCTGATCATCTTCAGCACACAGTGAGCTTTGCAACTGTGACACACACATTACTGTCACAGGTCACTTTATCTCCTAAAAGTCTATTTGAATTAAACCTTTCCAGTACCCGCTCTCTCTGAGCAGCAGCAGAGTGAGTAGAGCAGGAACATTTAGACTCTGCTGAAAGAGCAGAAGAGCCAGGCCAAAATGTTCCTGCTCATCATCGTCAGCGCACAGCGAGCTTTGCAACTCTGCAACACACATTGCTGTCACTCCTCCCTTTCCTGCCTGAAAGACCAGTTGAATCCAACATCTCTGTGCCAGCTCTCTGCTGAGCAGCAACGGAGAGAGTAGAGCAGCAATGTTTAGACTGTGCTAAAACAGCAGAAGAGCCTTGCGAAAAACCTCCTGCTGGTCATCTATAGCACACAGTGAGCTTTGCAACTGTGACACAAACATTGCTGTCACTCTTCACACTTTCTCCAAAAAGACCGTTTGAATACAACCTCTCCAGTGCACGCTCTCTGTGAGCTGCAGCAAAAGTAGAGCAGGAACGTTTAGACACTGCTGAAAGAGCGGAAAACCAGGCCAAAATGTTCCTACAGATCATCTTCAGCGCACAGCGAGCTTTGCAACTCTGCAACATACATTGCTGTCTCTCCTCCCTTTCCTGCCTGAAAGACCAATTGAATCCAACATCTCTGTGCTCTCTCTCTGCTGAGCAGCAACAGAGAGAGTAGAGCAGCAATGTTTCGACTGTGCTAAAACAGCAGAAGAGCCTTGCGAAAAAGCTCCTGCTGATCATGTTTAGCACACAGTTAGCTTTGCAACTGTGACACAAACATTGCTCTCACTCCTCACTTTATCTCCTAAAAGTGCATTTGAATCCAAAGTTTCGGGTGCCCTCTCTACTTTCAAGAGCAGTTGTGACAAGGGAGCACGAAGCGCTTGACCTCTAATCCCACAGCCGATGGGCCAGCAGGGAAACTCCGGCTGGGCATCTTCAGCGCACAGTGAGCTTTGAAACTGTGTCACACACATAGCTGTCACCCCTCACTTTCCTACCTGAAAGTCCAATTGAATCCTACAACTCCTGTGCTTGCTCTTTGTCAGCAGCAGCAGAATATAGCAGTTACGTTTGGTCTCTGCTGAAACAGCAGAAGAGACATGCACAAAGTTCCTGCTGATCATCTTCAGCACACAGTGAGCTTTGCAACTGTGACACACACATTACTGTCACAGGTCACTTTATCTCCTAAAAGTCCATTTGAATGCAACCTTTCCAGTGCCCGCTCTCTCTGAGCAGCAGCAGAGTGAGTAGAGCAGGAACGTTTAGACTCTGCTGAAAGAGCAGAAGAGCCAGGCCAAAATGTTCCTGCTCATCATCGTCAGCGCACAGCGAGCTTTGCAACTCTGCAACACACATTGCTGTCACTCCTCCCTTTCCTGCCTGAAAGACCAGTTGAATCCAACATCTCTGTGCCAGCTCTCTGCTGAGCAGCAACAGAGAGAGTAGAGCAGCAATGTTTAGACTGTGCTAAAACAGCAGAAGAGCCTTGCGAAAAACCTCCTGCTGGTCATCTATAGCACACAGTGAGCTTTGCAACTGTGACACAAACATTGCTGTCACTCTTCACACTTTCTCCAAAAAGACCGTTTGAATACAACCTCTCCAGTGCACGCTCTCTGTGAGCTGCAGCAAAAGTAGAGCAGGAACGTTTAGACACTGCTGAAAGAGCGGAAAACCAGGCCAAAATGTTCCTACAGATCATCTTCAGCGCACAGCGAGCTTTGCAACTCTGCAACATACATTGCTGTCTCTCCTCCCTTTCCTGCCTGAAAGACCAATTGAATCCAACATCTCTGTGCTCTCTCTCTGCTGAGCAGCAACAGAGAGAGTAGAGCAGCAATGTTTCGACTGTGCTAAAACAGCAGAAGAGCCTTGCGAAAAAGCTCCTGCTGATCATGTTTAGCACACAGTTAGCTTTGCAACTGTGACACAAACATTGCTGTCACTCCTCACTTTATCTCCTAAAAGTGCATTTGAATCCAAAGTTTCGGGTGCCCTCTCTACTTTCAAGAGCAGTTGTGACAAGGGAGCACGAAGCGCTTGACCTCTAATCCCACAGCCGATGGGCCAGCAGGGAAACTCCGGCTGGGCATCTTCAGCGCACAGTGAGCTTTGAAACTGTGTCACACACATAGCTGTCACCCCTCACTTTCCTACCTGAAAGTCCAATTGAATCCTACAACTCCTGTGCTTGCTCTTTGTCAGCAGCAGCAGAATATAGCAGTTACGTTTGGTCTCTGCTGAAACAGCAGAAGAGACATGCACAAAGTTCCTGCTGATCATCTTCAGCACACAGTGAGCTTTGCAACTGTGACACACACATTACTGTCACAGGTCACTTTATCTCCTAAAAGTCCATTTGAATGCAACCTTTCCAGTGCCCGCTCTCTCTGAGCAGCAGCAGAGTGAGTAGAGCAGGAACGTTTAGACTCTGCTGAAAGAGCAGAAGAGCCAGGCCAAAATGTTCCTGATCATCATCGTCAGCGCACAGCGAGCTTTGCAACTCTGCAACACACATTGCTGTCACTCCTCCCTTTCCTGCCTGAAAGACCAGTTGAATCCAACATCTCTGTGCCAGCTCTCTGCTGAGCAGCAACAGAGAGAGTAGAGCAGCAATGTTTAGACTGTGCTAAAACAGCAGAAGAGCCTTGCGAAAAACCTCCTGCTGGTCATCTATAGCACACAGTGAGCTTTGCAACTGTGACACAAATATTGCTGTCACTCTTCACTCTTTCTCCAAAAAGACCGTTTGAATACAACCTCTCCAGTGCACGCTCTCTGTGAGCTGCAGCAAGAGTAAGTAGAGCAGGAGCGTTTAGACACTGCTGAAAGAGCAGAAAAGCCAGGCCAAAATGTTCCTACAGATCATCTTCAGCGCACAGCGAGCTTTGCAACTCTGCAACATCCATTGCTGTCACTCCTCCCTTTCCTGCCTGAAAGACCAATTGAATCCAACATCTCTGTGCTCTCTCTCTGCTGAGCAGCAACGGAGAGAGTAGAGCAGCAATGTTTCGACTGTGCTAAAACAGCAGAAGAGCCTTGCGAAAAAGCTCCTGCTGATCATGTTTAGCACACAGTTAGCTTTGCAACTGTGACACAAACATTGCTCTCACTCCTCACTTTATCTCCTAAAAGTGCATTTGAATCCAAAGTTTCGGGTGCCCTCTCTCCTTTCAAGAGCAGTTGTGACAAGGGAGCACGAAGCGCTTGACCTCTAATCCCACAGCCGATGGGCCAGCAGGGAAACTCCGGCTGGGCATCTTCAGCGCACAGTGAGCTTTGAAACTGTGTCACACACATAGCTGTCACCCCTCACTTTCCTACCTGAAAGTCCAATTGAATCCTACAACTCCTGTGCTTGCTCTTTGTCAGCAGCAGCAGAATATAGCAGTTACGTTTGGTCTCTGCTGAAACAGCAGAAGAGACATGCACAAAGTTCCTGCTGATCATCTTCAGCACACAGTGAGCTTTGCAACTGGGACACACACATTACTGTCACTGGTCACTTTATCTCCTAAAAGTCCATTTGAATGCAACCTTTCCAGTGCCCGCTCTCTCTGAGCAGCAGCAGAGTGAGTAGAGCAGGAACATTTAGACTCTGCTGAAAGAGCAGAAGAGCCAGGCCAAAATGTTCCTGCTCATCATCGTCAGCGCACAGCGAGCTTTGCAACTCTGCAACACACATTGCTGTCACTCCTCCCTTTCCTGCCTGAAAGACCAGTTGAATCCAACATCTCTGTGCCAGCTCTCTGCTGAGCAGCAACGGAGAGAGTAGAGCAGCAATGTTTAGACTGTGCTAAAACAGCAGAAGAGCCTTGCGAAAAACCTCCTGCTGGTCATCTATAGCACACAGTGAGCTTTGCAACTGTGACACAAACATTGCTGTCACTCTTCACACTTTCTCCAAAAAGACCGTTTGAATACAACCTCTCCAGTGCACGCTCTCTGTGAGCTGCAGCAAAAGTAGAGCAGGAACGTTTAGACACTGCTGAAAGAGCGGAAAACCAGGCCAAAATGTTCCTACAGATCATCTTCAGCGCACAGCGAGCTTTGCAACTCTGCAACATACATTGCTGTCTCTCCTCCCTTTCCTGCCTGAAAGACCAATTGAATCCAACATCTCTGTGCTCTCTCTCTGCTGAGCAGCAACAGAGAGAGTAGAGCAGCAATGTTTCGACTGTGCTAAAACAGCAGAAGAGCCTTGCGAAAAAGCTCCTGCTGATCATGTTTAGCACACAGTTAGCTTTGCAACTGTGACACAAACATTGCTCTCACTCCTCACTTTATCTCCTAAAAGTGCATTTGAATCCAAAGTTTCGGGTGCCCTCTCTCCTTTCAAGAGCAGTTGTGACAAGGGAGCACGAAGCGCTTGACCTCTAATCCCACAGCCGATGGGCCAGCAGGGAAACTCCGGCTGGGCATCTTCAGCGCACAGTGAGCTTTGAAACTGTGTCACACACATAGCTGTCACCCCTCACTTTCCTACCTGAAAGTCCAATTGAATCCTACAACTCCTGTGCTTGCTCTTTGTCAGCAGCAGCAGAATATAGCAGTTACGTTTGGTCTCTGCTGAAACAGCAGAAGAGACATGCACAAAGTTCCTGCTGATCATCTTCAGCACACAGTGAGCTTTGCAACTGGGACACACACATTACTGTCACAGGTCACTTTATCTCCTAAAAGTCCATTTGAATGCAACCTTTCCAGTGCCCGCTCTCTCTGAGCAGCAGCAGAGTGAGTAGAGCAGGAACGTTTAGACTCTGCTGAAAGAGCAGAAGAGCCAGGCCAAAATGTTCCTGCTCATCATCGTCAGCGCACAGCGAGCTTTGCAACTCTGCAACACACATTGCTGTCACTCCTCCCTTTCCTGCCTGAAAGACCAGTTGAATCCAACATCTCTGTGCCAGCTCTCTGCTGAGCAGCAACAGAGAGAGTAGAGCAGCAATGTTTAGACTGTGCTAAAACAGCAGAAGAGCCTTGCGAAAAACCTCCTGCTGGTCATCTATAGCACACAGTGAGCTTTGCAACTGTGACACAAATATTGCTGTCACTCTTCACTCTTTCTCCAAAAAGACCGTTTGAATACAACCTCTCCAGTGCACGCTCTCTGTGAGCTGCAGCAAGAGTAAGTAGAGCAGGAGCGTTTAGACACTGCTGAAAGAGCAGAAAAGCCAGGCCAAAATGTTCCTACAGATCATCTTCAGCGCACAGCGAGCTTTGCAACTCTGCAACATCCATTGCTGTCACTCCTCCCTTTCCTGCCTGAAAGACCAATTGAATCCAACATCTCTGTGCTCTCTCTCTGCTGAGCAGCAACGGAGAGAGTAGAGCAGCAATGTTTCGACTGTGCTAAAACAGCAGAAGAGCCTTGCGAAAAAGCTCCTGCTGATCATGTTTAGCACACAGTTAGCTTTGCAACTGTGACACAAACATTGCTCTCACTCCTCACTTTATCTCCTAAAAGTGCATTTGAATCCAAAGTTTCGGGTGCCCTCTCTCCTTTCAAGAGCAGTTGTGACAAGGGAGCACGAAGCGCTTGACCTCTAATCCCACAGCCGATGGGCCAGCAGGGAAACTCCGGCTGGGCATCTTCAGCGCACAGTGAGCTTTGAAACTGTGTCACACACATAGCTGTCACCCCTCACTTTCCTACCTGAAAGTCCAATTGAATCCTACAACTCCTGTGCTTGCTCTTTGTCAGCAGCAGCAGAATATAGCAGTTACGTTTGGTCTCTGCTGAAACAGCAGAAGAGACATGCACAAAGTTCCTGCTGATCATCTTCAGCACACAGTGAGCTTTGCAACTGGGACACACACATTACTGTCACTGGTCACTTTATCTCCTAAAAGTCCATTTGAATGCAACCTTTCCAGTGCCCGCTCTCTCTGAGCAGCAGCAGAGTGAGTAGAGCAGGAACATTTAGACTCTGCTGAAAGAGCAGAAGAGCCAGGCCAAAATGTTCCTGCTCATCATCGTCAGCGCACAGCGAGCTTTGCAACTCTGCAACACACATTGCTGTCACTCCTCCCTTTCCTGCCTGAAAGACCAGTTGAATCCAACATCTCTGTGCCAGCTCTCTGCTGAGCAGCAACGGAGAGAGTAGAGCAGCAATGTTTAGACTGTGCTAAAACAGCAGAAGAGCCTTGCGAAAAACCTCCTGCTGGTCATCTATAGCACACAGTGAGCTTTGCAACTGTGACACAAACATTGCTGTCACTCTTCACACTTTCTCCAAAAAGACCGTTTGAATACAACCTCTCCAGTGCACGCTCTCTGTGAGCTGCAGCAAAAGTAGAGCAGGAACGTTTAGACACTGCTGAAAGAGCGGAAAACCAGGCCAAAATGTTCCTACAGATCATCTTCAGCGCACAGCGAGCTTTGCAACTCTGCAACATACATTGCTGTCTCTCCTCCCTTTCCTGCCTGAAAGACCAATTGAATCCAACATCTCTGTGCTCTCTCTCTGCTGAGCAGCAACAGAGAGAGTAGAGCAGCAATGTTTCGACTGTGCTAAAACAGCAGAAGAGCCTTGCGAAAAAGCTCCTGCTGATCATGTTTAGCACACAGTTAGCTTTGCAACTGTGACACAAACATTGCTCTCACTCCTCACTTTATCTCCTAAAAGTGCATTTGAATCCAAAGTTTCGGGTGCCCTCTCTACTTTCAAGAGCAGTTGTGACAAGGGAGCACGAAGCGCTTGACCTCTAATCCCACAGCCGATGGGCCAGCAGGGAAACTCCGGCTGGGCATCTTCAGCGCACAGTGAGCTTTGAAACTGTGTCACACACATAGCTGTCACCCCTCACTTTCCTACCTGAAAGTCCAATTGAATCCTACAACTCCTGTGCTTGCTCTTTGTCAGCAGCAGCAGAATATAGCAGTTACGTTTGGTCTCTGCTGAAACAGCAGAAGAGACATGCACAAAGTTCCTGCTGATCATCTTCAGCACACAGTGAGCTTTGCAACTGTGACACACACATTACTGTCACAGGTCACTTTATCTCCTAAAAGTCCATTTGAATGCAACCTTTCCAGTGCCCGCTCTCTCTGAGCAGCAGCAGAGTGAGTAGAGCAGGAACGTTTAGACTCTGCTGAAAGAGCAGAAGAGCCAGGCCAAAATGTTCCTGCTCATCATCGTCAGCGCACAGCGAGCTTTGCAACTCTGCAACACACATTGCTGTCACTCCTCCCTTTCCTGCCTGAAAGACCAGTTGAATCCAACATCTCTGTGCCAGCTCTCTGCTGAGCAGCAACAGAGAGAGTAGAGCAGCAATGTTTAGACTGTGCTAAAACAGCAGAAGAGCCTTGCGAAAAACCTCCTGCTGGTCATCTATAGCACACAGTGAGCTTTGCAACTGTGACACAAACATTGCTGTCACTCTTCACTCTTTCTCCAAAAAGACCGTTTGAATACAACCTCTCCAGTGCACGCTCTCTGTGAGCTGCAGCAAGAGTAAGTAGAGCAGGAACGTTTAGACACTGCTGAAAGAGCAGAAAAGCCAGGCCAAAATGTTCCTACAGATCATCTTCAGCGCACAGCGAGCTTTGCAACTCTGCAACATGCATTGCTGTCTCTCCTCCCTTTCCTGCCTGAAAGACCAATTGAATCCAACATCTCTGTGCTCTCTCTCTGCTGAGCAGCAACAGAGAGAGTAGAGCAGCAATGTTTCGACTGTGCTAAAACAGCAGAAGAGCCTTGCGAAAAAGCTCCTGCTGATCATGTTTAGCACACAGTTAGCTTTGCAACTGTGACACAAACATTGCTGTCACTCCTCACTTTATCTCCTAAATGTGCATTTGAATCCAACTTTTCTGGGGCCCTCTCTCCTTTCAAGAGCAGTTGTGACAGGGGAGCACTAAGCGCTTGACCTCTAATCCCACAGCCGATGGGCCAGCAGGGAAACTCCGGCTGGGCATCTTCAGCGCACAGTGAGCTTTGAAACTGTGTCACACACATTGCTGTCACCCCTCACTTTCCTACCTGAAAGTCCAATCGAATCCTACAACTCCTGTGCTTGCTCTTTGTCAGCAGCAGCAGAATATAGCAGTTACGTTTGGTCTCTGCTGAAACAGCAGAAGAGACATGCACAAAGTTCCTGCTGATCATCTTCAGCACACAGTGAGCTTTGCAACTGGGACACACACATTACTGTCACTGGTCACTTTATCTCCTAAAAGTCCATTTGAATGCAACCTTTCCAGTGCCCGCTCTCTCTGAGCAGCAGCAGAGTGAGTAGAGCAGGAACGTTTAGACTCTGCTGAAAGAGCAGAAGAGCCAGGCCAAAATGTTCCTGCTCATCATCGTCAGCGCACAGCGAGCTTTGCAACTCTGCAACACACATTGCTGTCACTCCTCCCTTTCCTGCCTGAAAGACCAGTTGAATCCAACATCTCTGTGCCAGCTCTCTGCTGAGCAGCAACAGAGAGAGTAGAGCAGCAATGTTTAGACTGTGCTAAAACAGCAGAAGAGCCTTGCGAAAAACCTCCTGCTGGTCATCTATAGCACACAGTGAGCTTTGCAACTGTGACACAAACATTGCTGTCACTCTTCACTCTTTCTCCAAAAAGACCGTTTGAATACAACCTCTCCAGTGCACGCTCTCTGTGAGCTGCAGCAAGAGTAAGTAGAGCAGGAACGTTTAGACACTGCTGAAAGAGCGGAAAAGCCAGGCCAAAATGTTCCTACAGATCATCTTCAGCGCACAGCGAGCTTTGCAACTCTGCAACATGCATTGCTGTCTCTCCTCCCTTTCCTGCCTGAAAGACCAATTGAATCCAACATCTCTGTGCTCTCTCTCTGCTAAGCAGCAACAGAGAGAGTAGAGCAGCAATGTTTCGACTATGCTAAAACAGCAGAAGAGCCTTCCGAAAAAGCTCCTGCTGATCATGTTTAGCACACAGTTAGCTTTGCAACTGTGACACAAACATTGCTGTCACTCCTCACTTTATCTCCTAAAAGTGCATTTGAATCCAAAGTTTCGGGTGCCCTCTCTACTTTCAAGAGCAGTTGTGACAAGGGAGCACGAAGCGCTTGACCTCTAATCCCACAGCCGATGGGCCAGCAGGGAAACTCCGGCTGGGCATCTTCAGCGCACAGTGAGCTTTGAAACTGTGTCACACACATAGCTGTCACCCCTCACTTTCCTACCTGAAAGTCCAATTGAATCCTACAACTCCTGTGCTTGCTCTTTGTCAGCAGCAGCAGAATATAGCAGTTACGTTTGGTCTCTGCTGAAACAGCAGAAGAGACATGCACAAAGTTCCTGCTGATCATCTTCAGCACACAGTGAGCTTTGCAACTGTGACACACACATTACTGTCACAGGTCACTTTATCTCCTAAAAGTCCATTTGAATGCAACCTTTCCAGTGCCCGCTCTCTCTGAGCAGCAGCAGAGTGAGTAGAGCAGGAACGTTTAGACTCTGCTGAAAGAGCAGAAGAGCCAGGCCAAAATGTTCCTGCTCATCATCGTCAGCGCACAGCGAGCTTTGCAACTCTGCAACACACATTGCTGTCACTCCTCCCTTTCCTGCCTGAAAGACCAGTTGAATCCAACATCTCTGTGCCAGCTCTCTGCTGAGCAGCAACAGAGAGAGTAGAGCAGCAATGTTTAGACTGTGCTAAAACAGCAGAAGAGCCTTGCGAAAAACCTCCTGCTGGTCATCTATAGCACACAGTGAGCTTTGCAACTGTGACACAAACATTGCTGTCACTCTTCACACTTTCTCCAAAAAGACCGTTTGAATACAACCTCTCCAGTGCACGCTCTCTGTGAGCTGCAGCAAAAGTAGAGCAGGAACGTTTAGACACTGCTGAAAGAGCGGAAAACCAGGCCAAAATGTTCCTACAGATCATCTTCAGCGCACAGCGAGCTTTGCAACTCTGCAACATGCATTGCTGTCTCTCCTCCCTTTCCTGCCTGAAAGACCAATTGAATCCAACATCTCTGTGCTCTCTCTCTGCTGAGCAGCAACAGAGAGAGTAGAGCAGCAATGTTTCGACTGTGCTAAAACAGCAGAAGAGCCTTGCGAAAAAGCTCCTGCTGATCATGTTTAGCACACAGTTAGCTTTGCAACTGTGACACAAACATTGCTCTCACTCCTCACTTTATCTCCTAAAAGTGCATTTGAATCCAAAGTTTCGGGTGCCCTCTCTACTTTCAAGAGCAGTTGTGACAAGGGAGCACGAAGCGCTTGACCTCTAATCCCACAGCCGATGGGCCAGCAGGGAAACTCCGGCTGGGCATCTTCAGCGCACAGTGAGCTTTGAAACTGTGTCACACACATAGCTGTCACCCCTCACTTTCCTACCTGAAAGTCCAATTGAATCCTACAACTCCTGTGCTTGCTCTTTGTCAGCAGCAGCAGAATATAGCAGTTACGTTTGGTCTCTGCTGAAACAGCAGAAGAGACATGCACAAAGTTCCTGCTGATCATCTTCAGCACACAGTGAGCTTTGCAACTGGGACACACACATTACTGTCACAGGTCACTTTATCTCCTAAAAGTCCATTTGAATGCAACCTTTCCAGTGCCCGCTCTCTCTGAGCAGCAGCAGAGTGAGTAGAGCAGGAACGTTTAGACTCTGCTGAAAGAGCAGAAGAGCCAGGCCAAAATGTTCCTGCTCATCATCGTCAGCGCACAGCGAGCTTTGCAACTCTGCAACACACATTGCTGTCGCTCCTCCCTTTCCTGCCTGAAAGACCAGTTGAATCCAACATCTCTGTGCCAGCTCTCTGCTGAGCAGCAACAGAGAGAGTAGAGCAGCAATGTTTAGACTGTGCTAAAACAGCAGAAGAGCCTTGCGAAAAACCTCCTGCTGGTCATCTATAGCACACAGTGAGCTTTGCAACTGTGACACAAACATTGCTGTCACTCTTCACTCTTTCTCCAAAAAGACCGTTTGAATACAACCTCTCCAGTGCACGCTCTCTGTGAGCTGCAGCAAGAGTAAGTAGAGCAGGAGCGTTTAGACACTGCTGAAAGAGCAGAAAAGCCAGGACAAAATGTTCCTACAGATCATCTTCAGCGCACAGCGAGCTTTGCAACTCTGCAACATCCATTGCTGTCACTCCTCCCTTTCCTGCCTGAAAGACCAATTGAATCCAACATCTCTGTGCTCTCTCTCTGCTGAGCAGCAACGGAGAGAGTAGAGCAGCAATGTTTCGACTGTGCTAAAACAGCAGAAGAGCCTTGCGAAAAAGTTCCTGCTGATCATGTTTAGCACACAGTTAGCTTTGCAACTGTGACACAAACATTGCTCTCACTCCTCACTTTATCTCCTAAAAGTGCATTTGAATCCAAAGTTTCGGGTGCCCTCTCTCCTTTCAAGAGCAGTTGTGACAAGGGAGCACGAAGCGCTTGACCTCTAATCCCACAGCCGATGGGCCAGCAGGGAAACTCCGGCTGGGCATCTTCAGCGCACAGTGAGCTTTGAAACTGTGTCACACACATAGCTGTCACCCCTCACTTTCCTACCTGAAAGTCCAATTGAATCCTACAACTCCTGTGCTTGCTCTTTGTCAGCAGCAGCAGAATATAGCAGTTACGTTTGGTCTCTGCTGAAACAGCAGAAGAGACATGCACAAAGTTCCTGCTGATCATCTTCAGCACACAGTGAGCTTTGCAACTGTGACACACACATTACTGTCACTGGTCACTTTATCTCCTAAAAGTCCATTTGAATGCAACCTTTCCAGTGCCCGCTCTCTCTGAGCAGCAGCAGAGTGAGTAGAGCAGGAACGTTTAGACTCTGCTGAAAGAGCAGAAGAGCCAGGCCAAAATGTTCCTGCTCATCATCGTCAGCGCACAGCGAGCTTTGCAACTCTGCAACACACATTGCTGTCACTCCTCCCTTTCCTGCCTGAAAGACCAGTTGAATCCAACATCTCTGTGCCAGCTCTCTGCTGAGCAGCAACAGAGAGAGTAGAGCAGCAATGTTTAGACTGTGCTAAAACAGCAGAAGAGCCTTGCGAAAAACCTCCTGCTGGTCATCTATAGCACACAGTGAGCTTTGCAACTGTGACACAAATATTGCTGTCACTCTTCACTCTTTCTCCAAAAAGACCGTTTGAATACAACCTCTCCAGTGCACGCTCTCTGTGAGCTGCAGCAAGAGTAAGTAGAGCAGGAGCGTTTAGACACTGCTGAAAGAGCAGAAAAGCCAGGACAAAATGTTCCTACAGATCATCTTCAGCGCACAGCGAGCTTTGCAACTCTGCAACATCCATTGCTGTCACTCCTCCCTTTCCTGCCTGAAAGACCAATTGAATCCAACATCTCTGTGCTCTCTCTCTGCTGAGCAGCAACGGAGAGAGTAGAGCAGCAATGTTTCGACTGTGCTAAAACAGCAGAAGAGCCTTGCGAAAAAGCTCCTGCTGATCATGTTTAGCACACAGTTAGCTTTGCAACTGTGACACAAACATTGCTCTCACTCCTCACTTTATCTCCTAAAAGTGCATTTGAATCCAAAGTTTCAGGTGCCCTCTCTCCTTTCAAGAGCAGTTGTGACAAGGGAGCACGAAGCGCTTGACCTCTAATCCCACAGCCGATGGGCCAGCAGGGAAACTCCGGCTGGGCATCTTCAGCGCACAGTGAGCTTTGAAACTGTGTCACACACATAGCTGTCACCCCTCACTTTCCTACCTGAAAGTCCAATTGAATCCTACAACTCCTGTGCTTGCTCTTTGTCAGCAGCAGCAGAATATAGCAGTTACGTTTGGTCTCTGCTGAAACAGCAGAAGAGACATGCACAAAGTTCCTGCTGATCATCTTCAGCACACAGTGAGCTTTGCAACTGTGACACACACATTACTGTCACAGGTCACTTTATCTCCTAAAAGTCCATTTGAATGCAACCTTTCCAGTGCCCGCTCTCTCTGAGCAGCAGCAGAGTGAGTAGAGCAGGAACATTTAGACTCTGCTGAAAGAGCAGAAGAGCCAGGCCAAAATGTTCCTGCTCATCATCGTCAGCGCACAGCGAGCTTTGCAACTCTGCAACACACATTGCTGTCACTCCTCCCTTTCCTGCCTGAAAGACCAGTTGAATCCAACATCTCTGTGCCAGCTCTCTGCTGAGCAGCAACGGAGAGAGTAGAGCAGCAATGTTTAGACTGTGCTAAAACAGCAGAAGAGCCTTGCGAAAAACCTCCTGCTGGTCATCTATAGCACACAGTGAGCTTTGCAACTGTGACACAAACATTGCTGTCACTCTTCACACTTTCTCCAAAAAGACCGTTTGAATACAACCTCTCCAGTGCACGCTCTCTGTGAGCTGCAGCAAAAGTAGAGCAGGAACGTTTAGACACTGCTGAAAGAGCGGAAAACCAGGCCAAAATGTTCCTACAGATCATCTTCAGCGCACAGCGAGCTTTGCAACTCTGCAACATACATTGCTGTCTCTCCTCCCTTTCCTGCCTGAAAGACCAATTGAATCCAACATCTCTGTGCTCTCTCTCTGCTGAGCAGCAACAGAGAGAGTAGAGCAGCAATGTTTCGACTGTGCTAAAACAGCAGAAGAGCCTTGCGAAAAAGCTCCTGCTGATCATGTTTAGCACACAGTTAGCTTTGCAACTGTGACACAAACATTGCTCTCACTCCTCACTTTATCTCCTAAAAGTGCATTTGAATCCAAAGTTTCAGGTGCCCTCTCTCCTTTCAAGAGCAGTTGTGACAAGGGAGCACGAAGCGCTTGACCTCTAATCCCACAGCCGATGGGCCAGCAGGGAAACTCCGGCTGGGCATCTTCAGCGCACAGTGAGCTTTGAAACTGTGTCACACACATAGCTGTCACCCCTCACTTTCCTACCTGAAAGTCCAATTGAATCCTACAACTCCTGTGCTTGCTCTTTGTCAGCAGCAGCAGAATATAGCAGTTACGTTTGGTCTCTGCTGAAACAGCAGAAGAGACATGCACAAAGTTCCTGCTGATCATCTTCAGCACACAGTGAGCTTTGCAACTGTGACACACACATTACTGTCACAGGTCACTTTATCTCCTAAAAGTCCATTTGAATGCAACCTTTCCAGTGCCCGCTCTCTCTGAGCAGCAGCAGAGTGAGTAGAGCAGGAACATTTAGACTCTGCTGAAAGAGCAGAAGAGCCAGGCCAAAATGTTCCTGCTCATCATCGTCAGCGCACAGCGAGCTTTGCAACTCTGCAACACACATTGCTGTCACTCCTCCCTTTCCTGCCTGAAAGACCAGTTGAATCCAACATCTCTGTGCCAGCTCTCTGCTGAGCAGCAACGGAGAGAGTAGAGCAGCAATGTTTAGACTGTGCTAAAACAGCAGAAGAGCCTTGCGAAAAACCTCCTGCTGGTCATCTATAGCACACAGTGAGCTTTGCAACTGTGACACAAACATTGCTGTCACTCTTCACACTTTCTCCAAAAAGACCGTTTGAATACAACCTCTCCAGTGCACGCTCTCTGTGAGCTGCAGCAAAAGTAGAGCAGGAACGTTTAGACACTGCTGAAAGAGCGGAAAACCAGGCCAAAATGTTCCTACAGATCATCTTCAGCGCACAGCGAGCTTTGCAACTCTGCAACATACATTGCTGTCTCTCCTCCCTTTCCTGCCTGAAAGACCAATTGAATCCAACATCTCTGTGCTCTCTCTCTGCTGAGCAGCAACAGAGAGAGTAGAGCAGCAATGTTTCGACTGTGCTAAAACAGCAGAAGAGCCTTGCGAAAAAGCTCCTGCTGATCATGTTTAGCACACAGTTAGCTTTGCAACTGTGACACAAACATTGCTCTCACTCCTCACTTTATCTCCTAAAAGTGCATTTGAATCCAAAGTTTTGGGTGCCCTCTCTACTTTCAAGAGCAGTTGTGACAAGGGAGCACGAAGCGCTTGACCTCTAATCCCACAGCCGATGGGCCAGCAGGGAAACTCCGGCTGGGCATCTTCAGCGCACAGTGAGCTTTGAAACTGTGTCACACACATAGCTGTCACCCCTCACTTTCCTACCTGAAAGTCCAATTGAATCCTACAACTCCTGTGCTTGCTCTTTGTCAGCAGCAGCAGAATATAGCAGTTACGTTTGGTCTCTGCTGAAACAGCAGAAGAGACATGCACAAAGTTCCTGCTGATCATCTTCAGCACACAGTGAGCTTTGCAACTGTGACACACACATTACTGTCACTGGTCACTTTATCTCCTAAAAGTCCATTTGAATGCAACCTTTCCAGTGCCCGCTCTCTCTGAGCAGCAGCAGAGTGAGTAGAGCAGGAACGTTTAGACTCTGCTGAAAGAGCAGAAGAGCCAGGCCAAAATGTTCCTGCTCATCATCGTCAGCGCACAGCGAGCTTTGCAACTCTGCAACACACATTGCTGTCACTCCTCCCTTTCCTGCCTGAAAGACCAGTTGAATCCAACATCTCTGTGCCAGCTCTCTGCTGAGCAGCAACAGAGAGAGTAGAGCAGCAATGTTTAGACTGTGCTAAAACAGCAGAAGAGCCTTGCGAAAAACCTCCTGCTGGTCATCTATAGCACACAGTGAGCTTTGCAACTGTGACACAAACATTGCTGTCACTCTTCACTCTTTCTCCAAAAAGACCGTTTGAATACAACCTCTCCAGTGCACGCTCTCTGTGAGCTGCAGCAAGAGTAAGTAGAGCAGGAGCGTTTAGACACTGCTGAAAGAGCAGAAAAGCCAGGACAAAATGTTCCTACAGATCATCTTCAGCGCACAGCGAGCTTTGCAACTCTGCAACATCCATTGCTGTCACTCCTCCCTTTCCTGCCTGAAAGACCAATTGAATCCAACATCTCTGTGCTCTCTCTCTGCTAGAGCAGCAACAGAGAGAGTAGAGCAGCAATGTTTAGACTGTGCTAAAACAGCAGAAGAGCCTTGCGAAAAAGCTCCTGCTGATCATGTTTAGCACACAGTTAGCTTTGCAACTGTGACACAAACATTGCTGTCACTCCTCACTTTATCTCCTAAAAGTGCATTTGAATCCAACGTTTCTGGGGCCCTCTCTCCTTTCAAGAGCAGTTGTGACAGGGGAGCACGAAGCACTTGACCTCTAATCCCACAGCCGATGGGCCAGCAGGGAAACTCCGGCTGGGCATCTTCAGCGCACAGTGAGCTTTGAAACTGTGTCACACACATTGCTGTCACCCCTCACTTTCCTACCTGAAAGTCCAATCGAATCCTACAACTCCTGTGCTTGCTCTTTGTCAGCAGCAGCAGAATATAGCAGTTACGTTTGGTCTCTGCTGAAACAGCAGAAGAGACATGCACAAAGTTCCTGCTGATCATCTTCAGCACACAGTGAGCTTTGCAACTGTGACACACACATTACTGTCACTGGTCACTTTATCTCCTAAAAGTCCATTTGAATGCAACCTTTCCAGGGCCCGCTCTCTCTGAGCAGCAGCAGAGTGAGTAGAGCAGGAACGTTTAGACTCTGCTGAAAGAGCAGAAGAGCCAGGCCAAAATGTTCCTGCTCATCATCGTCAGCGCACAGCGAGCTTTGCAACTCTGCAACACACATTGCTGTCACTCCTCCCTTTCCTGCCTGAAAGACCAGTTGAATCCAACATCTCTGTGCCAGCTCTCTGCTGAGCAGCAACAGAGAGAGTAGAGCAGCAATGTTTAGACTGTGCTAAAACAGCAGAAGAGCCTTGCGAAAAACCTCCTGCTGGTCATCTATAGCACACAGTGAGCTTTGCAACTGTGACACAAACATTGCTGTCACTCTTCACTCTTTCTCCAAAAAGACCGTTTGAATACAACCTCTCCAGTGCACGCTCTCTGTGAGCTGCAGCAAGAGTAAGTAGAGCAGGAACGTTTAGACACTGCTGAAAGAGCAGAAAAGCCAGGCCAAAATGTTCCTACAGATCATCTTCAGCGCACAGCGAGCTTTGCAACTCTGCAACATGCATTGCTGTCTCTCCTCCCTTTCCTGCCTGAAAGACCAATTGAATCCAACATCTCTGTGCTCTCTCTCTGCTGAGCAGCAACAGAGAGAGTAGAGCAGCAATGTTTCGACTGTGCTAAAACAGCAGAAGAGCCTTGCGAAAAAGCTCCTGCTGATCATGTTTAGCACACAGTTAGCTTTGCAACTGTGACACAAACATTGCTGTCACTCCTCACTTTATCTCCTAAATGTGCATTTGAATCCAACTTTTCTGGGGCCCTCTCTCCTTTCAAGAGCAGTTGTGACAAGGGAGCACGAAGCGCTTGACCTCTAATCCCACAGCCGATGGGCCAGCAGGGAAACTCCGGCTGGGCATCTTCAGCGCACAGTGAGCTTTGAAACTGTGTCACACACATTGCTGTCACCCCTCACTTTCCTACCTGAAAGTCCAATCGAATCCTACAACTCCTGTGCTTGCTCTTTGTCAGCAGCAGCAGAATATAGCAGTTACGTTTGGTCTCTGCTGAAACAGCAGAAGAGACATGCACAAAGTTCCTGCTGATCATCTTCAGCACACAGTGAGCTTTGCAACTGTGACACACACATTACTGTCACTGGTCACTTTATCTCCTAAAAGTCCATTTGAATGCAACCTTTCCAGGGCCCGCTCTCTCTGAGCAGCAGCAGAGTGAGTAGAGCAGGAACGTTTAGACTCTGCTGAAAGAGCAGAAGAGCCAGGCCAAAATGTTCCTGCTCATCATCGTCAGCGCACAGCGAGCTTTGCAACTCTGCAACACACATTGCTGTCACTCCTCCCTTTCCTGCCTGAAAGACCAGTTGAATCCAACATCTCTGTGCCAGCTCTCTGCTGAGCAGCAACAGAGAGAGTAGAGCAGCAATGTTTAGACTGTGCTAAAACAGCAGAAGAGCCTTGCGAAAAACCTCCTGCTGGTCATCTATAGCACACAGTGAGCTTTGCAACTGTGACACAAACATTGCTGTCACTCTTCACTCTTTCTCCAAAAAGACCGTTTGAATACAACCTCTCCAGTGCACGCTCTCTGTGAGCTGCAGCAAGAGTAAGTAGAGCAGGAACGTTTAGACACTGCTGAAAGAGCAGAAAAGCCAGGCCAAAATGTTCCTACAGATCATCTTCAGCGCACAGCGAGCTTTGCAACTCTGCAACATGCATTGCTGTCTCTCCTCCCTTTCCTGCCTGAAAGACCAATTGAATCCAACATCTCTGTGCTCTCTCTCTGCTGAGCAGCAACAGAGAGAGTAGAGCAGCAATGTTTCGACTGTGCTAAAACAGCAGAAGAGCCTTGCGAAAAAGCTCCTGCTGATCATGTTTAGCACACAGTTAGCTTTGCAACTGTGACACAAACATTGCTGTCACTCCTCACTTTATCTCCTAAATGTGCATTTGAATCCAACTTTTCTGGGGCCCTCTCTCCTTTCAAGAGCAGTTGTGACAAGGGAGCACGAAGCGCTTGACCTCTAATCCCACAGCCGATGGGCCAGCAGGGAAACTCCGGCTGGGCATCTTCAGCGCACAGTGAGCTTTGAAACTGTGTCACACACATTGCTGTCACCCCTAACTTTCCTACCTGAAAGTCCAATCGAATCCTACAACTCCTGTGCTTGCTCTTTGTCAGCAGCAGCAGAATATAGCAGTTACGTTTGGTCTCTGCTGAAACAGCAGAAGAGACATGCACAAAGTTCCTGCTGATCATCTTCAGCACACAGTGAGCTTTGCAACTGTGACACACACATTACTGTCACTGGTCACTTTATCTCCTAAAAGTCCATTTCAATGCAACCTTTCCAGTGCCCGCTCTCTCTGAGCAGCAGCAGAGTGAGTAGAGCAGGAACGTTTAGACTCTGCTGAAAGAGCAGAAGAGCCAGGCCAAAATGTTCCTGCTCATCATCGTCAGCGCACAGCGAGCTTTGCAACTCTGCAACACACATTGCTGTCACTCCTCCCTTTCCTGCCTGAAAGACCAGTTGAATCCAACATCTCTGTGCCAGCTCTCTGCTGAGCAGCAACAGAGAGAGTAGAGCAGCAATGTTTAGACTGTGCTAAAACAGCAGAAGAGCCTTGCGAAAAACCTCCTGCTGGTCATCTATAGCACACAGTGAGCTTTGCAACTGTGACACAAACATTGCTGTCACTCTTCACACTTTCTCCAAAAAGACCGTTTGAATACAACCTCTCCAGTGCACGCTCTCTGTGAGCTGCAGCAAAAGTAGAGCAGGAACGTTTAGACACTGCTGAAAGAGCGGAAAACCAGGCCAAAATGTTCCTACAGATCATCTTCAGCGCACAGCGAGCTTTGCAACTCTGCAACATACATTGCTGTCTCTCCTCCCTTTCCTGCCTGAAAGACCAATTGAATCCAACATCTCTGTGCTCTCTCTCTGCTGAGCAGCAACAGAGAGAGTAGAGCAGCAATGTTTCGACTGTGCTAAAACAGCAGAAGAGCCTTGCGAAAAAGCTCCTGCTGATCATGTTTAGCACACAGTTAGCTTTGCAACTGTGACACAAACATTGCTCTCACTCCTCACTTTATCTCCTAAAAGTGCATTTGAATCCAAAGTTTCGGGTGCCCTCTCTACTTTCAAGAGCAGTTGTGACAAGGGAGCACGAAGCGCTTGACCTCTAATCCCACAGCCGATGGGCCAGCAGGGAAACTCCGGCTGGGCATCTTCAGCGCACAGTGAGCTTTGAAACTGTGTCACACACATAGCTGTCACCCCTCACTTTCCTACCTGAAAGTCCAATTGAATCCTACAACTCCTGTGCTTGCTCTTTGTCAGCAGCAGCAGAATATAGCAGTTACGTTTGGTCTCTGCTGAAACAGCAGAAGAGACATGCACAAAGTTCCTGCTGATCATCTTCAGCACACAGTGAGCTTTGCAACTGGGACACACACATTACTGTCACTGGTCACTTTATCTCCTAAAAGTCCATTTGAATGCAACCTTTCCAGTGCCCGCTCTCTCTGAGCAGCAGCAGAGTGAGTAGAGCAGGAACGTTTAGACTCTGCTGAAAGAGCAGAAGAGCCAGGCCAAAATGTTCCTGCTCATCATCGTCAGCGCACAGCGAGCTTTGCAACTCTGCAACACACATTGCTGTCACTCCTCCCTTTCCTGCCTGAAAGACCAGTTGAATCCAACATCTCTGTGCCAGCTCTCTGCTGAGCAGCAACAGAGAGAGTAGAGCAGCAATGTTTAGACTGTGCTAAAACAGCAGAAGAGCCTTGCGAAAAACCTCCTGCTGGTCATCTATAGCACACAGTGAGCTTTGCAACTGTGACACAAACATTGCTGTCACTCTTCACTCTTTCTCCAAAAAGACCGTTTGAATACAACCTCTCCAGTGCACGCTCTCTGTGAGCTGCAGCAAGAGTAAGTAGAGCAGGAACGTTTAGACACTGCTGAAAGAGCAGAAAAGCCAGGACAAAATGTTCCTACAGATCATCTTCAGCGCACAGCGAGCTTTGCAACTCTGCAACATGCATTGCTGTCTCTCCTCCCTTTCCTGCCTGAAAGACCAATTGAATCCAACATCTCTGTGCTCTCTCTCTGCTGAGCAGCAACAGAGAGAGTAGAGCAGCAATGTTTCGACTGTGCTAAAACAGCAGAAGAGCCTTCCGAAAAAGCTCCTGCTGATCATGTTTAGCACACAGTTAGCTTTGCAACTGTGACACAAACATTGCTGTCACTCCTCACTTTATCTCCTAAATGTGCATTTGAATCCAACGTTTCTGGGGCCCTCTCTCCTTTCAAGAGCAGTTGTGACAGGGGAGCACTAAGCGCTTGACCTCTAATCCCACAGCCGATGGGCCAGCAGGGAAACTCCGGCTGGGCATCTTCAGCGCACAGTGAGCTTTGAAACTGTGTCACACACATTGCTGTCACCCCTCACTTTCCTACCTGAAAGTCCAATCGAATCCTACAACTCCTGTGCTTGCTCTTTGTCAGCAGCAGCAGAATATAGCAGTTACGTTTGGTCTCTGCTGAAACAGCAGAAGAGACATGCACAAAGTTCCTGCTGATCATCTTCAGCACACAGTGAGCTTTGCAACTGGGACACACACATTACTGTCACTGGTCACTTTATCTCCTAAAAGTCCATTTGAATGCAACCTTTCCAGTGCCCGCTCTCTCTGAGCAGCAGCAGAGTGAGTAGAGCAGGAACGTTTAGACACTGCTGAAAGAGCAGAAGAGCCAGGCCAAAATGTTCCTGCTCATCATCGTCAGCGCACAGCGAGCTTTGCAACTCTGCAACACACATTGCTGTCACTCCTCCCTTTCCTGCCTGAAAGACCAGTTGAATCCAACATCTCTGTGCCAGCTCTCTGCTGAGCAGCAACAGAGAGAGTAGAGCAGCAATGTTTAGACTGTGCTAAAACAGCAGAAGAGCCTTGCGAAAAACCTCCTGCTGGTCATCTATAGCACACAGTGAGCTTTGCAACTGTGACACAAACATTGCTGTCACTCTTCACTCTTTCTCCAAAAAGACCGTTTGAATACAACCTCTCCAGTGCACGCTCTCTGTGAGCTGCAGCAAGAGTAAGTAGAGCAGGAGCGTTTAGACACTGCTGAAAGAGCAGAAAAGCCAGGACAAAATGTTCCTACAGATCATCTTCAGCGCACAGCGAGCTTTGCAACTCTGCAACATCCATTGCTGTCACTCCTCCCTTTCCTGCCTGAAAGACCAATTGAATCCAACATCTCTGTGCTCTCTCTCTGCTAGAGCAGCAACAGAGAGAGTAGAGCAGCAATGTTTCGACTGTGCTAAAACAGCAGAAGAGCCTTGCGAAAAAGCTCCTGCTGATCATGTTTAGCACACAGTTAGCTTTGCAACTGTGACACAAACATTGCTGTCACTCCTCACTTTATCTCCTAAAAGTGCATTTGAATCCAAAGTTTCTGGGGCCCTCTCTCCTTTCAAGAGCAGTTGTGACAGGGGAGCACGAAGCACTTGACCTCTAATCCCACAGCCGATGGGCCAGCAGGGAAACTCCGGCTGGGCACCTTCAGCGCACAGTGAGCTTTGAAACTGTGTCACACACATTGCTGTCACCCCTCAATTTCCTACCTGAAAGTCCAATCGAATCCTACAACTCCTGTGCTTGCTCTTTGTCAGCAGCAGCAGAATATAGCAGTTACGTTTGGTCTCTGCTGAAACAGCAGAAGAGACATGCACAAAGTTCCTGCTGATCATCTTCAGCACACAGTGAGCTTTGCAACTGTGACACACACATTACTGTCACTGGTCACTTTATCTCCTAAAAGTCCATTTGAATGCAACCTTTCCAGTGCCCGCTCTCTCTGAGCAGCAGCAGAGTGAGTAGAGCAGGAACGTTTAGACTCTGCTGAAAGAGCAGAAGAGCCAGGCCAAAATGTTCCTGCTCATCATCGTCAGCGCACAGCGAGCTTTGCAACTCTGCAACACACATTGCTGTCACTCCTCCCTTTCCTGCCTGAAAGACCAGTTGAATCCAACATCTCTGTGCCAGCTCTCTGCTGAGCAGCAACAGAGAGAGTAGAGCAGCAATGTTTAGACTGTGCTAAAACAGCAGAAGAACCTTGCGAAAAACCTCCTGCTGGGCATCTATAGCACACAGTGAGCTTTGCAACTGTGACACAAACATTGCTGTCACTCTTCACTCTTTCTCCAAAAAGACCGTTTGAATACAACCTCTCCAGTGCACGCTCTCTGTGAGCTGCAGCAAGAGTAAGTAGAGCAGGAACGTTTAGACACTGCTGAAAGAGCAGAAAAGCCAGGCCAAAATGTTCCTACAGATCATCTTCAGCGCACAGCGAGCTTTGCAACTGGGACACACACATTACTGTCACTGGTCACTTTATCTCCTAAAAGTCCATTTGAATGCAACCTTTCCAGTGCCCGCTCTCTCTGAGCAGCAGCAGAGTGAGTAGAGCAGGAACGTTTAGACTCTGCTGAAAGAGCAGAAGAGCCAGGCCAAAATGTTCCTACAGATCATCTTCAGCGCACAGCGAGCTTTGCAACTCTGCAACATGCATTGCTGTCTCTCCTCCCTTTCCTGCCTGAAAGACCAATTGAATCCAACATCTCTGTGCTCTCTCTCTGCTGAGCAGCAACAGAGAGAGTAGAGCAGCAATGTTTCGACTGTGCTAAAACAGCAGTAGAGCCTTGCGAAAAAGCTCCTGCTGATCAAGTTTAGCACACAGTTAGCTTTGCAACTGTGACACAAACATTGCTGTCACTCCTCACTTTATCTCCTAAATGTGCATTTGAATCCAACTTTTCTGGGGCCCTCTCTCCTTTCAAGAGCAGTTGTGACAGGGGAGCACTAAGCGCTTGACCTCTAATCCCACAGCCGATGGGCCAGCAGGGAAACTCCGGCTGGGCATCTTCAGCGCACAGTGAGCTTTGAAACTGTGTCACACACATTGCTGTCACCCCTCACTTTCCTACCTGAAAGTCCAATCGAATCCTACAACTCCTGTGCTTGCTCTTTGTCAGCAGCAGCAGAATATAGCAGTTACGTTTGGTCTCTGCTGAAACAGCAGAAGAGACATGCACAAAGTTCCTGCTGATCATCTTCAGCACACAGTGAGCTTTGCAACTGGGACACACACATTACTGTCACTGGTCACTTTATCTCCTAAAAGTCCATTTGAATACAACCTCTCCAGTGCACGCTCTCTGTGAGCTGCAGCAAGAGTAAGTAGAGCAGGAACGTTTAGACACTGCTGAAAGAGCGGAAAAGCCAGGACAAAATGTTCCTACAGATCATCTTCAGCGCACAGCGAGCTTTGCAACTCTGCAACATACATTGCTGTCTCTCCTCCCTTTCCTGCCTGAAAGACCAATTGAATCCAGCATCTCTGTGCTCTCTCTCTGCTGAGCAGCAACAGAGAGAGTAGAGCAGCAATGTTTCGACTGTGCTAAAACAGCAGAAGAGCCTTGCGAAAAAGCTCCTGCTGATCATGTTTAGCACACAGTTAGCTTTGCAACTGTGACACAAACATTGCTGTCACTCCTCACTTTATCTCCTAAAAGTGCATTTGAATCCAACGTTTCGGGTGCCCTCTCTCCTTTCAAGAGCAGTTGTGACAGGGGAGCACGAAGCGCTTGACCTCTAATCCCACAGCCGATGGGCCAGCAGGGAAACTCCGGCTGGGCACCTTCAGCGCACAGTGAGCTTTGAAACTGTGTCACACACATTGCTGTCACCCCTCACTTTCCTACCTGAAAGTCCAATCGAATCCTACAACTCCTGTGCTTGCTCTTTGTCAGCAGCAGCAGAATATAGCAGTTACGTTTGGTCTCTGCTGAAACAGCAGAAGAGACATGCACAAAGTTCCTGCTGATCATCTTCAGCACACAGTGAGCTTTGCAACTGTGACACACACATTACTGTCACTGGTCACTTTATCTCCTAAAAGTCCATTTGAATGCAACCTTTCCAGGGCCCGCTCTCTCTGAGCAGCAGCAGAGTGAGTAGAGCAGGAACGTTTAGACTCTGCTGAAAGAGCAGAAGAGCCAGGCCAAAATGTTCCTGCTCATCATCGTCAGCGCACAGCGAGCTTTGCAACTCTGCAACACACATTGCTGTCACTCCTCCCTCTCCTGCCTGAAAGACCAGTTGAATCCAACATCTCTGTGCCAGCTCTCTGCTGAGCAGCAACAGAGAGAGTAGAGCAGCAATGTTTAGACTGTGCTAAAACAGCAGAAGAGCCTTGCGAAAAACCTCCTGCTGGTCATCTATAGCACACAGTGAGCTTTGCAACTGTGACACAAACATTGCTGTCACTCTTCACTCTTTCTCCAAAAAGACCGTTTGAATACAACCTCTCCAGTGCACGCTCTCTGTGAGCTGCAGCAAGAGTAAGTAGAGCAGGAACGTTTAGACACTGCTGAAAGAGCAGAAAAGCCAGGCCAAAATGTTCCTACAGATCATCTTCAGCGCACAGCGAGCTTTGCAACTCTGCAACATGCATTGCTGTCTCTCCTCCCTTTCCTGCCTGAAAGACCAATTGAATCCAACATCTCTGTGCTCTCTCTCTGCTGAGCAGCAACAGAGAGAGTAGAGCAGCAATGTTTCGACTGTGCTAAAACAGCAGAAGAGCCTTCCGAAAAAGCTCCTGCTGATCATGTTTAGCACACAGTTAGCTTTGCAACTGTGACACAAACATTGCTGTCACTCCTCACTTTATCTCCTAAATGTGCATTTGAATCCAACTTTTCTGGGGCCCTCTCTCCTTTCAAGAGCAGTTGTGACAGGGGAGCACTAAGCGCTTGACCTCTAATCCCACAGCCGATGGGCCAGCAGGGAAACTCCGGCTGGGCATCTTCAGCGCACAGTGAGCTTTGAAACTGTGTCACACACATTGCTGTCACCCCTAACTTTCCTACCTGAAAGTCCAATCGAATCCTACAACTCCTGTGCTTGCTCTTTGTCAGCAGCAGCAGAATATAGCAGTTACGTTTGGTCTCTGCTGAAACAGCAGAAGAGACATGCACAAAGTTCCTGCTGATCATCTTCAGCACACAGTGAGCTTTGCAACTGTGACACACACATTACTGTCACTGGTCACTTTATCTCCTAAAAGTCCATTTGAATGCAACCTTTCCAGGGCCCGCTCTCTCTGAGCAGCAGCAGAGTGAGTAGAGCAGGAACGTTTAGACTCTGCTGAAAGAGCAGAAGAGCCAGGCCAAAATGTTCCTGCTCATCATCGTCAGCGCACAGCGAGCTTTGCAACTCTGCAACACACATTGCTGTCACTCCTCCCTTTCCTGCCTGAAAGACCAGTTGAATCCAACATCTCTGTGCCAGCTCTCTGCTGAGCAGCAACAGAGAGAGTAGAGCAGCAATGTTTAGACTGTGCTAAAACAGCAGAAGAGCCTTGCGAAAAACCTCCTGCTGGTCATCTATAGCACACAGTGAGCTTTGCAACTGTGACACAAACATTGCTGTCACTCTTCACTCTTTCTCCAAAAAGACCGTTTGAATACAACCTCTCCAGTGCACGCTCTCTGTGAGCTGCAGCAAGAGTAAGTAGAGCAGGAACGTTTAGACACTGCTGAAAGAGCGGAAAAGCCAGGACAAAATGTTCCTACAGATCATCTTCAGCGCACAGCGAGCTTTGCAACTCTGCAACATGCATTGCTGTCTCTCCTCCATTTCCTGCCTGAAAGACCAATTGAATCCAACATCTCTGTGCTCTCTCTCTGCTGAGCAGCAACAGAGAGAGTAGAGCAGCAATGTTTCGACTGTGCTAAAACAGCAGAAGAGCCTTGCGAAAAAGCTCCTGCTGATCATGTTTAGCACACAGTTAGCTTTGCAACTGTGACACAAACATTGCTGTCACTCCTCACTTTATCTCCTAAATGTGCATTTGAATCCAACTTTTCTGGGGCCCTCTCTCCTTTCAAGAGCAGTTGTGACAGGGGAGCACTAAGCGCTTGACCTCTAATCCCACAGCCGATGGGCCAGCAGGGAAACTCCGGCTGGGCATCTTCAGCGCACAGTGAGCTTTGAAACTGTGTCACACACATTGCTGTCACCCCTAACTTTCCTACCTGAAAGTCCAATCGAATCCTACAACTCCTGTGCTTGCTCTTTGTCAGCAGCAGCAGAATATAGCAGTTACGTTTGGTCTCTGCTGAAACAGCAGAAGAGACATGCACAAAGTTCCTGCTGATCATCTTCAGCACACAGTGAGCTTTGCAACTGGGACACACACATTACTGTCACTGGTCACTTTATCTCCTAAAAGTCCATTTGAATGCAACCTTTCCAGTGCCCGCTCTCTCTGAGCAGCAGCAGAGTGAGTAGAGCAGGAACGTTTAGACTCTGCTGAAAGAGCAGAAGAGCCAGGCCAAAATGTTCCTGCTCATCATCGTCAGCGCACAGCGAGCTTTGCAACTCTGCAACACACATTGCTGTCACTCCTCCCTTTCCTGCCTGAAAGACCAGTTGAATCCAACATCTCTGTGCCAGCTCTCTGCTGAGCAGCAACAGAGAGAGTAGAGCAGCAATGTTTAGACTGTGCTAAAACAGCAGAAGAGCCTTGCGAAAAACCTCCTGCTGGTCATCTATAGCACACAGTGAGCTTTGCAACTGTGACACAAACATTGCTGTCACTCTTCACTCTTTCTCCAAAAAGACCGTTTGAATACAACCTCTCCAGTGCACGCTCTCTGTGAGCTGCAGCAAGAGTAAGTAGAGCAGGAACGTTTAGACACTGCTGAAAGAGCGGAAAAGCCAGGACAAAATGTTCCTACAGATCATCTTCAGCGCACAGCGAGCTTTGCAACTCTGCAACATACATTGCTGTCTCTCCTCCCTTTCCTGCCTGAAAGACCAATTGAATCCAGCATCTCTGTGCTCTCTCTCTGCTGAGCAGCAACAGAGAGAGTAGAGCAGCAATGTTTCGACTGTGCTAAAACAGCAGAAGAGCCTTGCGAAAAAGCTCCTGCTGATCATGTTTAGCACACAGTTAGCTTTGCAACTGTGACACAAACATTGCTGTCACTCCTCACTTTATCTCCTAAAAGTGCATTTGAATCCAACGTTTCGGGTGCCCTCTCTCCTTTCAAGAGCAGTTGTGACAGGGGAGCACGAAGCGCTTGACCTCTAATCCCACAGCCGATGGGCCAGCAGGGAAACTCCGGCTGGGCACCTTCAGCGCACAGTGAGCTTTGAAACTGTGTCACACACATTGCTGTCACCCCTCACTTTCCTACCTGAAAGTCCAATTGAATCCTACAACTCCTGTGCTTGCTCTTTGTCAGCAGCAGCAGAATATAGCAGTTACGTTTGGTCTCTGCTGAAACAGCAGAAGAGACATGCACAAAGTTCCTGCTGATCATCTTCAGCACACAGTGAGCTTTGCAACTGTGACACACACATTACTGTCATTGGTCACTTTATCTCCTAAAAGTCCATTTGAATGCAACCTTTCCAGTGCCCGCTCTCTCTGAGCAGCAGCAGAGTGAGTAGAGCAGGAACGTTTAGACTCTGCTGAAAGAGCAGAAGAGCCAGGCCAAAATGTTCCTGCTCATCATCGTCAGCGCACAGCGAGCTTTGCAACTCTGCAACACACATTGCTGTCACTCCTCCCTTTCCTGCCTGAAAGACCAGTTGAATCCAACATCTCTGTGCCAGCTCTCTGCTGAGCAGCAACAGAGAGAGTAGAGCAGCAATGTTTAGACTGTGCTAAAACAGCAGAAGAGCCTTGCGAAAAACCTCCTGCTGGTCATCTATAGCACACAGTGAGCTTTGCAACTGTGACACAAACATTGCTGTCACTCTTCACTCTTTCTCCAAAAAGACCGTTTGAATACAACCTCTCCAGTGCACGCTCTCTGTGAGCTGCAGCAAGAGTAAGTAGAGCAGGAACGTTTAGACACTGCTGAAAGAGCGGAAAAGCCAGGACAAAATGTTCCTACAGATCATCTTCAGCGCACAGCGAGCTTTGCAACTCTGCAACATGCATTGCTGTCTCTCCTCCATTTCCTGCCTGAAAGACCAATTGAATCCAACATCTCTGTGCTCTCTCTCTGCTGAGCAGCAACAGAGAGAGTAGAGCAGCAATGTTTCGACTGTGCTAAAACAGCAGAAGAGCCTTGCGAAAAAGCTCCTACTGATCATGTTTAGCACACAGTTAGCTTTGCAACTGTGACACAAACATTGCTGTCACTCCTCACTTTATCTCCTAAATGTGCATTTGAATCCAACTTTTCTGGGGCCCTCTCTCCTTTCAAGAGCAGTTGTGACAGGGGAGCACTAAGCGCTTGACCTCTAATCCCACAGCCGATGGGCCAGCAGGGAAACTCCGGCTGGGCATCTTCAGCGCACAGTGAGCTTTGAAACTGTGTCACACACATTGCTGTCACCCCTAACTTTCCTACCTGAAAGTCCAATCGAATCCTACAACTCCTGTGCTTGCTCTTTGTCAGCAGCAGCAGAATATAGCAGTTACGTTTGGTCTCTGCTGAAACAGCAGAAGAGACATGCACAAAGTTCCTGCTGATCATCTTCAGCACACAGTGAGCTTTGCAACTGTGACACACACATTACTGTCATTGGTCACTTTATCTCCTAAAAGTCCATTTGAATACAACCTCTCCAGTGCACGCTCTCTGTGAGCTGCAGCAAGAGTAAGTAGAGCAGGAACGTTTAGACACTGCTGAAAGAGCGGAAAAGCCAGGACAAAATGTTCCTACAGATCATCTTCAGCGCACAGCGAGCTTTGCAACTCTGCAACATACATTGCTGTCTCTCCTCCCTTTCCTGCCTGAAAGACCAATTGAATCCAGCATCTCTGTGCTCTCTCTCTGCTGAGCAGCAACAGAGAGAGTAGAGCAGCAATGTTTCGACTGTGCTAAAACAGCAGAAGAGCCTTGCGAAAAAGCTCCTGCTGATCATGTTTAGCACACAGTTAGCTTTGCAACTGTGACACAAACATTGCTGTCACTCCTCACTTTATCTCCTAAAAGTGCATTTGAATCCAACGTTTCGGGTGCCCTCTCTCCTTTCAAGAGCAGTTGTGACAGGGGAGCACGAAGCGCTTGACCTCTAATCCCACAGCCGATGGGCCAGCAGGGAAACTCCGGCTGGGCACCTTCAGCGCACAGTGAGCTTTGAAACTGTGTCACACACATTGCTGTCACCCCTCACTTTCCTACCTGAAAGTCCAATCGAATCCTACAACTCCTGTGCTTGCTCTTTGTCAGCAGCAGCAGAATATAGCAGTTACGTTTGGTCTCTGCTGAAACAGCAGAAGAGACATGCACAAAGTTCCTGCTGATCATCTTCAGCACACAGTGAGCTTTGCAACTGTGACACACACATTACTGTCACTGGTCACTTTATCTCCTAAAAGTCCATTTGAATGCAACCTTTCCAGGGCCCGCTCTCTCTGAGCAGCAGCAGAGTGAGTAGAGCAGGAACGTTTAGACTCTGCTGAAAGAGCAGAAGAGCCAGGCCAAAATGTTCCTGCTCATCATCGTCAGCGCACAGCGAGCTTTGCAACTCTGCAACACACATTGCTGTCACTCCTCCCTCTCCTGCCTGAAAGACCAGTTGAATCCAACATCTCTGTGCCAGCTCTCTGCTGAGCAGCAACAGAGAGAGTAGAGCAGCAATGTTTAGACTGTGCTAAAACAGCAGAAGAGCCTTGCGAAAAACCTCCTGCTGGTCATCTATAGCACACAGTGAGCTTTGCAACTGTGACACAAACATTGCTGTCACTCTTCACTCTTTCTCCAAAAAGACCGTTTGAATACAACCTCTCCAGTGCACGCTCTCTGTGAGCTGCAGCAAGAGTAAGTAGAGCAGGAACGTTTAGACACTGCTGAAAGAGCAGAAAAGCCAGGCCAAAATGTTCCTACAGATCATCTTCAGCGCACAGCGAGCTTTGCAACTCTGCAACATGCATTGCTGTCTCTCCTCCCTTTCCTGCCTGAAAGACCAATTGAATCCAACATCTCTGTGCTCTCTCTCTGCTGAGCAGCAACAGAGAGAGTAGAGCAGCAATGTTTCGACTGTGCTAAAACAGCAGAAGAGCCTTCCGAAAAAGCTCCTGCTGATCATGTTTAGCACACAGTTAGCTTTGCAACTGTGACACAAACATTGCTGTCACTCCTCACTTTATATCCTAAATGTGCATTTGAATCCAACTTTTCTGGGGCCCTCTCTCCTTTCAAGAGCAGTTGTGACAGGGGAGCACTAAGCGCTTGACCTCTAATCCCACAGCCGATGGGCCAGCAGGGAAACTCCGGCTGGGCATCTTCAGCGCACAGCGAGCTTTGCAACTCTGCAACATACATTAAAAGGGTTCTAGACATGCAAAAATGGGATAGAAATGGCCAAAAATGATTTAAAACGGGTTAGAAATGGACAAAAATTGGATTAGAAATGGCCAAAACCGGTTTAAAAAGGGTTAGAGGTAAGCAGAGATGAGTGAGAAATAGCCAAAACCAGCTTAAAAAAGGTTAGAGATGTGCAAAAATGGGTCAGAAATGACCAAAGCTGGCTTAAAATGGGTTAGAAACGGCCAAAAAAGCTTTAAAGCGGGTTACAGATGTGCAAAAATGGGTCAGAAATGACCAAAGCTGGCTTAAAATGGGTTAGAAACGGCCAAAAAAGCTTTAAAGCGGGTTAGAGATGTGCGAAAACGGGTTAGAAATGGCCTAAGTTGGCCAAAAGCGGGTTAGAAATGGCCAAAAAGGCTTTAAAGCAGGTTAGAGATGTGTGTGCAATGGTTAGAAATGGCAAAAATGGGTTAAAGCAGGTAAGAAATGGGGAAAAGTTGGTTAGAAAGGAAATAGAAAAAACCTTCAAACGAGTGGAAAGTTGGCAAAAATCGTTCAGGTAGAGCAAAAAAAGGCTTAAAAAGGGTTAGAGCTGAGGAAAATTGGGTTATAAATGGCCAAAAGCGGCTTAAAGGTGGTTAGATAGGGGTAAAACTGGGGTAGGAATGGCCAAAAATTGCTTAAAATGGGTTAGAAGTTTGCAAAACTGTGCTAGAAATGGCCCAGAAGGTTTAAATTGGGACAGAAATGGTGAAAAATGGCTTAAAATGCATTAGGAGTGAGCAAAAATGGGTTAGAAATGGCAAAAAATGACTTAAAAGGGCTTATAGATGTGCCAAAAATGGTTGGAAATGGCCAAAAATGCTTTAAAGCAGGTTAGAGATGTGTAAAAGTGGGTTAGAAATGGCCAAAAATGGATTAAAGCGGGTAATAGTTGGGAGAAACTGTGTTAGAAAAAAAAAAAAAAAAGCTTAATAAGAGTTGAAGGAGGGCAAAAATGGTTAAGGTATAGCCAAAAAAGGCTTAAAAAGGGTAAGAGATATGCAAAAACTGGGATAGAAATGGCCAAAAAGGCTTTAAAGCAGGTTAGAGATGTGCAAAAACTGGTCAGAAATGGCCAAAAATGGATTAAAGCGGGAGAGAAATGGGAAAAACTGCATTAGAAACAGAAAAAAAGCATAAAAAGTTTTGAATGAGGGAAAAAATGGTGAAGATATAGCCCAAAAAGGCTTAAAAAGGATTAGAGATGTGCAAAAATGGGATAGAAATGGCCAAAAACTCTTTAAAATGTGTTAGAAATGGAGAAAAATGGGTTAGAAATGGATAAAAAATGGATAAGAAATGGCCAAAAGTAGCTTAAAAGGGGTTAGAGATGTGCAAAAATGAGTTAGAAATGGCCAAGAATGGCATAAAACAGGTTAAGAATGGCCAAAAATGGGTTAGAAATGGCCAAAAAGGCTTTAAAGCAGGTAAGAGATGTGCAAAAAAAAAAATAAATAAAATGGTTAGAAGTGGCAAAAAAATGGATTAAAGATGGTGAGAAATGCAGAAAACTGAGTTAGAAACGGAAAAAAAAAATAGCATAAACCGTGTTGAAAGTGGGGAGAAATGGTTTAGAAAGAACCAAAAATGGCTTTAAAAGGGTTAGAGATTTGCAAAAATGGAATAGAAATGGCCAAAATTTATTTAAAAAGCCTCAAAAATGGACAAAAAATGCATTAGAAATGGCCAAAACCGGCTTAAAAGGGTTAGAGGTATGCGAGAACGGTTTAGAAAAAGCCAAATTAGGCTTAAAAGGGGCTAGAGATGAGCAAAAAAGGGTTAGAAATGGCCAAAAATAGCTTAAAATGGGTTAGATATAGCCAAAAAAGGGTTAAAATGGGTTAGTAGTGGGTAAAAAAGGGTTAGATGTAGCCGAAAATGGCATAAAACGTGTGAGAACTGGGCCAAAAATGGGTCAGAAAAGAAAAAAAAATGCTTATAATTACTTGAATGCGGAAGAGAGTGTTTTAGAAAGGGCCCAAAACGGCTTTAAAAGGGTTAGATGTATGCAAAAATGGGTTAGAAATGGCCAAAAACGCCTTAAAATGGGATAGAAATAGTGAAAAATGGCTTAAAATGTGTTAAAAGTGTGTAAAAATGGTTTAGATAAACCCCAAAATGGTTTAAATCGTGTGAGCAATGGGCAAAAAATGAGTTAGAAAAGGAAAGAAAAATGGCTTAAACCAGGTTGAAAGTCAGAAAAAATGGTGTAGAAAGACCCAAACGTGTCTTTAAAAGGGCTAGAGATGAGCAGAAATGGGTTAGAAATGGCAAAGAATGGCTTAAAAGAGGTTAGAGATGTGCCAGAAATGGTTAGAAATGGCCAAAACTGCTTTAAAGCAGGTTAGAGATGTGCAAAAATGGGCTAGAAATGGCCAAAAATGGATTCAAGTGGGTAAAGAAATGGGGAAAACTGGGTTAGAAACAGAAAAAAACTAGCTTAAAACGGGTGGAAAGTGGGCAAAAATGGTTTAGAATGAGTCAAAAATGCATTAAAAGGGTTCTAGACACGCAAAAATGGGATAGAAATGGCCAAAAATGATTTAAAACGGGTTAGAAATGTTCAAAAATTGGATTAGAAATGGCCAAAACCGGTTTAAAAAGGGTTAGAGGTAAGCAGAGATGAGTGAGAAATAGCCAAAACCGGCTTAAAAAAGGTTAGAGATGTGCAAAAATGGGTCAGAAATGACCAAAGCTGGCTTAAAACGGGTTAGAAACGGCCAAAAAAGCTTTAAAGCGGGTTAGAGATGTGCGAAAACGGGTTAGAAATGGCCTAAGTTGGCCAAAAGCGGGTTAGAAATGGCCAAAAAGGCTTTAAAGCAGGTTAGAGATGTGTGTGCAATGGTTAGAAATGGCAAAAATGGGTTAAAGCAGGTAAGAAATGGGGAAAAGTTGGTTAGAAAGGAAATAGAAAAAACCTTCAAACGAGTGGAAAGTTGGCAAAAATCGTTCAGGTAGAGCAAAAAAAAGGCTTAAAAAGGGTTAGAGCTGAGGAAAATTGGGTTATAAATGGCCAAAAGCGGCTTAAAGGTGGTTAGATAGGGGTAAAACTGGGGTAGGAATGGCCAAAAATTGCTTAAAATGGGTTAGAAGTTTGCAAAACTGTGCTAGAAATGGCCCAGAAGGTTTAAATTGGGACAGAAATGGTGAAAAATGGCTTAAAATGCGTTAGGAGTGAGCAAAAATGGGTTAGAAATGGCAAAAAATGGCTTAAAAGGGCTTATAGATGTGCCAAAAATGGTTGGAAATGGCCAAAAATGCTTTAAAGCAGGTTAGAGATGTGTAAAAGTGGGTTAGAAATGGCCAAAAATGGATTAAAGCGGGTAATAATTGGGAGAAACTGTGTTAGAAAAAAAAAAAAAAAAAGCTTAATAAGAGTTGAAGGAGGGCAAAAATGGTTAAGGTATAGCCAAAAAAGGCTTAAAAAGGGTAAGAGATATGCAAAAACTGGGATAGAAATGGCCAAAAAGGCTTTAAAGCAGGTTAGAGATGTGCAAAAACTGGTCAGAAATGGCCAAAAATGGATTAAAGCGGGAGAGAAATGGGAAAAACTGCATTAGAAACAGAAAAAAAGCATAAAAAGTTTTGAATGAGGGAAAAAATGGTGAAGATATAGCCCAAAAAGGCTTAAATAGGATTAGAGATGTGCAAAAATGGGATAGAAATGGCCAAAAACTCTTTAAAATGTGTTAGAAATGGAGAAAAATGGGTTAGAAATGGATAAAAAATGGATAAGAAATGGCCAAAAGTAGCTTAAAAGGGGTTAGAGATGTGCAAAAATGAGTTAGAAATGGCCAAGAATGGCATAAAACAGGTTAAGAATGGCCAAAATTGGGTTAGAAATGGCCAAAAAGGCTTTAAAGCAGGTAAGAGATGTGTAAAAAAAAAAAAAATAAAATGGTTAGAAGTGGCAAAAAAATGGATTAAAGATGGTGAGAAATGCAGAAAACTGGGTTAGAAACGGAAAAAAAAAATAGCATAAACCGTGTTGAAAGTGGGGAGAAATGGTTTAGAAAGAACCAAAAATGGCTTTAAAAGGGTTAGAGATTTGCAAAAATGGAATAGAAATGGCCAAAATTTATTTAAAAAGCCTCAAAAATGGACAAAAAATGCATTAGAAATGGCCAAAACCGGCTTAAAAGGGTTAGAGGTATGCGAGAACGGTTTAGAAAAAGCCAAATTAGGCTTAAAAGGGGCTAGAGATGAGCAAAAAAGGGTTAGAAATGGCCAAAAATAGCTTAAAATGGGTTAGATATAGCCAAAAAAGGGTTAAAATGGGTTAGTAGTGGGTAAAAAAGGGTTAGATGTAGCCGAAAATGGCATAAAACGTGTGAGAACTGGGCCAAAAATTGGTCAGAAAAGAAAAAAAAATGCTTATAATTACTTGAATGCGGAAGAGAGTGTTTTAGAAAGAGCCCAAAACGGCTTTAAAAGGGTTAGATGTATGCAAAAATGGGTTAGAAATGGCCAAAAACGCCTTAAAATGGGATAGAAATAGTGAAAAATGGCTTAAAATGTGTTAGAAGTGTGTAAAAATGGTTTAGATAAACCCCAAAATGGTTTAAATCGTGTGAGCAATGGGCAAAAAATGAGTTAGAAAAGGAAAGAAAAATGGCTTAAACCAGGTTGAAAGTCAGAAAAAATGGTGTAGAAAGACCCAAACGTGTCTTTAAAAGGGCTAGAGATGAGCAGAAATGGGTTAGAAATGGCAAAGAATGGCTTAAAAGAGGTTAGAGATGTGCCAGAAATGGTTAGAAATGGCCAAAACTGCTTTAAAGCAGGTTAGAGATGTGCAAAAATGGGCTAGAAATGGCCAAAAATGGATTCAAGTGGGTAAAGAAATGGGGAAAACTGGGTTAGAAACAGAAAAAAACTAGCTTAAAACGGGTGGAAAGTGGGCAAAAATGGTTTAGAATGAGTCAAAAATGCATTAAAAGGGTTCTAGACACGCAAAAATGGGATAGAAATGGCCAAAAATTATTTAAAACGGGTTAGAAATGTTCAAAAATTGGATTAGAAATGGCCAAAACCGGTTTAAAAAGGGTTAGAGGTAAGCAGAGATGAGTGAGAAATAGCCAAAACGGGCTTAAAAAAGGTTAGAGATGTGCAAAAATGGGTCAGAAATGACCAAAGCTGGCTTAAAACGGGTTAGAAACGGCCAAAAAAGCTTTAAAGCGGGTTAGAGATGTGCGAAAACGGGTTAGAAATGGCCTAAGTTGGCCAAAAGCGGGTTAGAAATGGCCAAAAAGGCTTTAAAGCAGGTTAGAGATGTGTGTGCAATGGTTAGAAATGGCAAAAATGGGTTAAAGCAGGTAAGAAATGGGGAAAAGTTGGTTAGAAAGGGAAGAGAAAAAACCTTCAAACGAGTGGAAAGTTGGCAAAAATCGTTCAGGTAGAGCAAAAAAAGGCTTAAAAAGGGTTAGAGCTGAGGAAAATTGGATTATAAATGGCCAAAAGCGGCTTAAAGGTGGTTAGATAGGGGTAAAACTGGGGTAGGAATGGCCAAAAATTGCTTAAAATGGGTTAGAAGTTTGCAAAACTGTGCTAGAAATGGCCCAGAAGGTTTAAATTGGGACAGAAATGGTGAAAAATGGCTTAAAATGCGTTAGGAGTGAGCAAAAATGGGTTAGAAATGGCAAAAAATGGCTTAAAAGGGCTTATAGATGTGCCAAAAATGGTTGGGAATGGCCAAAAATGCTTTAAAGCAGGTTAGAGATGTGTAAAAGTGGGTTAGAAATGGCCAAAAATGGATTAAAGCGGGTAATAATTGGGAGAAACTGTGTTAGAAAAAAAAAAAAAAAAAGCTTAATAAGAGTTGAAGGAGGGCAAAAATGGTTAAGGTATAGCCAAAAAAGGCTTAAAAAGGGTAAGAGATATGCAAAAACTGGGATAGAAATGGCCAAAAAGGCTTTAAAGCAGGTTAGAGATGTGCAAAAACTGGTCAGAAATGGCCAAAAATGGATTAAAGCGGGAGAGAAATGGGAAAAACTGCATTAGAAACAGAAAAAAAGCATAAAAAGTTTTGAATGAGGGAAAAAATGGTGAAGATATAGCCCAAAAAGGCTTAAAAAGGATTAGAGATGTGCAAAAATGGGATAGAAATGGCCAAAAACTCTTTAAAATGTGTTAGAAATGGAGAAAAATGGGTTAGAAATGGATAAAAAATGGATAAGAAATGGCCAAAAGTAGCTTAAAAGGGGTTAGAGATGTGCAAAAATGAGTTAGAAATGGCCAAGAATGGCATAAAACAGGTTAAGAATGGCCAAAAATGGGTTAGAAATGGCCAAAAAGGCTTTAAAGCAGGTAAGAGATGTGCAAAAAAAAAAAAAAAAATAAAATGGTTAGAAGTGGCAAAAAAATGGATTAAAGATGGTGAGAAATGCAGAAAACTGGGTTAGAAACGGAAAAAAAAAATAGCATAAACCGTGTTGAAAGTGGGGAGAAATGGTTTAGAAAGAACCAAAAATGGCTTTAAAAGGGTTAGAGATTTGCAAAAATGGAATAGAAATGGCCAAAATTTATTTAAAAAGCCTCAAAAATGGACAAAAAATGCATTAGAAATGGCCAAAACCGGCTTAAAAGGGTTAGAGGTATGCGAGAACGGTTTAGAAAAAGCCAAATTAGGCTTAAAAGGGGCTAGAGATGAGCAAAAAAGGGTTAGAAATGGCCAAAAATAGCTTAAAATGGGTTAGATATAGCCAAAAAAGGGTTAAAATGGGTTAGTAGTGGGTAAAAAAGGGTTAGATGTAGCCGAAAATGGCATAAAACGTGTGAGAACTGGGCCAAAAATTGGTCAGAAAAGAAAAAAAAATGCTTATAATTACTTGAATGCGGAAGAGAGTGTTTTAGAAAGGGCCCAAAACGGCTTTAAAAGGGTTAGATGTATGCAAAAATGGGTTAGAAATGGCCAAAAACGCCTTAAAATGGGATAGAAATAGTGAAAAATGGCTTAAAATGTGTTAAAAGTGTGTAAAAATGGTTTAGATAAACCCCAAAATGGTTTAAATCGTGTGAGCAATGGGCAAAAAATGAGTTAGAAAAGGAAAGAAAAATGGCTTAAACCAGGTTGAAAGTCAGAAAAAATGGTGTAGAAAGACCCAAACGTGGCTTTAAAAGGGCTAGAGATGAGCAGAAATGGGTTAGAAATGGCAAAGAATGGCTTAAAAGAGGTTAGAGATGTGCCAGAAATGGTTAGAAATGGCCAAAACTGCTTTAAAGCAGGTTAGAGATGTGCAAAAATGGGCTAGAAATGGCCAAAAATGGATTCAAGTGGGTAAAGAAATGGGGAAAACTGGGTTAGAAACAGAAAAAAACTAGCTTAAAATGGGTGGAAAGTGGGCAAAAATGGTTTAGAATGAGTCAAAAATGCATTAAAAGGGTTCTAGACACGCAAAAATGGGATAGAAATGGCCAAAAATGATTTAAACCGGGTTAGAAATGTTCAAAAATTGGATTAGAAATGGCCAAAACCGGTTTAAAAAGGGTTAGAGGTAAGCAGAGATGAGTGAGAAATAGCCAAAACGGGCTTAAAAAAGGTTAGAGATGTGCAAAAATGGGTCAGAAATGACCAAAGCTGGCTTAAAACGGGTTAGAAACGGCCAAAAAAGCTTTAAAGCGGGTTAGAGATGTGCGAAAACGGGTTAGAAATGGCCTAAGTTGGCCAAAAGCGGGTTAGAAATGGCCAAAAAGGCTTTAAAGCAGGTTAGAGATGTGTGTGCAATGGTTAGAAATGGCAAAAATGGGTTAAAGCAGGTAAGAAATGGGGAAAAGTTGGTTAGAAAGGAAATAGAAAAAACCTTCAAACGAGTGGAAAGTTGGCAAAAATCGTTCAGGTAGAGCAAAAAAAAGGCTTAAAAAGGGTTAGAGCTGAGGAAAATTGGGTTATAAATGGCCAAAAGCGGCTTAAAGGTGGTTAGATAGGGGTAAAACTGGGGTAGGAATGGCCAAAAATTGCTTAAAATGGGTTAGAAGTTTGCAAAACTGTGCTAGAAATGGCCCAGAAGGTTTAAATTGGGACAGAAATGGTGAAAAATGGCTTAAAATGCGTTAGGAGTGAGCAAAAATGGGTTAGAAATGGCAAAAAATGGCTTAAAAGGGCTTATAGATGTGCCAAAAATGGTTGGAAATGGCCAAAAATGCTTTAAAGCAGGTTAGAGATGTGTAAAAGTGGGTTAGAAATGGCCAAAAATGGATTAAAGCGGGTAATAATTGGGAGAAACTGTGTTAGAAAAAAAAAAAAAAAAAGCTTAATAAGAGTTGAAGGAGGGCAAAAATGGTTAAGGTATAGCCAAAAAAGGCTTAAAAAGGGTAAGAGATATGCAAAAACTGGGATAGAAATGGCCAAAAAGGCTTTAAAGCAGGTTAGAGATGTGCAAAAACTGGTCAGAAATGGCCAAAAATGGATTAAAGCGGGAGAGAAATGGGAAAAACTGCATTAGAAACAGAAAAAAAGCATAAAAAGTTTTGAATGAGGGAAAAAATGGTGAAGATATAGCCCAAAAAGGCTTAAATAGGATTAGAGATGTGCAAAAATGGGATAGAAATGGCCAAAAACTCTTTAAAATGTGTTAGAAATGGAGAAAAATGGGTTAGAAATGGATAAAAAATGGATAAGAAATGGCCAAAAGTAGCTTAAAAGGGGTTAGAGATGTGCAAAAATGAGTTAGAAATGGCCAAGAATGGCATAAAACAGGTTAAGAATGGCCAAAATTGGGTTAGAAATGGCCAAAAAGGCTTTAAAGCAGGTAAGAGATGTGTAAAAAAAAAAAAAATAAAATGGTTAGAAGTGGCAAAAAAATGGATTAAAGATGGTGAGAAATGCAGAAAACTGGGTTAGAAACGGAAAAAAAAAATAGCATAAACCGTGTTGAAAGTGGGGAGAAATGGTTTAGAAAGAACCAAAAATGGCTTTAAAAGGGTTAGAGATTTGCAAAAATGGAATAGAAATGGCCAAAATTTATTTAAAAAGCCTCAAAAATGGACAAAAAATGCATTAGAAATGGCCAAAACCGGCTTAAAAGGGTTAGAGGTATGCGAGAACGGTTTAGAAAAAGCCAAATTAGGCTTAAAAGGGGCTAGAGATGAGCAAAAAAGGGTTAGAAATGGCCAAAAATAGCTTAAAATGGGTTAGATATAGCCAAAAAAGGGTTAAAATGGGTTAGTAGTGGGTAAAAAAGGGTTAGATGTAGCCGAAAATGGCATAAAACGTGTGAGAACTGGGCCAAAAATGGGTCAGAAAAGAAAAAAAAATGCTTATAATTACTTGAATGCGGAAGAGAGTGTTTTAGAAAGAGCCCAAAACGGCTTTAAAAGGGTTAGATGTATGCAAAAATGGGTTACAAATGGCCAAAAACGCCTTAAAATGGGATAGAAATAGTGAAAAATGGCTTAAAATGTGTTAGAAGTGTGTAAAAATGGTTTAGATAAATCCAAAAATGGTTTAAATCGTGTGAGCAATGGGCAAAAAATGAGTTAGAAAAGGAAAGAAAAATGGCTTAAACCAGGTTGAAAGTCAGAAAAAATGGTGTAGAAAGACCCAAACGTGGCTTTAAAAGGGCTAGAGATGAGCAGAAATGGGTTAGAAATGGCAAAGAATGGCTTAAAAGAGGTTAGAGATGTGCCAGAAATGGTTAGAAATGGCCAAAACTGCTTTAAAGCAGGTTAGAGATGTGCAAAAATGGGCTAGAAATGGCCAAAAATGGATTCAAGTGGGTAAAGAAATGGGGAAAACTGGGTTAGAAACAGAAAAAAAACTAGCTTAAAACGGGTGGAAAGTGGGCAAAAATGGTTTAGAATGAGTCAAAAATGCATTAAAAGGGTTCTAGACACGCAAAAATGGGATAGAAATGGCCAAAAATGATTTAAAACGGGTTAGAAATGTTCAAAAATTGGATTAGAAATGGCCAAAACCGGTTTAAAAAGGGTTAGAGGTAAGCAGAAATGAGTGAGAAATAGCCAAAACCGGCTTAAAAAAGGTTAGAGATGTGCAAAAATGGGTCAGAAATGACCAAAGCTGGCTTAAAATGGGTTAGAAACGGCCAAAAAAGCTTTAAAGCGGGTTAGAGATGTGCGAAAACGGGTTAGAAATGGCCTAAGTTGGCCAAAAGCGGGTTAGAAATGGCCAAAAAGGCTTTAAAGCAGGTTAGAGATGTGTGTGCAATGGTTAGAAATGGCAAAAATGGGTTAAAGCAGGTAAGAAATGGGGAAAAGTTGGTTAGAGAGGAAATAGAAAAAACCTTCAAACGAGTGGAAAGTTGGCAAAAATCGTTCAGGTAGAGCAAAAAAAGGCTTAAAAAGGGTTAGAGCTGAGGAAAAATGGGTTATAAATGGCCAAAAGCGGCTTAAAGGTGGTTAGATAGGGGTAAAACTGGGGTAGGAATGGCCAAAAATTGCTTAAAATGGGTTAGAAGTTTGCAAAACTGTGCTAGAAATGGCCCAGAAGGTTTAAATTGGGACAGAAATGGTGAAAAATGGCTTAAAATGCGTTAGGAGTGAGCAAAAATGGGTTAGATATAGCCGAAAACGGTTTAAATCGTGTGAGAAACAGGCAAAAAATGAGTTAGAAAAGAACTAAAAATGGCTTAAAACGGGTTGAGAGCGAGAAAACATCGTGTAGAAAGAGGCAAAAATGGCTTTAAAAGGGTTAGAGATGTGCAAAAATGGGTTAGAAATGGCAAAAAATGGCTTAAAAGGGCTTATAGATGTGCCAAAAATGGTTGGAAATGGCCAAAAATGCTTTAAAGCAGGTTAGAGATGTGTAAAAGTGGGTTAGAAATGGCCAAAAATGGATTAAAGCGGGTAATAATTGGGAGAAACTGTGTTAGAAAAAAAAAAAAAAAAAGCTTAATAAGAGTTGAAGGAGGGCAAAAATGGTTAAGGTATAGCCAAAAAAGGCTTAAAAAGGGTAAGAGATATGCAAAAACTGGGATAGAAATGGCCAAAAAGGCTTTAAAGCAGGTTAGAGATGTGCAAAAACTGGTCAGAAATGGCCAAAAATGGATTAAAGCGGGAGAGAAATGGGAAAAACTGCATTAGAAACAGAAAAAAAGCATAAAAAGTTTTGAATGAGGGAAAAAATGGTGAAGATATAGCCCAAAAAGGCTTAAATAGGATTAGAGATGTGCAAAAATGGGATAGAAATGGCCAAAAACTCTTTAAAATGTGTTAGAAATGGAGAAAAATGGGTTAGAAATGGATAAAAAATGGATAAGAAATGGCCAAAAGTAGCTTAAAAGGGGTTAGAGATGTGCAAAAATGAGTTAGAAATGGCCAAGAATGGCATAAAACAGGTTAAGAATGGCCAAAATTGGGTTAGAAATGGCCAAAAAGGCTTTAAAGCAGGTAAGAGATGTGTAAAAAAAAAAAAAATAAAATGGTTAGAAGTGGCAAAAAAATGGATTAAAGATGGTGAGAAATGCAGAAAACTGGGTTAGAAACGGAAAAAAAAAATAGCATAAACCGTGTTGAAAGTGGGGAGAAATGGTTTAGAAAGAACCAAAAATGGCTTTAAAAGGGTTAGAGATTTGCAAAAATGGAATAGAAATGGCCAAAATTTATTTAAAAAGCCTCAAAAATGGACAAAAAATGCATTAGAAATGGCCAAAACCGGCTTAAAAGGGTTAGAGGTATGCGAGAACGGTTTAGAAAAAGCCAAATTAGGCTTAAAAGGGGCTAGAGATGAGCAAAAAAGGGTTAGAAATGGCCAAAAATAGCTTAAAATGGGTTAGATATAGCCAAAAAAGGGTTAAAATGGGTTAGTAGTGGGTAAAAAAGGGTTAGATGTAGCCGAAAATGGCATAAAACGTGTGAGAACTGGGCCAAAAATGGGTCAGAAAAGAAAAAAAAATGCTTATAATTACTTGAATGCGGAAGAGAGTGTTTTAGAAAGAGCCCAAAACGGCTTTAAAAGGGTTAGATGTATGCAAAAATGGGTTACAAATGGCCAAAAACGCCTTAAAATGGGATAGAAATAGTGAAAAATGGCTTAAAATGTGTTAGAAGTGTGTAAAAATGGTTTAGATAAATCCAAAAATGGTTTAAATCGTGTGAGCAATGGGCAAAAAATGAGTTAGAAAAGGAAAGAAAAATGGCTTAAACCAGGTTGAAAGTCAGAAAAAATGGTGTAGAAAGACCCAAACGTGGCTTTAAAAGGGCTAGAGATGAGCAGAAATGGGTTAGAAATGGCAAAGAATGGCTTAAAAGAGGTTAGAGATGTGCCAGAAATGGTTAGAAATGGCCAAAACTGCTTTAAAGCAGGTTAGAGATGTGCAAAAATGGGCTAGAAATGGCCAAAAATGGATTCAAGTGGGTAAAGAAATGGGGAAAACTGGGTTAGAAACAGAAAAAAAACTAGCTTAAAACGGGTGGAAAGTGGGCAAAAATGGTTTAGAATGAGTCAAAAATGCATTAAAAGGGTTCTAGACACGCAAAAATGGGATAGAAATGGCCAAAAATGATTTAAAACGGGTTAGAAATGTTCAAAAATTGGATTAGAAATGGCCAAAACCGGTTTAAAAAGGGTTAGAGGTAAGCAGAAATGAGTGAGAAATAGCCAAAACCGGCTTAAAAAAGGTTAGAGATGTGCAAAAATGGGTCAGAAATGACCAAAGCTGGCTTAAAATGGGTTAGAAACGGCCAAAAAAGCTTTAAAGCGGGTTAGAGATGTGCGAAAACGGGTTAGAAATGGCCTAAGTTGGCCAAAAGCGGGTTAGAAATGGCCAAAAAGGCTTTAAAGCAGGTTAGAGATGTGTGTGCAATGGTTAGAAATGGCAAAAATGGGTTAAAGCAGGTAAGAAATGGGGAAAAGTTGGTTAGAGAGGAAATAGAAAAAACCTTCAAACGAGTGGAAAGTTGGCAAAAATCGTTCAGGTAGAGCAAAAAAAGGCTTAAAAAGGGTTAGAGCTGAGGAAAATTGGGTTATAAATGGCCAAAAGCGGCTTAAAGGTGGTTAGATAGGGGTAAAACTGGGGTAGGAATGGCCAAAAATTGCTTAAAATGGGTTAGAAGTTTGCAAAACTGTGCTAGAAATGGCCCAGAAGGTTTAAATTGGGACAGAAATGGTGAAAAATGGCTTAAAATGCGTTAGGAGTGAGCAAAAATGGGTTAGAAATGGCAAAAAATGGCTTAAAAGGGCTTATAGATGTGCCAAAAATGGTTGGAAATGGCCAAAAATGCTTTAAAGCAGGTTAGAGATGTGTAAAAGTGGGTTAGAAATGGCCTAAAATGGATTAAAGCGGGTAATAATTGGGAGAAACTGTGTTAGAAACTGAAGTTTAAGCTATATTTTTGGCTATATCTAACCCATTTTAAGCTATTTTTGGCCATTTCTAACCCTTTTTTGCTCATCTCTAGCCCCTTTTAAGCCAATTTTGGCTTTTTCTAAACCGTTCTCGCGTACCTCTAACCCTTTTAAGCCGGTTTTGGCCATTTCTAATGCATTTTTTGTCCATTTTTGAGGCTTTTTAAATAAATTTTGGCCATTTCTATTCCATTTTTGCAAATCTCTAACCCTTTTAAAGCCATTTTTGGTTCTTTCTAAACCATTTCTCCCCACTTTCAACACGGTTTATGCTATTTTTTTTTCTGTTTCTAACCCAGTTTTCTGCATTTCTCACCATCTTTAATCCATTTTTTGCCACTTCTAACCTTTTTTTTTTTTTTTTTTTTTTTACACATCTCTTACCTGCTTTAAAGCCTTTTTGGCCATTTCTAACCCATTTTTGGCCATTCTTAACCTGTTTTATGCCATTCTTGGCCATTTCTAACTCATTTTTGCACATCTCTAACCCCTTTTAAGCTACTTTTGGCCATTTCTTATCCATTTTTTGTCCATTTCTAACCCATTTTTCTCCATTTCTAACACATTTTAAAGAGTTTTTGGCCATTTCTATCCCATTTTTGCACATCTCTAATCCTTTTTAAGCCTTTTTGGGCTATATCTTCACCATTTTTTCCCTCATTCAAAACTTTTTATGCTTTTTTTCTGTTTCTAATGCAGTTTTTCCCATTTCTCTCCCGCTTTAATCCTTTTTTGGCCATTTCTGACCAGTTTTTGCACATCTCTAACCTGCTTTAAAGCCTTTTTGGCCATTTCTATCCCAGTTTTTGCATATCTCTAACCCTTTTTAAGCCTTTTTTGGCTATACCTTAACCATTTTTGCCCTCCTTCAACTCTTATTAAGCTTTTTTTTCTTCAGTTTCTAACACAGTTTCTCCCAATTATTACCCGCTTTAATCCATTTTAGGCCATTTCTAACCCACTTTTACACATCTCTAACCTGCTTTAAAGCATTTTTGGCCATTTCCAACCATTTTTGGCACATCTATAAGCCCTTTTAAGCCATTTTTTGCCATTTCTAACCCATTTTTGCACATCTCTAACCCTTTTAAAGCCATTTTTGCCTCTTTCTACACGATGTTTTCTCGCTCTCAACCCGTTTTAAGCCATTTTTAGTTCTTTTCTAACTCATTTTTTGCCTGTTTCTCACACGATTTAAACCGTTTTCGGCTATATCTAACCCATTTTTGCTCACTCCTAACGCATTTTAAGCCATTTTTCACCATTTCTGTCCCAATTTAAACCTTCTGGGCCATTTCTAGCACAGTTTTGCAAACTTCTAACCCATTTTAAGCAATTTTTGGCCATTCCTACCGCAGTTTTACCCCTATCTAACCACCTTTAAGCCGCTTTTGGCCATTTATAACCCAATTTTCCTCAGCTCTAACCCTTTTTAAGCCTTTTTTTGCTCTACCTGAACGATTTTTGCCAACTTTCCACTCGTTTGAAGGTTTTTTCTCTTCCCTTTCTAACCAACTTTTCCCCATTTCTTACCTGCTTTAACCCATTTTTGCCATTTCTAACCATTGCACACACATCTCTAACCTGCTTTAAAGCCTTTTTGGCCATTTCTAACCCGCTTTTGGCCAACTTAGGCCATTTCTAACCCGTTTTCGCACATCTCTAACCCGCTTTAAAGCTTTTTTGGCCGTTTCTAACCCGTTTTTAAGCCAGCTTTGGTCATTTCTGACCCATTTTTGCACATCTCTAACCTTTTTTAAGCTGGTTTTGGCTATTTCTCACTCATCTCTGCTTACCTCTAACCCTTTTTAAACCGGTTTTGGCCATTTCTAATCCAATTTTTGTCCATTTCTAACCCGGTTTAAATCATTTTTGGCCATTTCTATCCCATTTTTGCGTGTCTAGAACCCTTTTAATGCATTTTTGACTCATTCTAAACCATTTTTGCCCACTTTCCACCCGTTTTAAGCTAGTTTTTTTTCTGTTTCTAACCCAGTTTTCCCCATTTCTTTACCCACTTGAATCCATTTTTGGCCATTTCTAGCCCATTTTTGCACATCTCTAACCTGCTTTAAAGCAGTTTTGGCCATTTCTAACCATTTCTGGCACATCTCTAACCTCTTTTAAGCCATTTTTTGCCATTTCTAACCCATTTCTGCTCATCTCTAGCCCTTTTAAAGCCACGTTTGGGTCTTTCTACACCATTTTTTCTGACTTTCAACCTGGTTTAAGCCATTTTTCTTTCCTTTTCTAACTCATTTTTTGTCCATTGCTCACACGATTTAAACCATTTTTGGGTTTATCTAAACCATTTTTACACACTTCTAACACATTTTAAGCCATTTTTCACTATTTCTATCCCATTTTAAGGCGTTTTTGGCCATTTGTAACCCATTTTTGCATACATCTAACCCTTTTAAAGCCGTTTTGGGCTCTTTCTAAAACACTTTCTTCTGCATTCAAGTAATTATAAGCATTTTTTTTTCTTTTCTGACCCATTTTTGGCCCAGTTCTCACACGTTTTATGCCATTTTCGGCTACATCTAACCCTTTTTTACCCACTACTAACCCATTTTAACCCTTTTTTGGCTATATCTAACCCATTTTAAGCTATTTTTGGCCATTTCTAACCCTTTTTTGCTCATCTCTAGCCCCTTTTAAGCCAATTTTGGCTTTTTCTAAACCGTTCTCGCGTACCTCTAACCCTTTTAAGCCGGTTTTGGCCATTTCTAATGCATTTTTTGTCCATTTTTGAGGCTTTTTAAATAAATTTTGGCCATTTCTATTCCATTTTTGCAAATCTCTAACCCTTTTAAAGCCATTTTTGGTTCATTCTAAACCATTTCTCCCCACTTTCAACACAGTTTATGCTATTTTTTTTTCTGTTTCTAACCCAGTTTTCTGCATTTCTCACCATCTTTAATCCATTTTTTGCCACTTCTAACCATTTTATTTTTTATTTTTTTTACACATCTCTTACCTGCTTTAAAGCCTTTTTGGCCATTTCTAACCCAATTTTGGCCATTCTTAACCTGTTTTATGCCATTCTTGGCCATTTCTAACTCATTTTTGCACATCTCTAACCCCTTTTAAGCTACTTTTGGCCATTTCTTATCCATTTTTTGTCCATTTCTAACCCATTTTTCTCCATTTCTAACACTTTTTTTTGCTCTACCTGAACGATTTTTGCCAACTTTCCACTCGTTTGAAGGTTTTTTCTATTTCCTTTCTAACCAACTTTTCCCCATTTCTTACCTGCTTTAACCCATTTTTGCCATTTCTAACCATTGCACACACATCTCTAACCTGCTTTAAAGCCTTTTTGGCCATTTCTAACCCGCTTTTGGCCAACTTAGGCCATTTCTAACCCGTTTTCGCACATCTCTAACCCGCTTTAAAGCTTTTTTGGCCGTTTCTAACCCGTTTTAAGCCAGCTTTGGTCATTTCTGACCCATTTTTGCACATCTCTAACCTTTTTTAAGCTGGTTTTGGCTATTTCTCACTCATCTCTGCTTACCTCTAACCCTTTTTAAACCGGTTTTGGCCATTTCTAATCCAATTTTTGTCCATTTCTAACCCGTTTTAAATCATTTTTGGCCATTTCTATCCCATTTTTGCATGTCTAGAACCCTTTTAATGCATTTTTGACTCATTCTAAACCATTTTTGCCCACTTTCCACCCGTTTTAAGCTAGTTTTTTTTCTGTTTCTAACCCAGTTTTCCCCATTTCTTTACCCACTTGAATCCATTTTTGGCCATTTCTAGCCCATTTTTGCACATCTCTAACCTGCTTTAAAGCAGTTTTGGCCATTTCTAACCATTTCTGGCACATCTCTAACCTCTTTTAAGCCATTCTTTGCCATTTCTAACCCATTTCTGCTCATCTCTAGCCCTTTTAAAGCCACGTTTGGGTCTTTCTACACCATTTTTTCTGACTTTCAACCTGGTTTAAGCCATTTTTCTTTCCTTTTCTAACTCATTTTTTGTCCATTGCTCACACGATTTAAACCATTTTTGGGTTTATCTAAACCATTTTTACACACTTCTAACACATTTTAAGCCATTTTTCACTATTTCTATCCCATTTTAAGGCGTTTTTGGCCATTTGTAACCCATTTTTGCATACATCTAACCCTTTTAAAGCCGTTTTGGGCTCTTTCTAAAACACTTTCTTCTGCATTCAAGTAATTATAAGCATTTTTTTTTCTTTTCTGACCCATTTTTGGCCCAGTTCTCACACGTTTTATGCCATTTTCGGCTACATCTAACCCTTTTTTACCCACTACTAACCCATTTTAACCCTTTTTTGGCTATATCTAACCCATTTTAAGCTATTTTTGGCCATTTCTAACCCTTTTTTGCTCATCTCTAGCCCCTTTTAAGCCAATTTTGGCTTTTTCTAAACCGTTCTCGCGTACCTCTAACCCTTTTAAGCCGGTTTTGGCCATTTCTAATGCATTTTTTGTCCATTTTTGAGGCTTTTTAAATAAATTTTGGCCATTTCTATTCCATTTTTGCAAATCTCTAACCCTTTTAAAGCCATTTTTGGTTCATTCTAAACCATTTCTCCCCACTTTCAACACAGTTTATGCTATTTTTTTTTCTGTTTCTAACCCAGTTTTCTGCATTTCTCACCATCTTTAATCCATTTTTTGCCACTTCTAACCATTTTATTTTTTATTTTTTTTACACATCTCTTACCTGCTTTAAAGCCTTTTTGGCCATTTCTAACCCAATTTTGGCCATTCTTAACCTGTTTTATGCCATTCTTGGCCATTTCTAACTCATTTTTGCACATCTCTAACCCCTTTTAAGCTACTTTTGGCCATTTCTTATCCATTTTTTGTCCATTTCTAACCCATTTTTCTCCATTTCTAACACTTTTTTTTTGCTCTACCTGAACGATTTTTGCCAACTTTCCACTCGTTTGAAGGTTTTTTCTATTTCCTTTCTAACCAACTTTTCCCCATTTCTTACCTGCTTTAACCCATTTTTGCCATTTCTAACCATTGCACACACATCTCTAACCTGCTTTAAAGCCTTTTTGGCCATTTCTAACCCGCTTTTGGCCAACTTAGGCCATTTCTAACCCGTTTTCGCACATCTGTAACCCGCTTTAAAGCTTTTTTGGCCGTTTCTAACCCATTTTAAGCCAGCTTTGGTCATTTCTGACCCATTTTTGCACATCTCTAACCTTTTTTAAGCTGGTTTTGGCTATTTCTCACTCATCTCTGCTTACCTCTAACCCTTTTTAAACCGGTTTTGGCCATTTCTAATCCAATTTTTGTCCATTTCTAACCCGTTTTAAATCATTTTTGGCCATTTCTATCCCATTTTTGCGTGTCTAGAACCCTTTTAATGCATTTTTGACTCATTCTAAACCATTTTTGCCCACTTTCCACCCGTTTTTAAGCTAGTTTTTTTTCTGTTTCTAACCCAGTTTTCCCCATTTCTTTACCCACTTGAATCCATTTTTGGCCATTTCTAGCCCATTTTTGCACATCTCTAACCTGCTTTAAAGCAGTTTTGGCCATTTCTAACCATTTCTGGCACATCTCTAACCTCTTTTAAGCCATTCTTTGCCATTTCTAACCCATTTCTGCTCATCTCTAGCCCTTTTAAAGCCACGTTTGGGTCTTTCTACACCATTTTTTCTGACTTTCAACCTGGTTTAAGCCATTTTTCTTTCCTTTTCTAACTCATTTTTTGTCCATTGCTCACACGATTTAAACCATTTTTGGGTTTATCTAAACCATTTTTACACACTTCTAACACATTTTAAGCCATTTTTCACTATTTCTATCCCATTTTAAGGCGTTTTTGGCCATTTGTAACCCATTTTTGCATACATCTAACCCTTTTAAATCCGTTTTGGGCTCTTTCTAAAACACTTTCTTCCGCATTCAAGTAAATATAAGCATTTTTTTTTCTTTTCTGACCCATTTTTGGCCCAGTTCTCACACGTTTTATGCCATTTTCGGCTACATCTAACCCTTTTTTACCCACTACTAACCCATTTTAACCCTTTTTTGGCTATATCTAACCCATTTTAAGCTATTTTTGGCCATTTCTAACCCTTTTTTGCTCATCTCTAGCCCCTTTTAAGCCAATTTTGGCTTTTTCTAAACCGTTCTCGCGTACCTCTAACCCTTTTAAGCCGGTTTTGGCCATTTCTAATGCATTTTTTGTCCATTTTTGAGGCTTTTTAAATAAATTTTGGCCATTTCTATTCCATTTTTGCAAATCTCTAACCCTTTTAAAGCCATTTTTGGTTCTTTCTAAACCATTTCTCCCCACTTTCAACACGGTTTATGCTATTTTTTTTTCTGTTTCTAACCCAGTTTTCTGCATTTCTCACCATCTTTAATCCATTTTTTTGCCACTTCTAACCATTTTATTTTTTTTTTTTTTTTGCACATCTCTTACCTGCTTTAAAGCCTTTTTGGCCATTTCTAACCCATTTTTGGCCATTCTTAACCTGTTTTATGCCATTCTTGGCCATTTCTAACTCATTTTTGCACATCTCTAACCCCTTTTAAGCTACTTTTGGCCATTTCTTATCCATTTTTCTCCATTTCTAACACATTTTAAAGAGTTTTTGGCCATTTCTATCCCATTTTTGCACATCTCTAATCCTTTTTAAGCCTTTTTGGGCTATATCTTCACCATTTTTTCCCTCATTCAAAACTTTTTATGCTTTTTTTCTGTTTCTAATGCAGTTTTTCCCATTTCTCTCCCGCTTTAATCCTTTTTTGGCCATTTCTGACCAGTTTTTGCACATCTCTAACCTGCTTTAAAGCCTTTTTGGCCATTTCTATCCCAGTTTTTGCATATCTCTTACCCTTTTTAAGCCTTTTTTGGCTATACCTTAACCATTTTTGCCCTCCTTCAACTCTTATTAAGCTTTTTTTTTTTTTTTTCTAACACAGTTTCTCCCAATTATTACCCGCTTTAATCCATTTTTGGCCATTTCTAACCCACTTTTACACATCTCTAACCTGCTTTAAAGCATTTTTGGCCATTTCCAACCATTTTTGGCACATCTATAAGCCCTTTTAAGCCATTTTTTGCCATTTCTAACCCATTTTTGCTCACTCCTAACGCATTTTAAGCCATTTTTCACCATTTCTGTCCCAATTTAAACCTTCTGGGCCATTTCTAGCACAGTTTTGCAAACTTCTAACCCATTTTAAGCAATTTTTGGCCATTCCTACCCCAGTTTTACCCCTATCTAACTACCTTTAAGCCGCTTTTGGCCATTTATAACCCAATTTTCCTCAGCTCTAACCCTTTTTAAGCCTTTTTTTTGCTCTACCTGAACGATTTTTGCCAACTTTCCACTCGTTTGAAGGTTTTTTCTATTTCCTTTCTAACCAACTTTTCCCCATTTCTTACCTGCTTTAACCCATTTTTGCCATTTCTAACCATTGCACACACATCTCTAACCTGCTTTAAAGCCTTTTTGGCCATTTCTAACCCGCTTTTGGCCAACTTAGGCCATTTCTAACCCGTTTTCGCACATCTCTAACCCGCTTTAAAGCTTTTTTGGCCGTTTCTAACCCGTTTTAAGCCAGCTTTGGTCATTTCTGACCCATTTTTGCACATCTCTAACCTTTTTTAAGCCGGTTTTGGCTATTTCTCACTCATCTCTGCTTACCTCTAACCCTTTTTAAACCGGTTTTGGCCATTTCTAATCCAATTTTTGAACATTTCTAACCCGGTTTAAATCATTTTTGGCCATTTCTATCCCATTTTTGCGTGTCTAGAACCCTTTTAATGCATTTTTGACTCTTTCTAAACCATTTTTGCCCACTTTCCACCCGTTTTAAGCTAGTTTTTTTCTGTTTCTAACCCAGTTTTCCCCATTTCTTTACCCACTTGAATCCATTTTTGGCCATTTCTAGCCCATTTTTGCACATCTCTAACCTGCTTTAAAGCAGTTTTGGCCATTTCTAACCATTTCTGGCACATCTCTAACCTCTTTTAAGCCATTCTTTGCCATTTCTAACCCATTTCTGCTCATCTCTAGCCCTTTTAAAGACACGTTTGGGTCTTTCTACACCATTTTTTCTGACTTTCAACCTGGTTTAAGCCATTTTTCTTTCCTTTTCTAACTCATTTTTTGCCCATTGCTCACACGATTTAAACCATTTTTGGATTTATCTAAACCATTTTTACACACTTCTAACACATTTTAAGCCATTTTTCACTATTTCTATCCCATTTTAAGGCGTTTTTGGCCATTTGTAACCCATTTTTGCATACATCTAACCCTTTTAAAGCCGTTTTGGGCTCTTTCTAAAACACTCTCTTCCGCATTCAAGTAATTATAAGCATTTTTTTTTCTTTTCTGACCCATTTTTGGCCCAGTTCTCACACGTTTTATGCCATTTTCGGCTACATCTAACCCTTTTTTACCCACTACTAACCCATTTTAACCCTTTTTTGGCTATATCTAACCCATTTTAAGCTATTTTTGGCCATTTCTAACCCTTTTTTGCTCATCTCTAGCCCCTTTTAAGCCTAATTTGGCTTTTTCTAAACCGTTCTCGCATACCTCTAACCCTTTTAAGCCGGTTTTGGCCATTTCTAATGCATTTTTTGTCCATTTTTGAGGCTTTTTAAATAAATTTTGGCCATTTCTATTCCATTTTTGCAAATCTCTAACCCTTTTAAAGCCATTTTTGGTTCTTTCTAAACCATTTCTCCCCACTTTCAACACGGTTTATGCTATTTTTTTTTCTGTTTCTAACCCAGTTTTCTGCATTTCTCACCATCTTTAATCCATTTTTTTGCCACTTCTAACCATTTTATTTTTTTTTTTTTTTTGCACATCTCTTACCTGCTTTAAAGCCTTTTTGGCCATTTCTAACCCATTTTTGGCCATTCTTAACCTGTTTTATGCCATTCTTGGCCATTTCTAACTCATTTTTGCACATCTCTAACCCCTTTTAAGCTACTTTTGGCCATTTCTTATCCATTTTTTATCCATTTCTAACCCATTTTTCTCCATTTCTAACACATTTTAAAGAGTTTTTGGCCATTTCTATCCCATTTTTGCACATCTCTAATCCTTTTTAAGCCTTTTTGGGCTATATCTTCACCATTTTTTCCCTCATTCAAAACTTTTTATGCTTTTTTTCTGTTTCTAATGCAGTTTTTCCCATTTCTCTCCCACTTTAATCCTTTTTTGGCCATTTCTGACCAGTTTTTGCACATCTCTAACCTGCTTTAAAGCCTTTTTGGCCATTTCTATCCCAGTTTTTGCATATCTCTTACCCTTTTTAAGCCTTTTTTGGCTATACCTTAACCATTTTTGCCCTCCTTCAACTCTTATTAAGCTTTTTTTTTTTTTTTTTCTAACACAGTTTCTCCCAATTATTACCCGCTTTAATCCATTTTTGGCCATTTCTAACCCACTTTTACACATCTCTAACCTGCTTTAAAGCATTTTTGGCCATTTCCAACCATTTTTGGCACATCTATAAGCCCTTTTAAGCCATTTTTTGCCATTTCTAACCCATTTTTGCTCACTCCTAACGCATTTTAAGCCATTTTTCACCATTTCTGTCCCAATTTAAACCTTCTGGGCCATTTCTAGCACAGTTTTGCAAACTTCTAACCCATTTTAAGCAATTTTTGGCCATTCCTACCCCAGTTTTACCCCTATCTAACCACCTTTAAGCCGCTTTTGGCCATTTATAACCCAATTTTCCTCAGCTCTAACCCTTTTTAAGCCTTTTTTTGCTCTACCTGAACGATTTTTGCCAACTTTCCACTCGTTTGAAGGTTTTTTCTATTTCCTTTCTAACCAACTTTTCCCCATTTCTTACCTGCTTTAACCCATTTTTGCCATTTCTAACCATTGCACACACATCTCTAACCTGCTTTAAAGCCTTTTTGGCCATTTCTAACCCGCTTTTGGACAACTTAGGCCATTTCTAACCCGTTTTCGCACGTCTCTAACCCGCTTTAAAGCTTTTTTGGCCGTTTCTAACCCATTTTAAGCCAGCTTTGGTCATTTCTGACCCATTTTTGCACATCTGTAACCCGCTTTAAAGCTTTTTTGGCCGTTTCTAACCCATTTTAAGCCAGCTTTGGTCATTTCTGACCCATTTTTGCACATCTCTAACCTTTTTTAAGCTGGTTTTGGCTATTTCTCACTCATCTCTGCTTACCTCTAACCCTTTTTAAACCGGTTTTGGCCATTTCTAATCCAATTTTTGTCCATTTCTAACCCGTTTTAAATCATTTTTGGCCATTTCTATCCCATTTTTGCATGTCTAGAACCCTTTTAATGTATGTTGCAGAGTTGCAAAGCTCGCTGTGCGCTGAAGATGATCTGTAGGAAAATTTTGTCCTGGCTTTTCTGCTCTTTCAGCAGTGTCTAAACGTTCCTGCTCTACTTACTCTTGCTGCAGCTCACAGAGAGCGTGCACTGGAGAGGTTGTATTCAAACGGTCTTTTTGGAGAAAGTGTGAAGAGTGACCGCAATGTTTGTGTCACAGTTGCAAAGCTCACTGTGTGCTATAGATGACCAGCAGGAGGTTTTTCGCAAGGCTCTTCTGCTGTTTTAGCACAGTCTAAACATTGCTGCTCTACTCTCTCTGTTGCTGCTCAGCAGAGAGCTGGCACAGAGATGTTGGATTCAACTGGTCTTTCAGGCAGGAAAGGGAGGAGTGACAGCAATGTGTGTTGCAGAGTTGCAAAGCTCGCTGTGCGCTGACGATGATCAGCAGGAACATTTTGGCCTGGCTCTTCTGCTCTTTCAGCAGAGTCTAAACGTTCCTGCTCTACTCACTCTGCTGCTGCTCAGAGAGAGCGGGCACTGGAAAGGTTGCATTCAAATGGACTTTTAGGAGATAAAGTGACCTGTGACAGTAATGTGTGTGTCACAGTTGCAAAGCTCACTGTGTGCTGAAGATGATCAGCAGGAACTTTGTGCATGTCTCTTCTGCTGTTTCAGCAGAGACCAAACGTAACTGCTATATTCTGCTGCTGCTGACAAAGAGCAAGCACAGGAGTTGTAGGATTCAATTGGACTTTCAGGTAGGAAAGTGAGGGGTGACAGCAATGTGTGTGACACAGTTTCAAAGCTCACTGTGCGCTGAAGATGCCCAGCCGGAGTTTCCCTGCTGGCCCATCGGCTGTGGGATTAGAGGTCAAGCGCTTAGTGCTCCCCTGTCACAACTGCTCTTGAAAGGAGAGAGGGCCCCAGAAACGTTGGATTCAAATGCACATTTAGGAGATAAAGTGAGGAGTGAGAGCAATGTTTGTGTCACAGTTGCAAAGCTAACTGTGTGCTAAACATGATCAGCAGGAGCTTTTTCGCAAGGCTCTTCTGCTGTTTTAGAACAGTCGAAACATTGCTGCTCTACTCTCTCTGTTGCTGCTCAGCAGAGAGAGAGCACAGAGATGTTGGAATTAATTGGTCTTTCAGGCAGGAAAGGGAGGAGTGACAGCAATGTATGTTGCAGAGTTGCAAAGCTCGCTGTGCGCTGAAGATGATCTGTAGGAACATTTTGTCCTGGCTTTTCTGCACTTTCAGCAGGGTCTAAAAGCTCCAACGTTTCTGGGGCCCTCTCTCCTTTCAAGAGCAGTTGTGACAGGGGAGCACGAAGCGCTTGACCTCTAATCCCACAGCCGATGGGCCAGCAGGGAAACTCCGGCTGGGCATCTTCAGCGCACAGTGAGCTTTGAAACTGTGTCACACACATTGCTGTCACCCCTCACTTTCCTACCTGAAAGTCCAATTGAATCCTACAACTCCTGTGCTTGCTGTTTGTCAGCAGCAGCAGAATATAGCAGTTACGTTTGGTCTCTGCTGAAACAGCAGAAGAGACATGCACAAAGTTCCTGCTGATCATCTTCAGCACACAGTGAGCTTTGCAACTGGGACACACACATTACTGTCACTGGTCACTTTATCTCCTAAAAGTCCATTTGAATGCAACCTTTCCAGTGCCCGCTCTCTCTGAGCAGCAGCAGAGTGAGTAGAGCAGGAACGTTTAGACACTGCTGAAAGAGCAGAAGAGCCAGGCCAAAATGTTCCTGCTCATCATCGTCAGCGCACAGCGAGCTTTGCAACTCTGCAACACACATTGCTGTCACTCCTCCCTTTCCTGCCTGAAAGACCAGTTGAATCCAACATCTCTGTGCCAGCTCTCTGCTGAGCAGCAACAGAGAGAGTAGAGCAGCAATGTTTAGACTGTGCTAAAACAGCAGAAGAGCCTTGCGAAAAACCTCCTGCTGGTCATCTATAGCACACAGTGAGCTTTGCAACTGTGACACAAACATTGCTGTCACTCTTCACTCTTTCTCCAAAAAGACCGTTTGGATACAACCTCTCCAGTGCACGCTCTCTGTGAGCTGCAGCAAGAGTAAGTAGAGCAGGAACGTTTAGACACTGCTGAAAGAGCAGAAAAGCCAGGACAAAATGTTCCTACAGATCATCTTCAGCGCACAGCGAGCTTTGCAACTCTGCAACATACATTGCTGTCTCTCCTCCCTTTCCTGCCTGAAAGACCAATTGAATCCAGCATCTCTGTGCTCTCTCTCTGCTGAGCAGCAACAGAGAGAGTAGAGCAGCAATGTTTCGACTGTGCTAAAACAGCAGAAGAGCCTTGCGAAAAAGCTCCTGCTGATCATGTTTAGCACACAGTTAGCTTTGCAACTGTGACACAATCATTGCTGTCACTCCACACTTTATCTCCTAAAAGTGCATTTGAATCCAACGTTTCTGGGGCCCTCTCTCCTTTCAAGAGCAGTTGTGACAGGGGAGCACGAAGCGCTTGACCTCTAATCCCACAGCCGATGGGCCAGCAGGGAAACTCCGGCTGGGCATCTTCAGCGCACAGTGAGCTTTGAAACTGTGTCACACACATTGCTGTCACCCCTCACTTTCCTACCTGAAAGTCCAATTGAATCCTACAACTCCTGTGCTTGCTCTTTGTCAGCAGCAGCAGAATATAGCAGTTACGTTTGGTCTCTGCTGAAACAGCAGAAGAGACATGCACAAAGTTCCTGCTGATCATCTTCAGCACACAGTGAGCTTTGCAACTGTGACACACACATTACTGTCACTGGTCACTTTATCTCCTAAAAGTCCATTTGAATGCAACCTTTCCAGTGCCCGCTCTCTCTGAGCAGCAGCAGAGTGAGTAGAGCAGGAACGTTTAGACTCTGCTGAAAGAGCAGAAGAGCCAGGCCAAAATGTTCCTGCTGATCATCGTCAGCGCACAGCGAGCTTTGCAACTCTGCAACACACATTGCTGTCACTCCTCCCTTTCCTGCCTGAAAGACCAGTTGAATCCAACATCTCTGTGCCAGCTCTCTGCTGAGCAGCAACAGAGAGAGTAGAGCAGCAATGTTTAGACTGTGCTAAAACAGCAGAAGAGCCTTGCGAAAAACCTCCTGCTGGTCATCTATAGCACACAGTGAGCTTTGCAACTGTGACACAAACATTGCTGTCACTCTTCACTCTTTCTCCAAAAAGACCGTTTGAATACAACCTCTCCAGTGCACGCTCTCTGTGAGCTGCAGCAAGAGTAAGTAGAGCAGGAACGTTTAGACACTGCTGAAAGAGCAGAAAAGCCAGGACAAAATGTTCCTACAGATCATCTTCAGCGCACAGCGAGCTTTGCAACTCTGCAACATGCATTGCTGTCCCTCCTCCCTTTCCTGCCTGAAAGACCAATTGAATCCAACATCTCTGTGCTCTCTCTCTGCTGAGCAGCAACAGAGAGAGTAGAGCAGCAATGTTTCGACTGTGCTAAAACAGCAGAAGAGCCTTGCGAAAAAGCTCCTGCTGATCATGTTTAGCACACAGTTAGCTTTGCAACTGTGACACAAACATTGCTGTCACTCCACACTTTATCTCCTAAAAGTGCATTTGAATCCAGCGTTTCGGGTGCCCTCTCTCCTTTCAAGAGCAGTTGTGACAGGGGAGCACTAAGCGCTTGACCTCTAATCCCACAGCCGATGGGACAGCAGGGAAACTCCGGCTGGGCATCTTCAGCGCACAGTGAGCTTTGAAACTGTGTCACACACATTGCTGTCACCCCTCACTTTCCTACCTGAAAGTCCAATTGAATCCTACAACTCCTGTGCTTGCTCTTTGTCAGCAGCAGCAGAATATAGCAGTTACGTTTGGTCTCTGCTGAAACAGCAGAAGAGACATGCACAAAGTTCCTGCTGATCATCTTCAGCACACAGTGAGCTTTGCAACTGTGACACACACATTACTGTCACAGGTCACTTTATCTCCTAAAAGTCCATTTGAATGCAACCTTTCCAGTGCCCGCTCTCTCTGAGCAGCAGCAGAGTGAGTAGAGCAGGAACGTTTAGACGCTGCTGAAAGAGCAGAAGAGCCAGGCCAAAATGTTCCTGCTCATCATCGTCAGCGCACAGCGAGCTTTGCAACTCTGCAACACACATTGCTGTCACTCCTCCCTTTCCTGCCTGAAAGACCAGTTGAATCCAACATCTCTGTGCCAGCTCTCTGCTGAGCAGCAACAGAGAGAGTAGAGCAGCAATGTTTAGACTGTGCTAAAACAGCAGAAGAGCCTTGCGAAAAACCTCCTGCTGGTCATCTATAGCACACAGTGAGCTTTGCAACTGTGACACAAACATTGCGGTCACTCTTCACACTTTCTCCAAAAAGACCGTTTGAATACAACCTCTCCAGTGCACGCTCTCTGTGAGCTGCAGCAAGAGTAAGTAGAGCAGGAACGTTTAGACACTGCTGAAAGAGCAGAAAAGCCAGGACAAAATTTTCCTACAGATCATCTTCAGCGCACAGCGAGCTTTGCAACTCTGCAACATACATTAAAAGGGTTCTAGACATGCAAAAATGGGATAGAAATGGCCAAAAATGATTTAAAACGGGTTAGAAATGGACAAAAATTGGATTAGAAATGGCCAAAACCGGTTTAAAAAGGGTTAGAGGTAAGCAGAGATGAGTGAGAAATAGCCAAAACCAGCTTAAAAAAGGTTAGAGATGTGCAAAAATGGGTCAGAAATGACCAAAGCTGGCTTAAAATGGGTTAGAAACGGCCAAAAAAGCTTTAAAGCGGGTTACAGATGTGCAAAAATGGGTCAGAAATGACCAAAGCTGGCTTAAAATGGGTTAGAAACGGCCAAAAAAGCTTTAAAGCGGGTTAGAGATGTGCGAAAACGGGTTAGAAATGGCCTAAGTTGGCCAAAAGCGGGTTAGAAATGGCCAAAAAGGCTTTAAAGCAGGTTAGAGATGTGTGTGCAATGGTTAGAAATGGCAAAAATGGGTTAAAGCAGGTAAGAAATGGGGAAAAGTTGGTTAGAAAGGAAATAGAAAAAACCTTCAAACGAGTGGAAAGTTGGCAAAAATCGTTCAGGTAGAGCAAAAAAAGGCTTAAAAAGGGTTAGAGCTGAGGAAAATTGGGTTATAAATGGCCAAAAGCGGCTTAAAGGTGGTTAGATAGGGGTAAAACTGGGGTAGGAATGGCCAAAAATTGCTTAAAATGGGTTAGAAGTTTGCAAAACTGTGCTAGAAATGGCCCAGAAGGTTTAAATTGGGACAGAAATGGTGAAAAATGGCTTAAAATGCGTTAGGAGTGAGCAAAAATGGGTTAGAAATGGCAAAAAATGGCTTAAAAGGGCTTATAGATGTGCCAAAAATGGTTGGAAATGGCCAAAAATGCTTTAAAGCAGGTTAGAGATGTGTAAAAGTGGGTTAGAAATGGCCAAAAATGGATTAAAGCGGGTAATAATTGGGAGAAACTGTGTTAGAAAAAAAAAAAAAAAGCTTAATAAGAGTTGAAGGAGGGCAAAAATGGTTAAGGTATAGCCAAAAAAGGCTTAAAAAGGGTAAGAGATATGCAAAAACTGGGATAGAAATGGCCAAAAAGGCTTTAAAGCAGGTTAGAGATGTGCAAAAACTGGTCAGAAATGGCCAAAAAAGGATTAAAGCGGGAGAGAAATGGGAAAAACTGCATTAGAAACAGAAAAAAAGCATAAAAAGTTTTGAATGAGGGAAAAAATGGTGAAGATATAGCCCAAAAAGGCTTAAATAGGATTAGAGATGTGCAAAAATGGGATAGAAATGGCCAAAAACTCTTTAAAATGTGTTAGAAATGGAGAAAAATGGGTTAGAAATGGATAAAAAATGGATAAGAAATGGCCAAAAGTAGCTTAAAAGGGGTTAGAGATGTGCAAAAATGAGTTAGAAATGGTCAAGAATGGCATAAAACAGGTTAAGAATGGCCAAAAATGGGTTAGAAATGGCCAAAAAGGCTTTAAAGCAGGTAAGAGATGTGCAAAAAAAAAAAAAAAATAAAATGGTTAGAAGTGGCAAAAAAATGGATTAAAGATGGTGAGAAATGCAGAAAACTGGGTTAGAAACGGAAAAAAAAAATAGCATAAACCGTGTTGAAAGTGGGGAGAAATGGTTTAGAAAGAACCAAAAATGGCTTTAAAAGGGTTAGAGATTTGCAAAAATGGAATAGAAATGGCCAAAATTTATTTAAAAAGCCTCAAAAATGGACAAAAAATGCATTAGAAATGGCCAAAACCGGCTTAAAAGGGTTAGAGGTATGCGAGAACGGTTTAGAAAAAGCCAAATTAGGCTTAAAAGGGGCTAGAGATGAGCAAAAAAGGGTTAGAAATGGCCAAAAATAGCTTAAAATGGGTTAGATATAGCCAAAAAAGGGTTAAAATGGGTTAGTAGTGGGTAAAAAAGGGTTAGATGTAGCCGAAAATGGCATAAAACGTGTGAGAACTGGGCCAAAAATGGGTCAGAAAAGAAAAAAAAATGCTTATAATTACTTGAATGCGGAAGAGAGTGTTTTAGAAAGAGCCCAAAACGGCTTTAAAAGGGTTAGATGTATGCAAAAATGGGTTACAAATGGCCAAAAACGCCTTAAAATGGGATAGAAATAGTGAAAAATGGCTTAAAATGTGTTAGAAGTGTGTAAAAATGGTTTAGATAAATCCAAAAATGGTTTAAATCGTGTGAGCAATGGGCAAAAAATGAGTTAGAAAAGGAAAGAAAAATGGCTTAAACCAGGTTGAAAGTCAGAAAAAATGGTGTAGAAAGACCCAAACGTGGCTTTAAAAGGGCTAGAGATGAGCAGAAATGGGTTAGAAATGGCAAAGAATGGCTTAAAAGAGGTTAGAGATGTGCCAGAAATGGTTAGAAATGGCCAAAACTGCTTTAAAGCAGGTTAGAGATGTGCAAAAATGGGCTAGAAATGGCCAAAAATGGATTCAAGTGGGTAAAGAAATGGGGAAAACTGGGTTAGAAACAGAAAAAAACTAGCTTAAAACGGGTGGAAAGTGGGCAAAAATGGTTTAGAATGAGTCAAAAATGCATTAAAAGGGTTCTAGACACGCAAAAATGGGATAGAAATGGCCAAAAATGATTTAAACCGGGTTAGAAATGGACAAAAATTGGATTAGAAATGGCCAAAACCGGTTTAAAAAGGGTTAGAGGTAAGCAGAGATGAGTGAGAAATAGCCAAAACCGGCTTAAAAAAGGTTAGAGATGTGCAAAAATGGGTCAGAAATGACCAAAGCTGGCTTAAAACGGGTTAGAAACGGCCAAAAAAGCTTTAAAGCGGGTTAGAGATGTGCGAAAACGGGTTAGAAATGGCCTAAGTTGGCCAAAAGCGGGTTAGAAATGGCCAAAAAGGCTTTAAAGCAGGTTAGAGATGTGTGTGCAATGGTTAGAAATGGCAAAAATGGGTTAAAGCAGGTAAGAAATGGGGAAAAGTTGGTTAGAAAGGGAAGAGAAAAAACCTTCAAACGAGTGGAAAGTTGGCAAAAATCGTTCAGGTAGAGCAAAAAAAAGGCTTAAAAAGGGTTAGAGCTGAGGAAAATTGGATTATAAATGGCCAAAAGCGGCTTAAAGGTGGTTAGATAGGGGTAAAACTGGGGTAGGAATGGCCAAAAATTGCTTAAAATGGGTTAGAAGTTTGCAAAACTGTGCTAGAAATGGCCCAAAAGGTTTAAATTGGGACAGAAATGGTGAAAAATGGCTTAAAATGCGTTAGGAGTGAGCAAAAATGGGTTAGATATAGCCGAAAACGGTTTAAATCGTGTGAGAAACAGGCAAAAAATGAGTTAGAAAAGAACTAAAAATGGCTTAAAACGGGTTGAGAGCGAGAAAACATCGTGTAGAAAGAGGCAAAAATGGCTTAAAATGCGTTAGGAGTGAGCAAAAATGGGTTAGAAATGGCAAAAAATGGCTTAAAAGGGCTTATAGATGTGCCAAAAATGGTTGGAAATGGCCAAAAATGCTTTAAAGCAGGTTAGAGATGTGTAAAAGTGGGTTAGAAATGGCCAAAAATGGATTAAAGCGGGTAATAATTGGGAGAAACTGTGTTAGAAAAAAAAAAAAAAGCTTAATAAGAGTTGAAGGAGGGCAAAAATGGTTAAGGTATAGCCAAAAAAGGCTTAAAAAGGGTTAGAGATATGCAAAAACTGGGATAGAAATGGCCAAAAAGGCTTTAAAGCAGGTTAGAGATGTGCAAAAACTGGTCAGAAATGGCCAAAAAAGGATTAAAGCGGGAGAGAAATGGGAAAAACTGCATTAGAAACAGAAAAAAAGCATAAAAAGTTTTGAATGAGGGAAAAAATGGTGAAGATATAGCCCAAAAAGGCTTAAAAAGGATTAGAGATGTGCAAAAATGGGATAGAAATGGCCAAAAACTCTTTAAAATGTGTTAGAAATGGAGAAAAATGGGTTAGAAATGGACAAAAAATGGATAAGAAATGGCCAAAAGTAGCTTAAAAGGGGTTAGAGATGTGCAAAAATGAGTTAGAAATGGCCAAGAATGGCATAAAACAGGTTAAGAATGGCCAAAAATGGGTTAGAAATGGCCAAAAAGGCTTTAAAGCAGGTAAGAGATGTGCAAAAAAAAAAAAAATAAAATGGTTAGAAGTGGCAAAAAAAATGGATTAAAGATGGTGAGAAATGCAGAAAACTGGGTTAGAAACGGAAAAAAAAAATAGCATAAACCGTGTTGAAAGTGGGGAGAAATGGTTTAGAAAGAACCAAAAATGGCTTTAAAAGGGTTAGAGATTTGCAGAAATGGAATAGAAATGGCCAAAATTTATTTAAAAAGCCTCAAAAATGGACAAAAAATGCATTAGAAATGGCCAAAACCGGCTTAAAAGGGTTAGAGGTATGCGAGAACGGTTTAGAAAAAGCCAAATTAGGCTTAAAAGGGGCTAGAGATGAGCAAAAAAGGGTTAGAAATGGCCAAAAATAGCTTAAAATGGGTTAGATATAGCCAAAAAAGGGTTAAAATGGGTTAGTAGTGGGTAAAAAAGGGTTAGATGTAGCCGAAAATGGCATAAAACGTGTGAGAACTGGGCCAAAAATGGGTCAGAAAAGAAAAAAAAATGCTTATAATTACTTGAATGCGGAAGAGAGTGTTTTAGAAAGAGCCCAAAACGGCTTTAAAAGGGTTAGATGTATGCAAAAATGGGTTACAAATGGCCAAAAACGCCTTAAAATGGGATAGAAATAGTGAAAAATGGCTTAAAATGTGTTAGAAGTGTGTAAAAATGGTTTAGATAAATCCAAAAATGGTTTAAATCGTGTGAGCAATGGGCAAAAAATGAGTTAGAAAAGGAAAGAAAAATGGCTTAAACCAGGTTGAAAGTCAGAAAAAATGGTGTAGAAAGACCCAAACGTGTCTTTAAAAGGGCTAGAGATGAGCAGAAATGGGTTAGAAATGGCAAAGAATGGCTTAAAAGAGGTTAGAGATGTGCCAGAAATGGTTAGAAATGGCCAAAACTGCTTTAAAGCAGGTTAGAGATGTGCAAAAATGGGCTAGAAATGGCCAAAAATGGATTCAAGTGGGTAAAGAAATGGGGAAAACTGGGTTAGAAACAGAAAAAAACTAGCTTAAAACGGGTGGAAAGTGGGCAAAAATGGTTTAGAATGAGTCAAAAATGCATTAAAAGGGTTCTAGACACGCAAAAATGGGATAGAAATGGCCAAAAATGATTTAAACCGGGTTAGAAATGGACAAAAATTGGATTAGAAATGGCCAAAACCGGTTTAAAAAGGGTTAGAGGTAAGCAGAGATGAGTGAGAAATAGCCAAAACCGGCTTAAAAAAGGTTAGAGATGTGCAAAAATGGGTCAGAAATGACCAAAGCTGGCTTAAAACGGGTTAGAAACGGCCAAAAAAGCTTTAAAGCGGGTTAGAGATGTGCGAAAACGGGTTAGAAATGGCCTAAGTTGGCCAAAAGCGGGTTAGAAATGGCCAAAAAGGCTTTAAAGCAGGTTAGAGATGTGTGTGCAATGGTTAGAAATGGCAAAAATGGGTTAAAGCAGGTAAGAAATGGGGAAAAGTTGGTTAGAAAGGGAAGAGAAAAAACCTTCAAACGAGTGGAAAGTTGGCAAAAATCGTTCAGGTAGAGCAAAAAAAAGGCTTAAAAAGGGTTAGAGCTGAGGAAAATTGGATTATAAATGGCCAAAAGCGGCTTAAAGGTGGTTAGATAGGGGTAAAACTGGGGTAGGAATGGCCAAAAATTGCTTAAAATGGGTTAGAAGTTTGCAAAACTGTGCTAGAAATGGCCCAAAAGGTTTAAATTGGGACAGAAATGGTGAAAAATGGCTTAAAATGCGTTAGGAGTGAGCAAAAATGGGTTAGATATAGCCGAAAACGGTTTAAATCGTGTGAGAAACAGGCAAAAAATGAGTTAGAAAAGAACTAAAAATGGCTTAAAACGGGTTGAGAGCGAGAAAACATCGTGTAGAAAGAGGCAAAAATGGCTTAAAATGCGTTAGGAGTGAGCAAAAATGGGTTAGAAATGGCAAAAAATGGCTTAAAAGGGCTTATAGATGTGCCAAAAATGGTTGGAAATGGCCAAAAATGCTTTAAAGCAGGTTAGAGATGTGTAAAAGTGGGTTAGAAATGGCCAAAAATGGATTAAAGCGGGTAATAATTGGGAGAAACTGTGTTAGAAACTGAAGAAAAAAAAGCTTAATAAGAGTTGAAGGAGGGCAAAAATGGTTAAGGTATAGCCAAAAAAGGCTTAAAAAGGGTTAGAGATATGCAAAAACTGGGATAGAAATGGCCAAAAAGGCTTTAAAGCAGGTTAGAGATGTGCAAAAACTGGTCAGAAATGGCCAAAAAAGGATTAAAGCGGGAGAGAAATGGGAAAAACTGCATTAGAAACAGAAAAAAAGCATAAAAAGTTTTGAATGAGGGAAAAAATGGTGAAGATATAGCCCAAAAAGGCTTAAAAAGGATTAGAGATGTGCAAAAATGGGATAGAAATGGCCAAAAACTCTTTAAAATGTGTTAGAAATGGAGAAAAATGGGTTAGAAATGGACAAAAAATGGATAAGAAATGGCCAAAAGTAGCTTAAAAGGGGTTAGAGATGTGCAAAAATGAGTTAGAAATGGCCAAGAATGGCATAAAACAGGTTAAGAATGGCCAAAAATGGGTTAGAAATGGCCAAAAAGGCTTTAAAGCAGGTAAGAGATGTGCAAAATAAAAAAAAAATAAAATGGTTAGAAGTGGCAAAAAAATGGATTAAAGATGGTGAGAAATGCAGAAAACTGGGTTAGAAACGGAAAAAAAAAATAGCATAAACCGTGTTGAAAGTGGGGAGAAATGGTTTAGAAAGAACCAAAAATGGCTTTAAAAGGGTTAGAGATTTGCAAAAATGGAATAGAAATGGCCAAAATTTATTTAAAAAGCCTCAAAAATGGACAAAAAATGCATTAGAAATGGCCAAAACCGGCTTAAAAGGGTTAGAGGTATGCGAGAACGGTTTAGAAAAAGCCAAAATTGGCTTAAAAGGGGCTAGAGATGAGCAAAAAAGGGTTAGAAATGGCCAAAAATAGCTTAAAATGGGTTAGATATAGCCAAAAAAGGGTTAAAATGGGTTAGTAGTGGGTAAAAAAGGGTTAGATGTAGCCGAAAATGGCATAAAACGTGTGAGAACTGGGCCAAAAATGGGTCAGAAAAGAAAAAAAAATGCTTATAATTACTTGAATGCGGAAGAGAGTGTTTTAGAAAGAGCCCAAAACGGCTTTAAAAGGGTTAGATGTATGCAAAAATGGGTTACAAATGGCCAAAAACGCCTTAAAATGGGATAGAAATAGTGAAAAATGGCTTAAAATGTGTTAGAAGTGTGTAAAAATGGTTTAGATAAATCCAAAAATGGTTTAAATCGTGTGAGCAATGGGCAAAAAATGAGTTAGAAAAGGAAAGAAAAATGGCTTAAACCAGGTTGAAAGTCAGAAAAAATGGTGTAGAAAGACCCAAACGTGTCTTTAAAAGGGCTAGAGATGAGCAGAAATGGGTTAGAAATGGCAAAGAATGGCTTAAAAGAGGTTAGAGATGTGCCAGAAATGGTTAGAAATGGCCAAAACTGCTTTAAAGCAGGTTAGAGATGTGCAAAAATGGGCTAGAAATGGCCAAAAATGGATTCAAGTGGGTAAAGAAATGGGGAAAACTGGGTTAGAAACAGAAAAAAACTAGCTTAAAACTGGTGGAAAGTGGGCAAAAATGGTTTAGAAAGAGTCAAAAATGCATTAAAAGGGTTCTAGACACGCAAAAATGGGATAGAAATGGCCAAAAATGATTTAAACCGGGTTAGAAATGGACAAAAATTGGATTAGAAATGGCCAAAACCGGTTTAAAAAGGGTTAGAGGTAAGCAGAGATGAGTGAGAAATAGCCAAAACCGGCTTAAAAAAGGTTAGAGATGTGCAAAAATGGGTCAGAAATGACCAAAGCTGGCTTAAAACGGGTTAGAAACGGCCAAAAAAGCTTTAAAGCGGGTTAGAGATGTGCGAAAACGGGTTAGAAATGGCCTAAGTTGGCCAAAAGCGGGTTAGAAATGGCCAAAAAGGCTTTAAAGCAGGTTAGAGATGTGTGTGCAATGGTTAGAAATGGCAAAAATGGGTTAAAGCAGGTAAGAAATGGGGAAAAGTTGGTTAGAAAGGGAAGAGAAAAAACCTTCAAACGAGTGGAAAGTTGGCAAAAATCGTTCAGGTAGAGCAAAAAAAGGCTTAAAAAGGGTTAGAGCTGAGGAAAATTGGATTATAAATGGCCAAAAGCGGCTTAAAGGTGGTTAGATAGGGGTAAAACTGGGGTAGGAATGGCCAAAAATTGCTTAAAATGGGTTAGAAGTTTGCAAAACTGTGCTAGAAATGGCCCAAAAGGTTTAAATTGGGACAGAAATGGTGAAAAATGGCTTAAAATGCGTTAGGAGTGAGCAAAAATGGGTTAGATATAGCCGAAAACGGTTTAAATCGTGTGAGAAACAGGCAAAAAATGAGTTAGAAAAGAACTAAAAATGGCTTAAAACGGGTTGAGAGCGAGAAAACATCGTGTAGAAAGAGGCAAAAATGGCTTTAAAAGGGTTAGAGATGTGCAAAAATGGGTTAGAAATGGCAAAAAATGGCTTAAAAGGGCTTATAGATGTGCCAAAAATGGTTGGAAATGGCCAAAAATGCTTTAAAGCAGGTTAGAGATGTGTAAAAGTGGGTTAGAAATGGCCTAAAATGGATTAAAGCGGGTAATAATTGGGAGAAACTGTGTTAGAAAAAAAAAAAAAAAAAGCTTAATAAGAGTTGAAGGAGGGCAAAAATGGTTAAGGTATAGCCAAAAAAGGCTTAAAAAGGGTTAGAGATATGCAAAAACTGGGATAGAAATGGCCAAAAAGGCTTTAAAGCAGGTTAGAGATGTGCAAAAACTGGTCAGAAATGGCCAAAAAAGGATTAAAGCGGGAGAGAAATGGGAAAAACTGCATTAGAAACAGAAAAAAAGCATAAAAAGTTTTGAATGAGGGAAAAAATGGTGAAGATATAGCCCAAAAAGGCTTAAAAAGGATTAGAGATGTGCAAAAATGGGATAGAAATGGCCAAAAACTCTTTAAAATGTGTTAGAAATGGAGAAAAATGGGTTAGAAATGGACAAAAAATGGATAAGAAATGGCCAAAAGTAGCTTAAAAGGGGTTAGAGATGTGCAAAAATGAGTTAGAAATGGCCAAGAATGGCATAAAACAGGTTAAGAATGGCCAAAAATGGGTTAGAAATGGCCAAAAAGGCTTTAAAGCAGGTAAGAGATGTGCAAAAAAAAAAAAAAATAAAATGGTTAGAAGTGGCAAAAAAATGGATTAAAGATGGTGAGAAATGCAGAAAACTGGGTTAGAAACGGAAAAAAAAAAATAGCATAAACCGTGTTGAAAGTGGGGAGAAATGGTTTAGAAAGAACCAAAAATGGCTTTAAAAGGGTTAGAGATTTGCAAAAATGGAATAGAAATGGCCAAAATTTATTTAAAAAGCCTCAAAAATGGACAAAAAATGCATTAGAAATGGACAAAACCGGCTTAAAAGGGTTAGAGGTATGCGAGAACGGTTTAGAAAAAGCCAAATTAGGCTTAAAAGGGGCTAGAGATGAGCAAAAAAGGGTTAGAAATGGCCAAAAATAGCTTAAAATGGGTTAGATATAGCCAAAAAAGGGTTAAAATGGGTTAGTAGTGGGTAAAAAAGGGTTAGATGTAGCCGAAAATGGCATAAAACGTGTGAGAACTGGGCCAAAAATGGGTCAGAAAAGAAAAAAAAATGCTTATAATTACTTGAATGCGGAAGAGAGTGTTTTAGAAAGAGCCCAAAACGGCTTTAAAAGGGTTAGATGTATGCAAAAATGGGTTACAAATGGCCAAAAACGCCTTAAAATGGGATAGAAATAGTGAAAAATGGCTTAAAATGTGTTAGAAGTGTGTAAAAATGGTTTAGATAAACCCCAAAATGGTTTAAATCGTGTGAGCAATGGGCAAAAAATGAGTTAGAAAAGGAAAGAAAAATGGCTTAAACCAGGTTGAAAGTCAGAAAAAATGGTGTAGAAAGACCCAAACGTGTCTTTAAAAGGGCTAGAGATGAGCAGAAATGGGTTAGAAATGGCAAAGAATGGCTTAAAAGAGGTTAGAGATGTGCCAGAAATGGTTAGAAATGGCCAAAACTGCTTTAAAGCAGGTTAGAGATGTGCAAAAATGGGCTAGAAATGGCCAAAAATGGATTCAAGTGGGTAAAGAAATGGGGAAAACTGGGTTAGAAACAGAAAAAAACTAGCTTAAAACGGGTGGAAAGTGGGCAAAAATGGTTTAGAATGAGTCAAAAATGCATTAAAAGGGTTCTAGACATGCAAAAATGGGATAGAAATGGCCAAAAATGATTTAAACCGGGTTAGAAATGGACAAAAATTGGATTAGAAATGGCCAAAACCGGTTTAAAAAGGGTTAGAGGTAAGCAGAGATGAGTGAGAAATAGCCAAAACCGGCTTAAAAAAGGTTAGAGATGTGCAAAAATGGGTCAGAAATGACCAAAGCTGGCTTAAAATGGGTTAGAAACGGCCAAAAAAGCTTTAAAGCGGGTTAGAGATGTGCGAAAACGGGTTAGAAATGGCCTAAGTTGGCCAAAAGCGGGTTAGAAATGGCCAAAAAGCTTTAAAGCAGGTTAGAGATGTGTGTGCAATGGTTAGAAATGGCAAAAATGGGTTAAAGCGGGTAAGAAATGGGGAAAAGTTGGTTAGAAAGGAAATAGAAAAAACCTTCAAACGAGTGGAAAGTTGGCAAAAATCGTTCAGGTAGAGCAAAAAAATGTGTTAGAAATGGAGAAAAATGGGTTAGAAATGGACAAAAAATGGATAAGAAATGGCCAAAAGTAGCTTAAAAGGGGTTAGAGATGTGCAAAAATGAGTTAGAAATGGCCAAGAATGGCATAAAACAGGTTAAGAATGGCCAAAATTGGGTTAGAAATGGCCAAAAAGGCTTTAAAGCAGGTAAGAGATGTGTAAAAAAAAAAAAAAAATAAAATGGTTAGAAGTGGCAAAAAATGGATTAAAGATGGTGAGAAATTCAGAAAACTGGGTTAGAAACAGAAAAAAAAATAGCATAAACCGTGTTGAAAGTGGGGAGAAATGGTTTAGAAAGAACCAAAAATGGCTTTAAAAGGGTTAGAGATTTGCAAAAATGGAATAGAAATGGCCAAAATTTATTTAAAAAGCCTCAAAAATGGACAAAAATGCATTAGAAATGGCCAAAACCGGCTTAAAAGGGTTAGAGGTACGCGAGAACGGTTTAGAAAAAGCCAAAATTGGCTTAAAAGGGGCTAGAGATGAGCAAAAAAGGGTTAGAAATGGCCAAAAATAGCTTAAAATGGGTTAGATATAGCCAAAAAAGGGTTAAAATGGGTTAGTAGTGGGTAAAAAAGGGTTAGATGTAGCCGAAAATGGCATAAAACGTGTGAGAACTGAGCCAAAAATGGGTCAGAAAAGAAAAAAAAATGCTTATAATTACTTGAATGCGGAAGAGAGTGTTTTAGAAAGAGCCCAAAACGGCTTTAAAAGGGTTAGATGTATGCAAAAATGGGTTACAAATGGCCAAAAACGCCTTAAAATGGGATAGAAATAGTGAAAAATGGCTTAAAATGTGTTAGAAGTGTGTAAAAATGGTTTAGATAAACCCAAAAATGGTTTAAATCGTGTGAGCAATGGACAAAAAATGAGTTAGAAAAGGAAAGAAAAATGGCTTAAACCAGGTTGAAAGTCAGAAAAAATGGTGTAGAAAGACCCAAACGTGTCTTTAAAAGGGCTAGAGATGAGCAGAAATGGGTTAGAAATGGCAAAGAATGGCTTAAAAGAGGTTAGAGATGTGCCAGAAATGGTTAGAAATGGCCAAAACTGCTTTAAAGCAGGTTAGAGATGTGCAAAAATGGGCTAGAAATGGCCAAAAATGGATTCAAGTGGGTAAAGAAATGGGGAAAACTGGGTTAGAAACAGAAAAAAACTAGCTTAAAACTGGTGGAAAGTGGGCAAAAATGGTTTAGAAAGAGTCAAAAATGCATTAAAAGGGTTCTAGACACGCAAAAATGGGATAGAAATGGCCAAAAATGATTTAAACCGGGTTAGAAATGGACAAAAATTGGATTAGAAATGGCCAAAACCGGTTTAAAAAGGGTTAGAGGTAAGCAGAGATGAGTGAGAAATAGCCAAAACCGGCTTAAAAAAGGTTAGAGATGTGCAAAAATGGGTCAGAAATGACCAAAGCTGGCTTAAAACGGGTTAGAAACGGCCAAAAAAGCTTTAAAGCGGGTTAGAGATGTGCGAAAACGGGTTAGAAATGGCCTAAGTTGGCCAAAAGCGGGTTAGAAATGGCCAAAAAGGCTTTAAAGCAGGTTAGAGATGTGTGTGCAATGGTTAGAAATGGCAAAAATGGGTTAAAGCAGGTAAGAAATGGGGAAAAGTTGGTTAGAAAGGGAAGAGAAAAAACCTTCAAACGAGTGGAAAGTTGGCAAAAATCGTTCAGGTAGAGCAAAAAAAGGCTTAAAAAGGGTTAGAGCTGAGGAAAATTGGATTATAAATGGCCAAAAGCGGCTTAAAGGTGGTTAGATAGGGGTAAAACTGGGGTAGGAATGGCCAAAAATTGCTTAAAATGGGTTAGAAGTTTGCAAAACTGTGCTAGAAATGGCCCAAAAGGTTTAAATTGGGACAGAAATGGTGAAAAATGGCTTAAAATGCGTTAGGAGTGAGCAAAAATGGGTTAGATATAGCCGAAAACGGTTTAAATCGTGTGAGAAACAGGCAAAAAATGAGTTAGAAAAGAACTAAAAATGGCTTAAAACGGGTTGAGAGCGAGAAAACATCGTGTAGAAAGAGGCAAAAATGGCTTTAAAAGGGTTAGAGATGTGCAAAAATGGGTTAGAAATGGCAAAAAATGGCTTAAAAGGGCTTATAGATGTGCCAAAAATGGTTGGAAATGGCCAAAAATGCTTTAAAGCAGGTTAGAGATGTGTAAAAGTGGGTTAGAAATGGCCTAAAATGGATTAAAGCGGGTAATAATTGGGAGAAACTGTGTTAGAAAAAAAAAAAAAAAAAGCTTAATAAGAGTTGAAGGAGGGCAAAAATGGTTAAGGTATAGCCAAAAAAGGCTTAAAAAGGGTTAGAGATATGCAAAAACTGGGATAGAAATGGCCAAAAAGGCTTTAAAGCAGGTTAGAGATGTGCAAAAACTGGTCAGAAATGGCCAAAAAAGGATTAAAGCGGGAGAGAAATGGGAAAAACTGCATTAGAAACAGAAAAAAAGCATAAAAAGTTTTGAATGAGGGAAAAAATGGTGAAGATATAGCCCAAAAAGGCTTAAAAAGGATTAGAGATGTGCAAAAATGGGATAGAAATGGCCAAAAACTCTTTAAAATGTGTTAGAAATGGAGAAAAATGGGTTAGAAATGGACAAAAAATGGATAAGAAATGGCCAAAAGTAGCTTAAAAGGGGTTAGAGATGTGCAAAAATGAGTTAGAAATGGCCAAGAATGGCATAAAACAGGTTAAGAATGGCCAAAAATGGGTTAGAAATGGCCAAAAAGGCTTTAAAGCAGGTAAGAGATGTGCAAAAAAAAAAAAAAATAAAATGGTTAGAAGTGGCAAAAAAATGGATTAAAGATGGTGAGAAATGCAGAAAACTGGGTTAGAAACGGAAAAAAAAAAATAGCATAAACCGTGTTGAAAGTGGGGAGAAATGGTTTAGAAAGAACCAAAAATGGCTTTAAAAGGGTTAGAGATTTGCAAAAATGGAATAGAAATGGCCAAAATTTATTTAAAAAGCCTCAAAAATGGACAAAAAATGCATTAGAAATGGACAAAACCGGCTTAAAAGGGTTAGAGGTATGCGAGAACGGTTTAGAAAAAGCCAAATTAGGCTTAAAAGGGGCTAGAGATGAGCAAAAAAGGGTTAGAAATGGCCAAAAATAGCTTAAAATGGGTTAGATATAGCCAAAAAAGGGTTAAAATGGGTTAGTAGTGGGTAAAAAAGGGTTAGATGTAGCCGAAAATGGCATAAAACGTGTGAGAACTGGGCCAAAAATGGGTCAGAAAAGAAAAAAAAATGCTTATAATTACTTGAATGCGGAAGAGAGTGTTTTAGAAAGAGCCCAAAACGGCTTTAAAAGGGTTAGATGTATGCAAAAATGGGTTACAAATGGCCAAAAACGCCTTAAAATGGGATAGAAATAGTGAAAAATGGCTTAAAATGTGTTAGAAGTGTGTAAAAATGGTTTAGATAAACCCCAAAATGGTTTAAATCGTGTGAGCAATGGGCAAAAAATGAGTTAGAAAAGGAAAGAAAAATGGCTTAAACCAGGTTGAAAGTCAGAAAAAATGGTGTAGAAAGACCCAAACGTGTCTTTAAAAGGGCTAGAGATGAGCAGAAATGGGTTAGAAATGGCAAAGAATGGCTTAAAAGAGGTTAGAGATGTGCCAGAAATGGTTAGAAATGGCCAAAACTGCTTTAAAGCAGGTTAGAGATGTGCAAAAATGGGCTAGAAATGGCCAAAAATGGATTCAAGTGGGTAAAGAAATGGGGAAAACTGGGTTAGAAACAGAAAAAAACTAGCTTAAAACGGGTGGAAAGTGGGCAAAAATGGTTTAGAATGAGTCAAAAATGCATTAAAAGGGTTCTAGACATGCAAAAATGGGATAGAAATGGCCAAAAATGATTTAAACCGGGTTAGAAATGGACAAAAATTGGATTAGAAATGGCCAAAACCGGTTTAAAAAGGGTTAGAGGTAAGCAGAGATGAGTGAGAAATAGCCAAAACCGGCTTAAAAAAGGTTAGAGATGTGCAAAAATGGGTCAGAAATGACCAAAGCTGGCTTAAAATGGGTTAGAAACGGCCAAAAAAGCTTTAAAGCGGGTTAGAGATGTGCGAAAACGGGTTAGAAATGGCCTAAGTTGGCCAAAAGCGGGTTAGAAATGGCCAAAAAGCTTTAAAGCAGGTTAGAGATGTGTGTGCAATGGTTAGAAATGGCAAAAATGGGTTAAAGCGGGTAAGAAATGGGGAAAAGTTGGTTAGAAAGGAAATAGAAAAAACCTTCAAACGAGTGGAAAGTTGGCAAAAATCGTTCAGGTAGAGCAAAAAAATGTGTTAGAAATGGAGAAAAATGGGTTAGAAATGGACAAAAAATGGATAAGAAATGGCCAAAAGTAGCTTAAAAGGGGTTAGAGATGTGCAAAAATGAGTTAGAAATGGCCAAGAATGGCATAAAACAGGTTAAGAATGGCCAAAATTGGGTTAGAAATGGCCAAAAAGGCTTTAAAGCAGGTAAGAGATGTGTAAAAAAAAAAAAAAAATAAAATGGTTAGAAGTGGCAAAAAATGGATTAAAGATGGTGAGAAATTCAGAAAACTGGGTTAGAAACAGAAAAAAAAATAGCATAAACCGTGTTGAAAGTGGGGAGAAATGGTTTAGAAAGAACCAAAAATGGCTTTAAAAGGGTTAGAGATTTGCAAAAATGGAATAGAAATGGCCAAAATTTATTTAAAAAGCCTCAAAAATGGACAAAAATGCATTAGAAATGGCCAAAACCGGCTTAAAAGGGTTAGAGGTACGCGAGAACGGTTTAGAAAAAGCCAAAATTGGCTTAAAAGGGGCTAGAGATGAGCAAAAAAGGGTTAGAAATGGCCAAAAATAGCTTAAAATGGGTTAGATATAGCCAAAAAAGGGTTAAAATGGGTTAGTAGTGGGTAAAAAAGGGTTAGATGTAGCCGAAAATGGCATAAAACGTGTGAGAACTGAGCCAAAAATGGGTCAGAAAAGAAAAAAAAATGCTTATAATTACTTGAATGCGGAAGAGAGTGTTTTAGAAAGAGCCCAAAACGGCTTTAAAAGGGTTAGATGTATGCAAAAATGGGTTACAAATGGCCAAAAACGCCTTAAAATGGGATAGAAATAGTGAAAAATGGCTTAAAATATGTTAGAAGTGTGTAAAAATGGTTTAGATAAACCCAAAAATGGTTTAAATCGTGTGAGCAATGGACAAAAAATGAGTTAGAAAAGGAAAGAAAAATGGCTTAAACCAGGTTGAAAGTCAGAAAAAATGGTGTAGAAAGACCCAAACGTGTCTTTAAAAGGGCTAGAGATGAGCAGAAATGGGTTAGAAATGGCAAAGAATGGCTTAAAAGAGGTTAGAGATGTGCCAGAAATGGTTAGAAATGGCCAAAACTGCTTTAAAGCAGGTTAGAGATGTGCAAAAATGGGCTAGAAATGGCCAAAAATGGATTCAAGTGGGTAAAGAAATGGGGAAAACTGGGTTAGAAACAGAAAAAAAACTAGCTTAAAACGGGTGGAAAGTGGGCAAAAATGGTTTAGAATGAGTCAAAAATGCATTAAAAGGGTTCTAGACACGCAAAAATGGGATAGAAATGGCCAAAAATGATTTAAAACGGGTTAGAAATGGACAAAAATTGGATTAGAAATGGCCAAAACCGGTTTAAAAAGGGTTAGAGGTAAGCAGAGATGAGTGAGAAATAGCCAAAACCAGCTTAAAAAAGGTTAGAGATGTGCAAAAATGGGTCAGAAATGACCAAAGCTGGCTTAAAATGGGTTAGAAACGGCCAAAAAAGCTTTAAAGCGGGTTAGAGATGTGCGAAAACGGGTTAGAAATGGCCTAAGTTGGCCAAAAGCGGGTTAGAAATGGCCAAAAAGGCTTTAAAGCAGGTTAGAGATGTGTGTGCAATGGTTAGAAATGGCAAAAATGGGTTAAAGCAGGTAAGAAATGGGGAAAAGTTGGTTAGAAAGGAAATAGAAAAAACCTTCAAACGAGTGGAAAGTTGGCAAAAATCGTTCAGGTAGAGCAAAAAAAGGCTTAAAAAGGGTTAGAGCTGAGGAAAATTGGGTTATAAATGGCCAAAAGCGGCTTAAAGGTGGTTAGATAGGGGTAAAACTGGGGTAGGAATGGCCAAAAATTGCTTAAAATGGGTTAGAAGTTTGCAAAACTGTGCTAGAAATGGCCCAAAAGGTTTAAATTGGGACAGAAATGGTGAAAAATGGCTTAAAATGCGTTAGGAGTGAGCAAAAATGGGTTAGAAATGGCAAAAAATGGCTTAAAAGGGCTTATAGATGTGCCAAAAATGGTTGGAAATGGCCAAAAATGCTTTAAAGCAGGTTAGAGATGTGTAAAAGTGGGTTAGAAATGGCCAAAAATGGATTAAAGCGGGTAATAATTGGGAGAAACTGTGTTAGAAAAAAAAAAAAAAAAAGCTTAATAAGAGTTGAAGGAGGGCAAAAATGGTTAAGGTATAGCCAAAAAAGGCTTAAAAAGGGTAAGAGATATGCAAAAACTGGGATAGAAATGGCCAAAAAGGCTTTAAAGCAGGTTAGAGATGTGCAAAAACTGGTCAGAAATGGCCAAAAATGGATTAAAGCGGGAGAGAAATGGGAAAAACTGTATTAGAAACAGAAAAAAAGCATAAAAAGTTTTGAATGAGGGAAAAAATGGTGAAGATATAGCCCAAAAAGGCTTAAATAGGATTAGAGATGTGCAAAAATGGGATAGAAATGGCCAAAAACTCTTTAAAATGTGTTAGAAATGGAGAAAAATGGGTTAGAAATGGACAAAAAATGGATAAGAAATGGCCAAAAGTAGCTTAAAAGGGGTTAGAGATGTGCAAAAATGAGTTAGAAATGGCCAAGAATGGCATAAAACAGGTTAAGAATGGCCAAAATTGGGTTAGAAATGGCCAAAAAGGCTTTAAAGCAGGTAAGAGATGTGTAAAAAAAAAAAATAATAAAATGGTTAGAAGTGGCAAAAAATGGATTAAAGATGGTGAGAAATGCAGAAAACTGGGTTAGAAACGGAAAAAAAAAATAGCATAAACCGTGTTGAAAGTGGGGAGAAATGGTTTAGAAAGAACCAAAAATGGCTTTAAAAGGGTTAGAGATTTGCAAAAATGGAATAGAAATGGCCAAAATTTATTTAAAAAGCCTCAAAAATGGACAAAAATGCATTAGAAATGGCCAAAACCGGCTTAAAAGGGTTAGAGGTATGCGAGAACGGTTTAGAAAAAGCCAAAATTGGCTTAAAAGGGGCTAGAGATGAGCAAAAAAGGGTTAGAAATGGCCAAAAATAGCTTAAAATGGGTTAGATATAGCCAAAAAAGGGTTAAAATGGGTTAGTAGTGGGTAAAAAAGGGTTAGATGTAGCCGAAAATGGCATAAAACGTGTGAGAACTGGGCCAAAAATGGGTCAGAAAAGAAAAAAAAATGCTTATAATTACTTGAATGCGGAAGAGAGTGTTTTAGAAAGAGCCCAAAACGGCTTTAAAAGGGTTAGATGTATGCAAAAATGGGTTAGAAATGGCCAAAAACGCCTTAAAATGGGATAGAAATAGTGAAAAATGGCTTAAAATGTGTTAGAAGTGTGTAAAAATGGTTTAGATAAACCCCAAAATGGTTTAAATCGTGTGAGCAATGGGCAAAAAATGAGTTAGAAAAGGAAAGAAAAATGGCTTAAACCAGGTTGAAAGTCAGAAAAAATGGTGTAGAAAGACCCAAACGTGGCTTTAAAAGGGCTAGAGATGAGCAGAAATGGGTTAGAAATGGCAAAGAATGGCTTAAAAGAGGTTAGAGATGTGCCAGAAATGGTTAGAAATGGCCAAAACTGCTTTAAAGCAGGTTAGAGATGTGCAAAAATGGGCTAGAAATGGCCAAAAATGGATTCAAGCAGGTAAGAAATGGGGAAAAGTTGGTTAGAAAGGAAATAGAAAAAACCTTCAAACGAGTCGAAAGTTGGCAAAAATCGTTCAGGTAGAGCAAAAAAAGGCTTAAAAAGGGTTAGAGCTGAGGAAAATTGGGTTATAAATGGCCAAAAGCGGCTTAAAGGTGGTTAGATAGGGGTAAAACTGGGGTAGGAATGGCCAAAAATTGCTTAAAATGGGTTAGAAGTTTGCAAAACTGTGCTAGAAATGGCCCAAAAGGTTTAAATTGGGACAGAAATGGTGAAAAATGGCTTAAAATGCGTTAGGAGTGAGCAAAAATGGGTTAGAAATGGCAAAAAATGGCTTAAAAGGGCTTATAGATGTGCCAAAAATGGTTGGAAATGGCCAAAAATGCTTTAAAGCAGGTTAGAGATGTGTAAAAGTGGGTTAGAAATGGCCTAAAATGGATTAAAGCGGGTAATAATTGGGAGAAACTGTGTTAGAAAAAAAAAAAAAAAAAAAGCTTAATAAGAGTTGAAGGAGGGCAAAAATGGTTAAGGTATAGCCAAAAAAGGCTTAAAAAGGGTAAGAGATATGCAAAAACTGGGATAGAAATGGCCAAAAAGGCTTTAAAGCAGGTTAGAGATGTGCAAAAACTGGTCAGAAATGGCCAAAAATGGATTAAAGCGGGAGAGAAATGGGAAAAACTGCATTAGAAACAGAAAAAAAGCATTAAAAGTTTTGAATGAGGGAAAAAATGGTGAAGATATAGCCCAAAAAGGCTTAAATAGGATTAGAGATGTGCAAAAATGGGATAGAAATGGCCAAAAACTCTTTAAAATGTGTTAGAAATGGAGAAAAATGGGTTAGAAATGGATAAAAAATGGATAAGAAATGGCCAAAAGTAGCTTAAAAGGGGTTAGAGATGTGCAAAAATGAGTTAGAAATGGCCAAGAATGGCATAAAACAGGTTAAGAATGGCCAAAATTGGGTTAGAAATGGCCAAAAAGGCTTTAAAGCAGGTAAGAGATGTGTAAAAAAAAAAAATAATAAAATGGTTAGAAGTGGCAAAAAATGGATTAAAGATGGTGAGAAATGCAGAAAACTGGGTTAGAAACGGAAAAAAAAAATAGCATAAACCGTGTTGAAAGTGGGGAGAAATGGTTTAGAAAGAACCAAAAATGGCTTTAAAAGGGTTAGAGATTTGCAAAAATGGAATAGAAATGGCCAAAATTTATTTAAAAAGCCTCAAAAATGGACAAAAATGCATTAGAAATGGACAAAACCGGCTTAAAAGGGTTAGAGGTACGCGAGAACGGTTTAGAAAAAGCCAAATTAGGCTTAAAAGGGGCTAGAGATGAGCAAAAAAGGGTTAGAAATGGCCAAAAATAGCTTAAAATGGGTTAGATATAGCCAAAAAAGGGTTAAAATGGGTTAGTAGTGGGTAAAAAAGGGTTAGATGTAGCCGAAAATGGCATAAAACGTGTGAGAACTGGGCCAAAAATGGGTCAGAAAAGAAAAAAAAATGCTTATAATTACTTGAATGCGGAAGAGAGTGTTTTAGAAAGAGCCCAAAACGGCTTTAAAAGGGTTAGATGTATGCAAAAATGGGTTACAAATGGCCAAAAACGCCTTAAAATGGGATAGAAATAGTGAAAAATGGCTTAAAATGTGTTAGAAGTGTGTAAAAATGGTTTAGATAAACCCCAAAATGGTTTAAATCGTGTGAGCAATGGGCAAAAAATGAGTTAGAAAAGGAAAGAAAAATGGCTTAAACCAGGTTGAAAGTCAGAAAAAATGGTGTAGAAAGACCCAAACGTGTCTTTAAAAGGGCTAGAGATGAGCAGAAATGGGTTAGAAATGGCAAAGAATGGCTTAAAAGAGGTTAGAGATGTGCCAGAAATGGTTAGAAATGGCCAAAACTGCTTTAAAGCAGGTTAGAGATGTGCAAAAATGGGCTAGAAATGGCCAAAAATGGATTCAAGTGGGTAAAGAAATGGGGAAAACTGGGTTAGAAACAGAAAAAAACTAGCTTAAAACGGGTGGAAAGTGGGCAAAAATGGTTTAGAATGAGTCAAAAATGCATTAAAAGGGTTCTAGACATGCAAAAATGGGATAGAAATGGCCAAAAATGATTTAAACCGGGTTAGAAATGGACAAAAATTGGATTAGAAATGGCCAAAACCGGTTTAAAAAGGGTTAGAGGTAAGCAGAGATGAGTGAGAAATAGCCAAAACCGGCTTAAAAAAGGTTAGAGATGTGCAAAAATGGGTCAGAAATGACCAAAGCTGGCTTAAAACGGGTTAGAAACGGCCAAAAAAGCTTTAAAGCGGGTTAGAGATGTGCGAAAACGGGTTAGAAATGGCCTAAGTTGGCCAAAAGCGGGTTAGAAATGGCCAAAAAGGCTTTAAAGCAGGTTAGAGATGTGTGTGCAATGGTTAGAAATGGCAAAAATGGGTTAAAGCAGGTAAGAAATGGGGAAAAGTTGGTTAGAAAGGGAAGAGAAAAAACCTTCAAACGAGTGGAAAGTTGGCAAAAATCGTTCAGGTAGAGCAAAAAAAGGCTTAAAAAGGGTTAGAGCTGAGGAAAATTGGGTTATAAATGGCCAAAAGCGGCTTAAAGGTGGTTAGATAGGGGTAAAACTGGGGTAGGAATGGCCAAAAATTGCTTAAAATGGGTTAGAAGTTTGCAAAACTGTGCTAGAAATGGCCCAAAAGGTTTAAATTGGGATAGAAATGGTGAAAAATGGCTTAAAATGCGTTAGGAGTGAGCAAAAATGGGTTAGATATAGCCGAAAACGGTTTAAATCGTGTGAGAAACAGGCAAAAAATGAGTTAGAAAAGAACTAAAAATGGCTTAAAACGGGTTGAGAGCGAGAAAACATCGTGTAGAAAGAGGCAAAAATGGCTTTAAAAGGGTTAGAGATGTGCAAAAATGGGTTAGAAATGGCAAAAAATGGCTTAAAAGGGCTTATAGATGTGCCAAAAATGGTTGGAAATGGCCAAAAATGCTTTAAAGCAGGTTAGAGATGTGTAAAAGTGGGTTAGAAATGGCCTAAAATGGATTAAAGCGGGTAATAATTGGGAGAAACTGTTTTAGAAACTGAAAAAAAAAAAAAGCTTAATAAGAGTTGAAGGAGGGCAAAAATGGTTAAGGTATAGCCAAAAAAGGCTTAAAAAGGGTTAGAGATATGCAAAAACTGGGATAGAAATGGCCTAAAAGGCTTTAAAGCAGGTTAGAGATGTGCAAAAACTGGTCAGAAATGGCCAAAAAAGGATTAAAGCGGGAGAGAAATGGGAAAAACTGCATTAGAAACAGAAAAAAAGCATAAAAAGTTTTGAATGAGGGAAAAAATGGTGAAGATATAGCCCAAAAAGGCTTAAAAAGGATTAGAGATGTGCAAAAATGGGATAGAAATGGCCAAAAACTCTTTAAAATGTGTTAGAAATGGAGAAAAATGGGTTAGAAATGGACGAAAAATGGATAAGAAATGGCCAAAAGTAGCTTAAAAGGGGTTAGAGATGTGCAAAAATGAGTTAGAAATGGCCAAGAATGGCATAAAACAGGTTAAGAATGGCCAAAATTGGGTTAGAAATGGCCAAAAAGGCTTTAAAGCAGGTAAGAGATGTGCAAAAAAAAAAAAAAATAAAATGGTTAGAAGTGGCAAAAAAATGGATTAAAGATGGTGAGAAATGCAGAAAACTGGGTTAGAAACGGAAAAAAAAAATAGCATAAACCGTGTTGAAAGTGGGGAGAAATGGTTTAGAAAGAACCAAAAATGGCTTTAAAAGGGTTAGAGATTTGCAAAAATGGAATAGAAATGGCCAAAATTTATTTAAAAAGCCTCAAAAATGGACAAAAAATGCATTAGAAATGGCCAAAACCGGCTTAAAAGGGTTAGAGGTATGCGAGAACGGTTTAGAAAAAGCCAAATTAGGCTTAAAAGGGGCTAGAGATGAGCAAAAAAGGGTTAGAAATGGCCAAAAATAGCTTAAAATGGGTTAGATATAGCCAAAAAAGGGTTAAAATGGGTTAGTAGTGGGTAAAAAAGGGTTAGATGTAGCCGAAAATGGCATAAAACGTGTGAGAACTGGGCCAAAAATGGGTCAGAAAAGAAAAAAAAATGCTTATAATTACTTGAATGCGGAAGAGAGTGTTTTAGAAAGCGCCCAAAACGGCTTTAAAAGGGTTAGATGTATGCAAAAATGGGTTACAAATGGCCAAAAACGCCTTAAAATGGGATAGAAATAGTGAAAAATGGCTTAAAATGTGTTAGAAGTGTGTAAAAATGGTTTAGATAAATCCAAAAATGGTTTAAATCGTGTGAGCAATGGGCAAAAAATGAGTTAGAAAAGGAAAGAAAAATGGCTTAAACCAGGTTGAAAGTCAGAAAAAATGGTGTAGAAAGACCCAAACGTGTCTTTAAAAGGGCTAGAGATGAGCAGAAATGGGTTAGAAATGGCAAAGAATGGCTTAAAAGAGGTTAGAGATGTGCCAGAAATGGTTAGAAATGGCCAAAACTGCTTTAAAGCAGGTTAGAGATGTGCAAAAATGGGCTAGAAATGGCCAAAAATGGATTCAAGCAGGTAAGAAATGGGGAAAAGTTGGTTAGAAAGGAAATAGAAAAAACCTTCAAACGAGTGGAAAGTTGGCAAAAATCGTTCAGGTAGAGCAAGAAAAGGCTTAAAAAGGGTTAGAGCTGAGGAAAAATGGGTTATAAATGGCCAAAAGCGGCTTAAAGGTGGTTAGATAGGGGTAAAACTGGGGTAGGAATGGCCAAAAATTGCTTAAAATGGGTTAGAAGTTTGCAAAACTGTGCTAGAAATGGCCCAAAAGGTTTAAATTGGGATAGAAATGGTGAAAAATGGCTTAAAATGCGTTAGGAGTGAGCAAAAATGGGTTAGATATAGCCGAAAACGGTTTAAATCGTGTCAGAAACAGGCAAAAAATGAGTTAGAAAAGAACTAAAAATGGCTTAAAACGGGTTGAGAGCGAGAAAACATCGTGTAGAAAGAGGCAAAAATGGCTTTAAAAGGGTTAGAGATGTGCAAAAATGGGTTAGAAATGGCAAAAAATGGCTTAAAAGGGCTTATAGATGTGCCAAAAATGGTTGGAAATGGCCAAAAATGCTTTAAAGCAGGTTAGAGATGTGTAAAAGTGGGTTAGAAATGGCCTAAAATGGATTAAAGCGGGTAATAATTGGGAGAAACTGTTTTAGAAACTGAAAAAAAAAAAAAGCTTAATAAGAGTTGAAGGAGGGCAAAAATGGTTAAGGTATAGCCAAAAAAGGCTTAAAAAGGGTTAGAGATATGCAAAAACTGGGATAGAAATGGCCTAAAAGGCTTTAAAGCAGGTTAGAGATGTGCAAAAACTGGTCAGAAATGGCCAAAAATGGATTAAAGCGGGAGAGAAATGGGAAAAACTGCATTAGAAACAGAAAAAAAGCATAAAAAGTTTTGAATGAGGGAAAAAATGGTGAAGATATAGCCCAAAAAGGCTTAAAAAGGATTAGAGATGTGCAAAAATGGGATAGAAATGGCCAAAAACTCTTTAAAATGTGTTAGAAATGGAGAAAAATGGGTTAGAAATGGACAAAAAATGGATAAGAAATGGCCAAAAGTAGCTTAAAAGGGGTTAGAGATGTGCAAAAATGAGTTAGAAATGGCCAAGAATGGCATAAAACAGGTTAAGAATGGCCAAAATTGGGTTAGAAATGGCCAAAAAGGCTTTAAAGCAGGTAAGAGATGTGTAAAAAAAAAAAAAAAAATAAAATGGTTAGAAGTGGCAAAAAATGGATTAAAGATGGTGAGAAATGCAGAAAACTGGGTTAGAAACAGGAAAAAAAATAGCATAAACCGTGTTGAAAGTGGGGAGAAATGGTTTAGAAAGAACCAAAAATGGCTTTAAAAGGGTTAGAGATTTGCAAAAATGGAATAGAAATGGCCAAAATTTATTTAAAAAGCCTCAAAAATGGACAAAAAATGCATTAGAAATGGCCAAAACCGGCTTAAAAGGGTTAGAGGTATGCGAGAACGGTTTAGAAAAAGCCAAAATTGGCTTAAAAGGGGCTAGAGATGAGCAAAAAAGGGTTAGAAATGGCCAAAAATAGCTTAAAATGGGTTAGATATAGCCAAAAAAGGGTTAAAATGGGTTAGTAGTGGGTAAAAAAGGGTTAGATGTAGCCGAAAATGGCATAAAACGTGTGAGAACTGGGCCAAAAATGGGTCAGAAAAGAAAAAAAAATGCTTATAATTACTTGAATGCAGAAGAAAGTGTTTTAGAAAGAGCCCAAAACGGCTTTAAAAGGGTTAGATGTATGCAAAAATGGGTTACAAATGGCCAAAAACGCCTTAAAATGGGATAGAAATAGTGAAAAATGGCTTAAAATGTGTTAGAAGTGTGTAAAAATGGTTTAGATAAACCCAAAAATGGTTTAAATCGTGTGAGCAATGGACAAAAAATGAGTTAGAAAAGGAAAGAAAAATGGCTTAAACCAGGTTGAAAGTCAGAAAAAATGGTGTAGAAAGACCCAAACGTGGCTTTAAAAGGGCTAGAGATGAGCAGAAATGGGTTAGAAATGGCAAAGAATGGCTTAAAAGAGGTTAGAGATGTGCCAGAAATGGTTAGAAATGGCCAAAACTGCTTTAAAGCAGGTTAGAGATGTGCAAAAATGGGCTAGAAATGGCCAAAAATGGATTCAAGTGGGTAAAGAAATGGGGAAAACTGGGTTAGAAACAGAAAAAAAACTAGCTTAAAACGGGTGGAAAGTGGGCAAAAATGGTTTAGAATGAGTCAAAAATGCATTAAAAGGGTTCTAGACACGCAAAAATGGGATAGAAATGGCCAAAAATGATTTAAAACGGGTTAGAAATGGACAAAAATTGGATTAGAAATGGCCAAAACCGGTTTAAAAAGGGTTAGAGGTAAGCAGAGATGAGTGAGAAATAGCCAAAACCAGCTTAAAAAAGGTTAGAGATGTGCAAAAATGGGTCAGAAATGACCAAAGCTGGCTTAAAATGGGTTAGAAACGGCCAAAAAAGCTTTAAAGCGGGTTAGAGATGTGCGAAAACGGGTTAGAAATGGCCTAAGTTGGCCAAAAGCGGGTTAGAAATGGCCAAAAAGGCTTTAAAGCAGGTTAGAGATGTGTGTGCAATGGTTAGAAATGGCAAAAATGGGTTAAAGCAGGTAAGAAATGGGGAAAAGTTGGTTAGAAAGGAAATAGAAAAAACCTTCAAACGAGTGGAAAGTTGGCAAAAATCGTTCAGGTAGAGCAAAAAAATGTGTTAGAAATGGAGAAAAATGGGTTAGAAATGGATAAAAAATGGATAAGAAATGGCCAAAAGTAGCTTAAAAGGGGTTAGAGATGTGCAAAAATGAGTTAGAAATGGCCAAGAATGGCATAAAACAGGTTAAGAATGGCCAAAATTGGGTTAGAAATGGCCAAAAAGGCTTTAAAGCAGGTAAGAGATGTGTAAAAAAAAAAAAAAAATAAAATGGTTAGAAGTGGCAAAAAATGGATTAAAGATGGTGAGAAATGCAGAAAACTGGGTTAGAAACAGAAAAAAAAATAGCATAAACCGTGTTGAAAGTGGGGAGAAATGGTTTAGAAAGAACCAAAAATGGCTTTAAAAGGGTTAGAGATTTGCAAAAATGGAATAGAAATGGCCAAAATTTATTTAAAAAGCCTCAAAAATGGACAAAAAAATGCATTAGAAATGGCCAAAACCGGCTTAAAAGGGTTAGAGGTATGCGAGAACGGTTTAGAAAAAGCCAAAATTGGCTTAAAAGGGGCTAGAGATGAGCAAAAAAGGGTTAGAAATGGCCAAAAATAGCTTAAAATGGGTTAGATATAGCCAAAAAAGGGTTAAAATGGGTTAGTAGTGGGTAAAAAAGGGTTAGATGTAGCCGAAAATGGCATAAAACGTGTGAGAACTGGGCCAAAAATGGGTCAGAAATGAAAAAAAAATGCTTATAATTAGTTGAATGCAGAAGAAAGTGTTTTAGAAAGAGCCCAAAACGGCTTTAAAAGGGTTAGATGTATGCAAAAATGGGTTACAAATGGCCAAAAACGCCTTAAAATGGGATAGAAATAGTGAAAAATGGCTTAAAATGTGTTAGAAGTGTGTAAAAATGGTTTAGATAAATCCAAAAATGGTTTAAATCGTGTGAGCAATGGGCAAAAAATGAGTTAGAAAAGGAAAGAAAAATGGCTTAAACCAGGTTGAAAGTCAGAAAAAATGGTGTAGAAAGACCCAAACGTGTCTTTAAAAGGGCTAGAGATGAGCAGAAATGGGTTAGAAATGGCAAAGAATGGCTTAAAAGAGGTTAGAGATGTGCCAGAAATGGTTAGAAATGGCCAAAACTGCTTTAAAGCAGGTTAGAGATGTGCAAAAATGGGCTAGAAATGGCCAAAAATGGATTCAAGTGGGTAAAGAAATGGGGAAAACTGGGTTAGAAACAGAAAAAAAACTAGCTTAAAACGGGTGGAAAGTGGGCAAAAATGGTTTAGAATGAGTAAAAAATGCATTAAAAGGGTTCTAGACATGCAAAAATTGGATAGAAATGGCCAAAAATGATTTAAAACGGGTTAGAAATGGACAAAAATTGGATTAGAAATGGCCAAAACCGGTTTAAAAAGGGTTAGAGGTAAGCAGAGATGAGTGAGAAATAGCCAAAACCAGCTTAAAAAAGGTTAGAGATGTGCAAAAATGGGTCAGAAATGACCAAAGCTGGCTTAAAATGGGTTAGAAACGGCCAAAAAAGCTTTAAAGCGGGTTAGAGATGTGCAAAAACGGGTTAGAAATGGCCTAAGTTGGCCAAAAGTGGGTTAGAAATGGCCAAAAAGGCTTTAAAGCAGGTTAGAGATGTGTGTGCAATGGTTAGAAATGGCAAAAATGGGTTAAAGCAGGTAAGAAATGGGGAAAAGTTGGTTAGAAAGGAAATAGAAAAAACCTTCAAACGAGTGGAAAGTTGGCAAAAATCGTTCAGGTAGAGCAAAAAAAGGCTTAAAAAGGGTTAGAGCTGAGGAAAAATGGGTTATAAATGGCCAAAAGCGGCTTAAAGGTGGTTAGATAGGGGTAAAACTGGGGTAGGAATGGCCAAAAATTGCTTAAAATGGGTTAGAAGTTTGCAAAACTGTGCTAGAAATGGCCCAAAAGGTTTAAATTGGGATAGAAATGGTGAAAAATGGCTTAAAATGCGTTAGGAGTGAGCAAAAATGGGTTAGATATAGCCGAAAACGGTTTAAATCGTGTGAGAAACAGGCAAAAAATGAGTTAGAAAAGAACTAAAAATGGCTTAAAACGGGTTGAGAGCGAGAAAACATCGTGTAGAAAGAGGCAAAAATGGCTTTAAAAGGGTTAGAGATGTGCAAAAATGGGTTAGAAACGGCAAAAAATGGCTTAAAAGGGCTTACAGATGTGCCAAAAATTGTTGGAAATGGCCAAAAATGCTTTAAAGCAGGTTAGAGATGTGTAAAAGTGGGTTAGAAATGGCCAAAAATGGATTAAAGCGGGTAATAATTGGGAGAAACTGTGTTAGAAACTGAAAAAAAAAAAAGCAGCTTAATAAGAGTTGAAGGAGGGCAAAAATGGTTAAGGTATAGCCAAAAAAGGCTTAAAAAGGGTAAGAGATATGCAAAAACTGGGATAGAAATGGCCAAAAAGGCTTTAAAGCAGGTTAGAGATGTGCAAAAACTGGTCAGAAATGGCCAAAAAAGGATTAAAGCGGGAGAGAAATGGGAAAAACTGCATTAGAAACAGAAAAAAAGCATAAAAAGTTTTGAATGAGGGAAAAAATGGTGAAGATATAGCCCAAAAAGGCTTAAATAGGATTAGAGATGTGCAAAAATGGGATAGAAATGGCCAAAAACTCTTTAAAATGTGTTAGAAATGGAGAAAAATGGGTTAGAAATGGATAAAAAATGGATAAGAAATGGCCAAAAGTAGCTTAAAAGGGGTTAGAGATGTGCAAAAATGAGTTAGAAATGGTCAAGAATGGCATAAAACAGGTTAAGAATGGCCAAAAATGTTAGTTCTTTTCTAACTCATTTTTTGCCTGTTTCTCACACGATTTAAACCGTTTTCGGCTATATCTAACCCATTTTTGCTCACTCCTAACGCATTTTAAGCCATTTTTTCACCATTTCTGTCCAATTTAAACCTTTTGGGCCATTTCTAGCACAGTTTTGCAAACTTCTAACCCATTTTAAGCAATTTTTGGCCATTCCTACCCCAGTTTTACCCCTATCTAACCACCTTTAAGCCGCTTTTGGCCATTTATAATCCAATTTTCCTCAGCTCTAACACTTTTTAAGCCTTTTTTTGCTCTACCTGAACGATTTTTGCCAACTTTCCACTCGTTTGAAGGTTTTTTCTCTTCCCTTTCTAACCAACTTTTCCCCATTTCTTACCTGCTTTAACCCATTTTTGCCATTTCTAACCATTGCACACACATCTCTAACCTGCTTTAAAGCCTTTTTGGCCATTTCTAACCCGCTTTTGGCCAACTTAGGCCATTTCTAACCCGTTTTCGCACATCTCTAACCCGCTTTAAAGCTTTTTTGGCCGTTTCTAACCCGTTTTAAGCCAGCTTTGGTCATTTCTGACCCATTTTTGCACATCTCTAACCTTTTTAAGCCGGTTTTGGCTATTTCTCACTCATCTCTGCTTACCTCTAACCCTTTTTAAACCGGTTTTTGGCCATTCTAATCCAATTTTTGTCCATTTCTAACCCGGTTTAAATCATTTTTGGCCATTTCTATCCCATTTTTGCGTGTCTAGAACCCTTTTAATGCATTTTTGACTCATTCTAAACCATTTTTGCCCACTTTCCACCCGTTTTAAGCTAGTTTTTTTCTGTTTCTAACCCAGTTTTCCCCATTTCTTTACCCACTTGAATCCATTTTTGGCCATTTCTAGCCCATTTTTGCACATCTCTAACCTGCTTTAAAGCAGTTTTGGCCATTTCTAACCATTTCTGGCACATCTCTAACCTCTTTTAAGCCATTCTTTGCCATTTCTAACCCATTTCTGCTCATCTCTAGCCCTTTTAAAGACACGTTTGGGTCTTTCTACACCATTTTTTCTGACTTTCAACCTGGTTTAAGCCATTTTTCTTTCCTTTTCTAACTCATTTTTTGCCCATTGCTCACACGATTTAAACCATTTTTGGATTTATCTAAACCATTTTTACACACTTCTAACACATTTTAAGCCATTTTTCACTATTTCTATCCCATTTTAAGGCGTTTTTGGCCATTTGTAACCCATTTTTGCATACATCTAACCCTTTTAAAGCCGTTTTGGGCTCTTTCTAAAACACTCTCTTCCGCATTCAAGTAATTATAAGCATTTTTTTTTCTTTTCTGACCCATTTTTGGCCCAGTTCTCACACGTTTTATGCCATTTTCGGCTACATCTAACCCTTTTTTACCCACTACTAACCCATTTTAACCCTTTTTTGGCTATATCTAACCCATTTTAAGCTATTTTTGGCCATTTCTAACCCTTTTTTGCTCATCTCTAGCCCCTTTTAAGCCAATTTTGGCTTTTTCTAAACCGTTCTCGCATACCTCTAACCCTTTTAAGCCGGTTTTGGCCATTTCTAATGCATTTTTGTCCATTTTTGAGGCTTTTTAAATAAATTTTGGCCATTTCTATTCCATTTTTGCAAATCTCTAACCCTTTTAAAGCCATTTTTGGTTCTTTCTAAACCATTTCTCCCCACTTTCAACACGGTTTATGCTATTTTTTTTTTCCGTTTCTAACCCAGTTTTCTGCATTTCTCACCATCTTTAATCCATTTTTTTGCCACTTCTAACCATTTTATTTTTTTTTTTTTTTGCACATCTCTTACCTGCTTTAAAGCCTTTTTGGCCATTTCTAACCCATTTTTGGCCATTCTTAACCTGTTTTATGCCATTCTTGGCCATTTCTAACTCATTTTTGCACATCTCTAACCCCTTTTAAGCTACTTTTGGCCATTTCTTATCCATTTTTTGTCCATTTCTAACCCATTTTTCTCCATTTCTAACACATTTTAAAGAGTTTTTGGCCATTTCTATCCCATTTTTGCACATCTCTAATCCTTTTTAAGCCTTTTTGGGCTATATCTTCACCATTTTTTCCCTCATTCAAAACTTTTTATGCTTTTTTTCTGTTTCTAATGCAGTTTTTCCCATTTCTCTCCCGCTTTAATCCTTTTTTGGCCATTTCTGACCAGTTTTTGCACATCTCTAACCTGCTTTAAAGCCTTTTTGGCCATTTCTATCCCAGTTTTTGCATATCTCTAACCCTTTTTAAGCCTTTTTTGGCTATACCTTAACCATTTTTGCCCTCCTTCAACTCTTATTAAGCTTTTTTTTCTTCAGTTTCTAACACAGTTTCTCCCAATTATTACCCGCTTTAATCCATTTTAGGCCATTTCTAACCCACTTTTACACATCTCTAACCTGCTTTAAAGCATTTTTGGCCATTTCCAACCATTTTTGGCACATCTATAAGCCCTTTTAAGCCATTTTTTGCCATTTCTAACCCATTTTTGCACATCTCTAACCCTTTTAAAGCCATTTTTGCCTCTTTCTACACGATGTTTTCTCGCTCTCAACCCGTTTTAAGCCATTTTTAGTTCTTTTCTAACTCATTTTTTGCCTGTTTCTCACACGATTTAAACCGTTTTCGGCTATATCTAACCCATTTTTGCTCACTCCTAACGCATTTTAAGCCATTTTTCACCATTTCTGTCCCAATTTAAACCTTCTGGGCCATTTCTAGCACAGTTTTGCAAACTTCTAACCCATTTTAAGCAATTTTTGGCCATTCCTACCCCAGTTTTACCCCTATCTAACCACCTTTAAGCCGCTTTTGGCCATTTATAACCCAATTTTCCTCAGCTCTAACCCTTTTTAAGCCTTTTTTTGCTCTACCTGAACGATTTTTGCCAACTTTCCACTCGTTTGAAGGTTTTTTCTCTTCCCTTTCTAACCAACTTTTCCCCATTTCTTACCTGCTTTAACCCATTTTTGCCATTTCTAACCATTGCACACACATCTCTAACCTGCTTTAAAGCCTTTTTGGCCATTTCTAACCCGCTTTTGGCCAACTTAGGCCATTTCTAACCCGTTTTCGCACATCTCTAACCCGCTTTAAAGCTTTTTTGGCCGTTTCTAACCCGTTTTAAGCCAGCTTTGGTCATTTCTGACCCATTTTTGCACATCTCTAACCTTTTTTAAGCCGGTTTTGGCTATTTCTCACTCATCTCTGCTTACCTCTAACCCTTTTTAAACCGGTTTTGGCCATTTCTAATCCAATTTTTGTCCATTTCTAACCCGTTTTAAATCATTTTTGGCCATTTCTATCCCATTTTTGCGTGTCTAGAACCCTTTTAATGCATTTTTGACTCATTCTAAACCATTTTTGCCCACTTTCCACCCGTTTTAAGCTAGTTTTTTTCTGTTTCTAACCCAGTTTTCCCCATTTCTTTACCCACTTGAATCCATTTTTGGCCATTTCTAGCCCATTTTTGCACATCTCTAACCTGCTTTAAAGCAGTTTTGGCCATTTCTAACCATTTCTGGCACATCTCTAACCTCTTTTAAGCCATTCTTTGCCATTTCTAACCCATTTCTGCTCATCTCTAGCCCTTTTAAAGACACGTTTGGGTCTTTCTACACCATTTTTTCTGACTTTCAACCTGGTTTAAGCCATTTTTCTTTCCTTTTCTAACTCATTTTTTGCCCATTGCTCACACGATTTAAACCATTTTTGGATTTATCTAAACCATTTTTACACACTTCTAACACATTTTAAGCCATTTTTCACTATTTCTATCCCATTTTAAGGCGTTTTTGGCCATTTGTAACCCATTTTTGCATACATCTAACCCTTTTAAAGCCGTTTTGGGCTCTTTCTAAAACACTCTCTTCCGCATTCAAGTAATTATAAGCATTTTTTTTTCTTTTCTGACCCATTTTTGGCCCAGTTCTCACACGTTTTATGCCATTTTCGGCTACATCTAACCCTTTTTTACCCACTACTAACCCATTTTAACCCTTTTTTGGCTATATCTAACCCATTTTAAGCTATTTTTGGCCATTTCTAACCCTTTTTTGCTCATCTCTAGCCCCTTTTAAGCCAATTTTGGCTTTTTCTAAACCGTTCTCGCATACCTCTAACCCTTTTAAGCCGGTTTTGGCCATTTCTAATGCATTTTTTGTCCATTTTTGAGGCTTTTTAAATAAATTTTGGCCATTTCTATTCCATTTTTGCAAATCTCTAACCCTTTTAAAGCCATTTTTGGTTCTTTCTAAACCATTTCTCCCCACTTTCAACACGGTTTATGCTATTTTTTTTTTCCGTTTCTAACCCAGTTTTCTGCATTTCTCACCATCTTTAATCCATTTTTTTGCCACTTCTAACCATTTTATTTTTTTTTTTTTTTGCACATCTCTTACCTGCTTTAAAGCCTTTTTGGCCATTTCTAACCCATTTTTGGCCATTCTTAACCTGTTTTATGCCATTCTTGGCCATTTCTAACTCATTTTTGCACATCTCTAACCCCTTTTAAGCTACTTTTGGCCATTTCTTATCCATTTTTTGTCCATTTCTAACCCATTTTTCTCCATTTCTAACACATTTTAAAGAGTTTTTGGCCATTTCTATCCCATTTTTGCACATCTCTAATCCTTTTTAAGCCTTTTTGGGCTATATCTTCACCATTTTTTCCCTCATTCAAAACTTTTTATGCTTTTTTTCTGTTTCTAATGCAGTTTTTCCCATTTCTCTCCCGCTTTAATCCTTTTTTGGCCATTTCTGACCAGTTTTTGCACATCTCTAACCTGCTTTAAAGCCTTTTTGGCCATTTCTATCCCAGTTTTTGCATATCTCTAACCCTTTTTAAGCCTTTTTTGGCTATACCTTAACCATTTTTGCCCTCCTTCAACTCTTATTAAGCTTTTTTTTCTTCAGTTTCTAACACAGTTTCTCCCAATTATTACCCGCTTTAATCCATTTTAGGCCATTTCTAACCCACTTTTACACATCTCTAACCTGCTTTAAAGCATTTTTGGCCATTTCCAACCATTTTTGGCACATCTATAAGCCCTTTAAAGCCATTTTTTGCCATTTCTAACCCATTTTTGCACATCTCTAACCCTTTTAAAGCCATTTTTGCCTCTTTCTACACGATGTTTTCTCGCTCTCAACCCGTTTTAAGCCATTTTTAGTTCTTTTCTAACTCATTTTTTGCCTGTTTCTCACACGATTTAAACCGTTTTCGGCTATATCTAACCCATTTTTGCTCACTCCTAACGCATTTTAAGCCATTTTTCACCATTTCTGTCCCAATTTAAACCTTTTGGGCCATTTCTAGCACAGTTTTGCAAACTTCTAACCCATTTTAAGCAATTTTTGGCCATTCCTACCCCAGTTTTACCCCTATCTAACCACCTTTAAGCCGCTTTTGGCCATTTATAATCCAATTTTCCTCAGCTCTAACCCTTTTTAAGCCTTTTTTTGCTCTACCTGAACGATTTTTGCCAACTTTCCACTCGTTTGAAGGTTTTTTCTCTTCCCTTTCTAACCAACTTTTCCCCATTTCTTACCTGCTTTAACCCATTTTTGCCATTTCTAACCATTGCACACACATCTCTAACCTGCTTTAAAGCCTTTTTCGCCATTTCTAACCCGCTTTTGGCCAACTTAGGCCATTTCTAACCCGTTTTCGCACATCTCTAACCCGCTTTAAAGCTTTTTTGGCCGTTTCTAACCCGTTTTAAGCCAGCTTTGGTCATTTCTGACCCATTTTTGCACATCTCTAACCTTTTTTAAGCCGGTTTTGGCTATTTCTCACTCATCTCTGCTTACCTCTAACCCTTTTTAAACCGGTTTTGGCCATTTCTAATCCAATTTTTGTCCATTTCTAACCCGGTTTAAATCATTTTTGGCCATTTCTATCCCATTTTTGCGTGTCTAGAACCCTTTTAATGCATTTTTGACTCATTCTAAACCATTTTTGCCCACTTTCCACCCGTTTTAAGCTAGTTTTTTTCTGTTTCTAACCCAGTTTTCCCCATTTCTTTACCCACTTGAATCCATTTTTGGCCATTTCTAGCCCATTTTTGCACATCTCTAACCTGCTTTAAAGCAGTTTTGGCCATTTCTAACCATTTCTGGCACATCTCTAACCTCTTTTAAGCCATTCTTTGCCATTTCTAACCCATTTCTGCTCATCTCTAGCCCTTTTAAAGACACGTTTGGGTCTTTCTACACCATTTTTTCTGACTTTCAACCTGGTTTAAGCCATTTTTCTTTCCTTTTCTAACTCATTTTTTGCCCATTGCTCACACGATTTAAACCATTTTTGGATTTATCTAAACCATTTTTACACACTTCTAACACATTTTAAGCCATTTTTCACTATTTCTATCCCATTTTAAGGCGTTTTTGGCCATTTGTAACCCATTTTTGCATACATCTAACCCTTTTAAAGCCGTTTTGGGCTCTTTCTAAAACACTCTCTTCCGCATTCAAGTAATTATAAGCGTTTTTTTTTCTTTTCTGACCCATTTTTGGCCCAGTTCTCACACGTTTTATGCCATTTTCGGCTACATCTAACCCTTTTTTACCCACTACTAACCCATTTTAACCCTTTTTTGGCTATATCTAACCCATTTTAAGCTATTTTTGGCCATTTCTAACCCTTTTTTGCTCATCTCTAGCCCCTTTTAAGCCTAATTTGGCTTTTTCTAAACCGTTCTCGCATACCTCTAACCCTTTTAAGCCGGTTTTGGCCATTTCTAATGCATTTTTTGTCCATTTTTGAGGCTTTTTAAATAAATTTTGGCCATTTCTATTCCATTTTTGCAAATCTCTAACCCTTTTAAAGCCATTTTTGGTTCTTTCTAAACCATTTCTCCCCACTTTCAACACGGTTTATGCTATTTTTTTTTCTGTTTCTAACCCAGTTTTCTGCATTTCTCACCATCTTTAATCCATTTTTTTGCCACTTCTAACCATTTTATTTTTTTTTTTTTTTTTGCACATCTCTTACCTGCTTTAAAGCCTTTTTGGCCATTTCTAACCCATTTTTGGCCATTCTTAACCTGTTTTATGCCATTCTTGGCCATTTCTAACTCATTTTTGCACATCTCTAACCCCTTTTAAGCTACTTTTGGCCATTTCTTATCCATTTTTTGTCCATTTCTAACCCATTTTTCTCCATTTCTAACACATTTTAAAGAGTTTTTGGCCATTTCTATCCCATTTTTGCACATCTCTAATCCTTTTTAAGCCTTTTTGGGCTATATCTTCACCATTTTTTCCCTCATTCAAAACTTTTTATGCTTTTTTTCTGTTTCTAATGCAGTTTTTCCCATTTCTCTCCCGCTTTAATCCTTTTTTGGCCATTTCTGACCAGTTTTTGCACATCTCTAACCTGCTTTAAAGCCTTTTTGGCCATTTCTATCCCAGTTTTTGCATATCTCTAACCCTTCTTAAGCCTTTTTTGGCTATACCTTAACCATTTTTGCCCTCCTTCAACTCTTATTAAGCTTTTTTTTCTTCAGTTTCTAACACAGTTTCTCCCAATTATTACCCGCTTTAATCCATTTTAGGCCATTTCTAACCCACTTTTACACATCTCTAACCTGCTTTAAAGCATTTTTGGCCATTTCCAACCATTTTTGGCACATCTATAAGCCCTTTAAAGCCATTTTTTGCCATTTCTAACCCATTTTTGCTCACTCCTAACGCATTTTAAGCCATTTTTCACCATTTCTGTCCCAATTTAAACCTTCTGGGCCATTTCTAGCACAGTTTTGCAAACTTCTAACCCATTTTAAGCAATTTTTGGCCATTCCTACCCCAGTTTTACCCCTATCTAACCACCTTTAAGCCGCTTTTGGCCATTTATAACCCAATTTTCCTCAGCTCTAACCCTTTTTAAGCCTTTTTTTGCTCTACCTGAACGATTTTTGCCAACTTTCCACTCGTTTGAAGGTTTTTTCTATTTCCTTTCTAACCAACTTTTCCCCATTTCTTACCTGCTTTAACCCATTTTTGCCATTTCTAACCATTGCACACACATCTCTAACCTGCTTTAAAGCCTTTTTGGCCATTTCTAACCCGCTTTTGGCCAACTTAGGCCATTTCTAACCCGTTTTCGCCCATCTCTAACCCGCTTTAAAGCTTTTTTGGCCGTTTCTAACCCATTTTAAGCCAGCTTTGGTCATTTCTGACCCATTTTTGCACATCTGTAACCCGCTTTAAAGCTTTTTTGGCCGTTTCTAACCCGTTTTAAGCCAGCTTTGGTCATTTCTGACCCATTTTTGCACATCTCTAACCTTTTTTAAGCCGGTTTTGGCTATTTCTCACTCATCTCTGCTTACCTCTAACCCTTTTTAAACCGGTTTTGGCCATTTCTAATCCAATTTTTGTCCATTTCTAACCCGGTTTAAATCATTTTTGGCCATTTCTATCCCATTTTTGCATGTCTAGAACCCTTTTAATGTATGTTGCAGAGTTGCAAAGCTCGCTGTGCGCTGAAGATGATCTGTAGGAAAATTTTGTCCTGGCTTTTCTGCTCTTTCAGCAGTGTCTAAACGTTCCTGCTCTACTTACTCTTGCTGCAGCTCACAGAGAGCGTGCACTGGAGAGGTTGTATTCAAACGGTCTTTTTGGAGAAAGTGTGAAGAGTGACCGCAATGTTTGTGTCACAGTTGCAAAGCTCACTGTGTGCTATAGATGACCAGCAGGAGGTTTTTCGCAAGGCTCTTCTGCTGTTTTAGCACAGTCTAAACATTGCTGCTCTACTCTCTCTGTTGCTTCTCAGCAGAGAGCTGGCACAGAGATGTTGGATTCAACTGGTCTTTCAGGCAGGAAAGGGAGGAGTGACAGCAATGTGTGTTGCAGAGTTGCAAAGCTCGCTGTGCGCTGACGATGATGAGCAGGAACATTTTGGCCTGGCTCTTCTGCTCTTTCAGCAGAGTCTAAACGTTCCTGCTCTACTCACTGTGCTGCTGCTCAGAGAGAGCGGGCACTGGAAAGGTTGCATTCAAATGGACTTTTAGGAGATAAAGTGACCTGTGACAGTAATGTGTGTGTCACAGTTGCAAAGCTCACTGTGTGCTGAAGATGATCAGCAGGAACTTTGTGCATGTCTCTTCTGCTGTTTCAGCAGAGACCAAACGTAACTGCTATATTCTGCTGCTGCTGACAAAGAGCAAGCACAGGAGTTGTAGGATTCAATTGGACTTTCAGGTAGGAAAGTGAGGGGTGACAGCAATGTGTGTGACACAGTTTCAAAGCTCACTGTGCGCTGAAGATGCCCAGCCGGAGTTTCCCTGCTGGCCCATCGGCTGTGGGATTAGAGGTCAAGCGCTTAGTGCTCCCCTGTCACAACTGCTCTTGAAAGGAGAGAGGGCCCCAGAAACGTTGGATTCAAATGCACATTTAGGAGATAAAGTGAGGAGTGACAGCAATGTTTGTGTCACAGTTGCAAAGCTAACTGTGTGCTAAACATGATCAGCAGGAGCTTTTTCGCAAGGCTCTTCTGCTGTTTTAGCACAGTCGAAACATTGCTGCTCTACTCTCTCTGTTGCTGCTCAGCAGAGAGAGAGCACAGAGATGTTGGATTCAATTGGTCTTTCAGGCAGGAAAGGGAGGAGTCTAGGAGGTTCCTCGAGTGCATTGATGATAATTTCTTAATGCAAATGGTGGACGTACCAACTAGGGGAGCAGCGCTGCTAGATTTAGTACTCGCCAACAAGGAGGGTTTGGTCGAAGTGGTGACGGTCAATGGCAGCCTTGGCTGCAGTGACCATGAGATGGTGGAGTTTAGGATCCTGTGTGGGAGGAATAGAATACCTAGCAAAGCCACAGTTCTGGATTTCCGAAGGGCCAACTTTGGCCTCTTCAGTCAACTGCTAAGGGAAGTCTCATGGGAAAGTGTACTAGGTGGTAAAGGGGCTCAAGATAGTTGGTTAGCATTCAAGGACCGCTTCTTCCAAGCTCAGGATCGGAGCGTCCCAATGAGTAGGAAGTCAAGTAAGGGATCTAGGAGACCGGCGTGGTTAAACAAGGAGCTGCTGGGCAAACTCAAGTGGAAAAGGAGAATCTATGGATTATGGAAGGAGGGGCTGGCCGCTTGGGAGGAATATCGGATAGTTGTTAGAGGATGTAGGGAGGCAATTAGGACAGCTAAGGCCTCCTTGGAACTCAATCTTGCTAGTCGGGTTAAAGACAATAGAAAGGGCTTCTTCAAACACATAGCAAATAAAACTAAAACAAGAGGCAATATAGGCCCACTGCTAAATGAAGTGGGTACCCTGGAGACAGAGGATATAAAGAAGGCAGAGGTGCTAAATGCCTTCTTTGCCTCTGTCTTTACTCCTGCAGACTCTCCCCGAGGGCCCCGGATTTCTATAGCCCCAGAAGGAGTCAGGACAAAGGAGGAGTTTGCTTTGGTAGATGAGGATTGGGTTAGGGATCAGCTATGCAAACTGGACATCTGTAAATCGATGGGTCCGGATGGAATGCACCCACGGGTGCTGAGGGAACTGGCGGAGGTCATTGCTAGGCCACTTTCCATCATCTTTGGTAAGTCGTGGGAAACGGGCGAGGTGCCTGAGGATTGGCGGATGGCAAAGGTCACACCAATCTATAAGAAGGGCAAGAAGGAGGACCCGGGTAATTATAGACCGGTCAGCCTTACCTCCATCCCTGGAAAGATGATGGAACAACTTATTCTTGACTCCATCACTAGGCATATCAAGGATGAGGGGGTCATTAAGAACAGCCAACATGGTTTTATGAGGGGGAAGTCATGTATGACCAACCTTATAGCCTTCTATGAGGAAGTGACTAGGTGGAGGGATGATGGTAGAGCGGTAGATGTAGTTTTTCTTGATTTCAGTAAGGCATTTGATACTGTCTCCCACAGCATCCTCACAGATAAGCTAAGGAAGTGTGGGCTTGACGATCAAGTAGTGAGGTGGATCGAGAACTGGTTGAAAGGAAGAAGGCAGAGAGTTGTGGTCAATGGCGCAGAATCTAGCTGGAGGTCTGTGACTAGTGGAGTCCCTCAGGGGTCGGTGCTGGGACCGGTGCTGTTTAATATTTTCATCAATGACCTGGATGAGGGAACTGAGTGCACCCTCAGCAAGTTTGCTGATGACACAAAACTTGGAGGAGTGGCTGACACACCAGAGGACTGTGCTGCCATTCAGCGAGACCTGGACAGGCTGGAGAGTTGGGCGGGGAGAAACTTGATGAAATTTAACAAGGGCAAGTGTAGAGTCTTGCATCTGGGAAGAACAACCCCATGTACCAGTACAGGTTGGGGGTTGACCTGCTGGAAAGTAGTGAAGGGGAAAGGGACCTGGGGGTCCTGGTGGATAGGAGGATGACCATGAGCCAGCAATGTGCTCTTGTGGCCAAGAAGGCAAATGGCATCTTAGGGTGCATTAGAAAGGGAGTGGTTAGTAGGTCAAGAGAGGTTCTCCTCCCCCTCTACTCAGCCTTGGTGAGGCCGCATCTGGAATATTGCGTCCAGTTCTGGGCCCCTCTGTTCAAGAAGGACAGGGAATTGCTTGAAGGAGTCCAGCGCAGAGCCACAAAGATGATTAAGGGAGTGGAACATCTCCCTTATGAGGAGAGGCTGAGGGAGCTGGGTCTCTTTAGCTTGGAGAAGAGGAGACTGAGGGGTGACCTCATCAATGTTTACAAATATGTGAAGGGTAGGTGTCAGGATGATGGAGCTAGGCTTTTTTCAGTGATATCCAGTGATAGGACAAGGGGCAATGGGTGTAAACTGGAACATAGGAAGTTCCACGTTAACATCAGGAAGAACTTCTTTACTGTAAGAGTGACAGAGCACTGGAACAGGTTGCCCAGGGGGGTTGTGGAGTCTCCTACACTGGAGATATTCAAGGCCCGCCTGGACAAGTTCCTGTGTGATGTACTGTAGGTGTAGGTTACCCTGCTCTTGCAGGGGGGTTGGACTAGATGATCTTTTGAGGTCCCTTCCAACCCATGGGATTCTGTGATTCTGTGATTCTGTGAGAGACAGCAATGCATGTTGCAGAGTTGCAAAGCTCGCTGTGCGCTGAAGATGATCTGTAGGAACATTTTGTCCTGGCTTTTCTGCTCTTTCAGCAGTGTCTAAACGTTCCTGCTCTACTTACTCTTGCTGCAGCTCACAGAGAGCGTGCACTGGAGAGGTTGTATTCAAACGGTCTTTTTGGAGAAAGAGTGAAGAGTGACAGCAATGTTTGTGTCACAGTTGCAAAGCTCACTGTGTGCTATAGATGACCAGCAGGAGGTTTTTCGCAAGGCTCTTCTGCTGTTTTAGCACAGTCTAAACATTGCTGCTCTACTCTCTCTGTTGCTGCTCAGCAGAGAGCTGGCACAGAGATGTTGGATTCAACTGGTCTTTCAGGCAGGAAAGGGAGGAGTGACAGCAATGTGTGTTGCAGAGTTGCAAAGCTCGCTGTGCGCTGACGATGATGAGCAGGAACATTTTGGCCTGGCTCTTCTGCTCTTTCAGCAGAGTCTAAACGTTCCTGCTCTACTCACTCTGCTGCTGCTCAGAGAGAGCGGGCACTGGAAAGGTTGCATTCAAATGGACTTTTAGGAGATAAAGTGACCAGTGACAGTAATGTGTGTGTCACAGTTGCAAAGCTCACTGTGTGCTGAAGATGATCAGCAGGAACTTTGTGCATGTCTCTTCTGCTGTTTCAGCAGAGACCAAACGTAACTGCTATATTCTGCTGCTGCTGACAAAGAGCAAGCACAGGAGTTGTAGGATTCAATTGGACTTTCAGGTAGGAAAGTGAGGGGTGACAGCAATGTGTGTGACACAGTTTCAAAGCTCACTGTGCGCTGAAGGTGCCCAGCCGGAGTTTCCCTGCTGGCCCATCGGCTGTGGGATTAGAGGTCAAGCGTTTCGTGCTCCCCTGTCACAACTGCTCTTGAAAGGAGAGAGGGCACCCGAAACGTTGGATTCAAATGCACTTTTAGGAGATAAAGTGAGGAGTGACAGCAATGTTTGTGTCACAGTTGCAAAGCTAACTGTGTGCTAAACATGATCAGCAGGAGCTTTTTCGCAAGGCTCTTCTGCTGTTTTAGCACAGTCGAAACATTGCTGCTCTACTCTCTCTGTTGCTGCTCAGCAGAGAGAGAGCACAGAGATGCTGGATTCAATTGGTCTTTCAGGCAGGAAAGGGAGGAGAGACAGCAATGTATGTTGCAGAGTTGCAAAGCTCGCTGTGCGCTGAAGATGATCTGTAGGAACATTTTGTCCTGGCTTTTCCGCTCTTTCAGCAGTGTCTAAACGTTCCTGCTCTACTTACTCTTGCTGCAGCTCACAGAGAGCGTGCACTGGAGAGGTTGTATTCAAACGGTCTTTTTGGAGAAAGAGTGAAGAGTGACAGCAATGTTTGTGTCACAGTTGCAAAGCTCACTGTGTGCTATAGATGACCAGCAGGAGGTTTTTCGCAAGGCTCTTCTGCTGTTTTAGCACAGTCTAAACATTGCTGCTCTACTCTCTCTGTTGCTGCTCAGCAGAGAGCTGGCACAGAGATGTTGGATTCAACTGGTCTTTCAGGCAGGAAAGGGAGGAGTGACAGCAATGTGTGTTGCAGAGTTGCAAAGCTCGCTGTGCGCTGACGATGATGAGCAGGAACATTTTGGCCTGGCTCTTCTGCTCTTTCAGCAGAGTCTAAACGTTCCTGCTCTACTCACCTCTGCTGCTGCTCAGAAAAGCATAAAAAGTTTTGAATGAGGGAAAAAATGGTGAAGATATAGCCCAAAAAGGCTTAAAAAGGATTAGAGATGTGCAAAAATGGGGATAGAAATGGCCAAAAACTCTTTAAAATGTGTTAGAAATGGAGAAAAATGGTAAGAAATGGACAAAAAATGGATAGGAAATGGCCAAAAGTAGCTTAAAAGGGGTTAGAGATGTGCAAAAATGAGTTAGAAATGGCCAAGAATGGCATAAAACAGGTTAAGAATGGCCAAAAATGGGTTAGAAATGGCCAAAAAGGCTTTAAAGCAGGTAAGAGATGTGCAAAAAAAAAAAAAAATAAAATGGTTAGAAGTGGCAAAAAAATGGATTAAAGATGGTGAGAAATGCAGAAAACTGGGTTAGAAACGGAAAAAAAAAATAGCATAAACCGTGTTGAAAGTGGGGAGAAATGGTTTAGAAAGAACCAAAAATGGCTTTAAAAGGGTTAGAGATTTGCAAAAATGGAATAGAAATGGCCAAAATTTATTTAAAAAGCCTCAAAAATGGACAAAAAATGCATTAGAAATGGCCAAAACCGGCTTAAAAGGGTTAGAGGTATGCGAGAACGGTTTAGAAAAAGCCAAATTAGGCTTAAAAGGGGCTAGAGATGAGCAAAAAAGGGTTAGAAATGGCCAAAAATAGCTTAAAATGGGTTAGATATAGCCAAAAAAGGGTTAAAATGGGTTAGTAGTGGGTAAAAAAGGGTTAGATGTAGCCGAAAATGGCATAAAACGTGTGAGAACTGGGCCAAAAATGGGTCAGAAAAGAAAAAAAAATGCTTATAATTACTTGAATGCGGAAGAGAGTGTTTTAGAAAGAGCCCAAAACGGCTTTAAAAGGGTTAGATGTATGCAAAAATGGGTTACAAATGGCCAAAACGCCTTAAAATGGGATAGAAATAGTGAAAAATGGCTTAAAATGTGGTTAGAAGTGTGTAAAAATGGTTTAGATAAACCCCAAAATGGTTTAAATCGTGTGAGCAATGGGCAAAAAATGAGTTAGAAAAGGAAAGAAAAATGGCTTAAACCAGGTTGAAAGTCAGAAAAAATGGTGTAGAAAGACCCAAACGTGTCTTTAAAAGGGCTAGAGATGAGCAGAAATGGGTTAGAAATGGCAAAGAATGGCTTAAAAGAGGTTAGAGATGTGCCAGAAATGGTTAGAAATGGCCAAAACTGCTTTAAAGCAGGTTAGAGATGTGCAAAAATGGGCTAGAAATGGCCAAAAATGGATTCAAGTGGGTAAAGAAATGGGGAAAACTGGGTTAGAAACAGAAAAAAACTAGCTTTAAAACGGGTGGAAAGTGGGCAAAAATGGTTTAGAATGAGTCAAAAATGCATTAAAAGGGTTCTAGACACGCAAAAATGGGATAGAAATGGCCAAAAATGATTTAAACCGGGTTAGAAATGGACAAAAATTGGATTAGAAATGGCCAAAACCGGTTTAAAAAGGGTTAGAGGTAAGCAGAGATGAGTGAGAAATAGCCAAAACCAGCTTAAAAAAGGTTAGAGATGTGCAAAAATGGGTCAGAAATGACCAAAGCTGGCTTAAAATGGGTTTAGAAACGGCCAAAAAAAGCTTTAAAGCGGGTTAGAGATGTGCGAAAACGGGTTAGAAATGGCCTAAGTTGGCCAAAAGCGGGTTAGAAATGGCCAAAAAAGGCTTTAAAGCAGGTTAGAGATGTGTGTGCAATGGTTAGAAATGGCAAAAATGGGTTTAAAGCAGGTAAGAAATGGGGAAAAGTTGGTTAGAGAGGAAATAGAAAAAACCTTCAAACGAGTGGAAAGTTGGCAAAAATCGTTCAGGTAGAGCAAAAAAAGGCTTAAAAAAGGGTTAGAGCTGAGGAAAATTGGGTTATAAATGGCCAAAAGCGGCTTAAAGGTGGTTAGATAGGGGTAAAACTGGGGTAGGAATGGCCAAAAATTGCTTAAAATGGGTTAGAAGTTTGCAAAACTGTGCTAGAAATGGCCCAGAAGGTTTAAATTGGGACAGAAATGGTGAAAAATGGCTTAAAATGCGTTAGGAGTGAGCAAAAATGGGTTAGAAATGGCAAAAATGGCTTAAAAGGGCTTATAGATGTGCCAAAAATGGTTGGAAATGGCCAAAAATGCTTTAAAGCAGGTTAGAGATGTGTAAAAGTGGGTTAGAAATGGCCTAAAATGGATTAAAGCGGGTAATAATTGGGAGAAACTGTGTTAGAAACTGAAGAAAAAAAAGCTTAATAAGAGTTGAAGGAGGGCAAAAATGGTTAAGGTATAGCCAAAAAAGGCTTAAAAAGGGTTAGAGATATGCAAAAACTGGGATAGAAATGGCCAAAAAGGCTTTAAAGCAGGTTAGAGATGTGCAAAAACTGGTCAGAAATGGCCAAAAAAGGATTAAAGCGGGAGAGAAATGGGAAAAAACTGCATTAGAAACAGAAAAAAGCATAAAAAGTTTTGAATGAGGGAAAAAATGGTGAAGATATAGCCCAAAAAGGCTTAAAAAGGATTAGAGATGTGCAAAAATGGGATAGAAATGGCCAAAAACTCTTTAAAATGTGTTAGAAATGGAGAAAAATGGGTTAGAAATGGACAAAAAATGGATAAGAAATGGCCAAAAGTAGCTTAAAAGGGGTTAGAGATGTGCAAAAATGAGTTAGAAATGGCCAAGAATGGCATAAAACAGGTTAAGAATGGCCAAAAATGGGTTAGAAATGGCCAAAAAGGCTTTAAAGCAGGTAAGAGATGTGCAAAAAAAAAAAAAAAATAAAATGGTTAGAAGTGGCAAAAAAATGGATTAAAGATGGTGAGAAATGCAGAAAACTGGGTTAGAAACGGAAAAAAAAAAATAGCATAAACCGTGTTGAAAGTGGGGAGAAATGGTTTAGAAAGAACCAAAAATGGCTTTAAAAGGGTTAGAGATTTGCAAAAATGGAATAGAAATGGCCAAAATTTATTTAAAAAGCCTCAAAAATGGACAAAAAATGCATTAGAAATGGCCAAAACCGGCTTAAAAGGGTTAGAGGTATGCGAGAACGGTTTAGAAAAAGCCAAATTAGGCTTAAAAGGGGCTAGAGATGAGCAAAAAAGGGTTAGAAATGGCCAAAAATAGCTTAAAATGGGTTAGATATAGCCAAAAAAGGGTTAAAATGGGTTAGTAGTGGGTAAAAAAGGGTTAGATGTAGCCGAAAATGGCATAAAACGTGTGAGAACTGGGCCAAAAATGGGTCAGAAAAGAAAAAAAAATGCTTATAATTACTTGAATGCGGAAGAGAGTGTTTTAGAAAGAGCCCAAAACGGCTTTAAAAGGGTTAGATGTATGCAAAAATGGGTTACAAATGGCCAAAAACGCCTTAAAATGGGATAGAAATAGTGAAAAATGGCTTAAAATGTGTTAGAAGTGTGTAAAAATGGTTTAGATAAACCCAAAAATGGTTTAAATCGTGTGAGCAATGGGCAAAAAATGAGTTAGAAAAGGAAAGAAAAATGGCTTAAACCAGGTTGAAAGTCAGAAAAAATGGTGTAGAAAGACCCAAACGTGTCTTTAAAAGGGCTAGAGATGAGCAGAAATGGGTTAGAAATGGCAAAGAATGGCTTAAAAGAGGTTAGAGATGTGCCAGAAATGGTTAGAAATGGCCAAAACTGCTTTAAAGCAGGTTAGAGATGTGCAAAAATGGGCTAGAAATGGCCAAAAATGGATTCAAGTGGGTAAAGAAATGGGGAAAACTGGGTTAGAAACAGAAAAAAACTAGCTTAAAACGGGTGGAAAGTGGGCAAAAATGGTTTAGAATGAGTCAAAAATGCATTAAAAGGGTTCTAGACACGCAAAAATGGGATAGAAATGGCCAAAAATGATTTAAACCGGGTTAGAAATGGACAAAAATTGGATTAGAAATGGCCAAAACCGGTTTAAAAAGGGTTAGAGGTAAGCAGAGATGAGTGAGAAATAGCCAAAACCGGCTTAAAAAAGGTTAGAGATGTGCAAAAATGGGTCAGAAATGACCAAAGCTGGCTTAAAACGGGTTAGAAACGGCCAAAAAAGCTTTAAAGCGGGTTAGAGATGTGCGAAAACGGGTTAGAAATGGCCTAAGTTGGCCAAAAGCGGGTTAGAAATGGCCAAAAAGGCTTTAAAGCAGGTTAGAGATGTGTGTGCAATGGTTAGAAATGGCAAAAATGGGTTAAAGCAGGTAAGAAATGGGGAAAAGTTGGTTAGAAAGGGAAGAGAAAAAACCTTCAAACGAGTGGAAAGTTGGCAAAAATCGTTCTGGTAGAGCAAAAAAAGGCTTAAAAAGGGTTAGAGCTGAGGAAAATTGGATTATAAATGGCCAAAAGCGGCTTAAAGGTGGTTAGATAGGGGTAAAACTGGGGTAGGAATGGCCAAAAATTGCTTAAAATGGGTTAGAAGTTTGCAAAACTGTGCTAGAAATGGCCCAAAAGGTTTAAATTGGGACAGAAATGGTGAAAAATGGCTTAAAATGCGTTAGGAGTGAGCAAAAATGGGTTAGATATAGCCGAAAACGGTTTAAATCGTGTGAGAAACAGGCAAAAAATGAGTTAGAAAAGAACTAAAAATGGCTTAAAACGGGTTGAGAGCGAGAAAACATCGTGTAGAAAGAGGCAAAAATGGCTTTAAAAGGGTTAGAGATGTGCAAAAATGGGTTAGAAACGGCAAAAAATGGCTTAAAAGGGCTTATAGATGTGCCAAAAATGGTTGGAAATGGCCAAAAATGCTTTAAAGCAGGTTAGAGATGTGTAAAAGTGGGTTAGAAATGGCCTAAAATGGATTAAAGCGGGTAATAATTGGGAGAAACTGTGTTAGAAACTGAAGAAAAAAAAGCTTAATAAGAGTTGAAGGAGGGCAAAAATGGTTAAGGTATAGCCAAAAAATGCTTAAAAAGGGTTAGAGATATGCAAAAACTGGGATAGAAATGGCCAAAAAGGCTTTAAAGCAGGTTAGAGATGTGCAAAAACTGGTCAGAAATGGCCAAAAAAGGATTAAAGCGGGAGAGAAATGGGAAAAACTGCATTAGAAACAGAAAAAAAGCATAAAAAGTTTTGAATGAGGGAAAAAATGGTGAAGATATAGCCCAAAAAGGCTTAAAAAGGATTAGAGATGTGCAAAAATGGGATAGAAATGGCCAAAAACTCTTTAAAATGTGTTAGAAATGGAGAAAAATGGGTTAGAAATGGACAAAAAATGGATAAGAAATGGCCAAAAGTAGCTTAAAAGGGGTTAGAGATGTGCAAAAATGAGTTAGAAATGGCCAAGAATGGCATAAAACAGGTTAAGAATGGCCAAAAATGGGTTAGAAATGGCCAAAAAGGCTTTAAAGCAGGTAAGAGATGTGCAAAAAAAAAAAAAAAAAAAAATGGTTAGAAGTGGCAAAAAAATGGATTAAAGATGGTGAGAAATGCAGAAAACTGGGTTAGAAACGGAAAAAAAAATAGCATAAACCGTGTTGAAAGTGGGGAGAAATGGTTTAGAAAGAACCAAAAATGGCTTTAAAAGGGTTAGAGATTTGCAAAAATGGAATAGAAATGGCCAAAATTTATTTAAAAAGCCTCAAAAATGGACAAAAAATGCATTAGAAATGGCCAAAACCGGCTTAAAAGGGTTAGAGGTATGCGAGAACGGTTTAGAAAAAGCCAAATTAGGCTTAAAAGGGGCTAGAGATGAGCAAAAAAGGGTTAGAAATGGCCAAAAATAGCTTAAAATGGGTTAGATATAGCCAAAAAAGGGTTAAAATGGGTTAGTAGTGGGTAAAAAAGGGTTAGATGTAGCCGAAAATGGCATAAAACGTGTGAGAACTGGGCCAAAAATGGGTCAGAAAAGAAAAAAAAATGCTTATAATTACTTGAATGCGGAAGAGAGTGTTTTAGAAAGAGCCCAAAACGGCTTTAAAAGGGTTAGATGTATGCAAAAATGGGTTACAAATGGCCAAAAACGCCTTAAAATGGGATAGAAATAGTGAAAAATGGCTTAAAATGTGTTAGAAGTGTGTAAAAATGGTTTAGATAAATCCAAAAATGGTTTAAATCGTGTGAGCAATGGGCAAAAAATGAGTTAGAAAAGGAAAGAAAAATGGCTTAAACCAGGTTGAAAGTCAGAAAAAATGGTGTAGAAAGACCCAAACGTGGCTTTAAAAGGGCTAGAGATGAGCAGAAATGGGTTAGAAATGGCAAAGAATGGCTTAAAAGAGGTTAGAGATGTGCCAGAAATGGTTAGAAATGGCCAAAACTGCTTTAAAGCAGGTTAGAGATGTGCAAAAATGGGCTAGAAATGGCCAAAAATGGATTCAAGTGGGTAAAGAAATGGGGAAAACTGGGTTAGAAACAGAAAAAAACTAGCTTAAAAAGGGTGGAAAGTGGGCAAAAATGGTTTAGAATGAGTCAAAAATGCATTAAAAGGGTTCTAGACACGCAAAAATGGGATAGAAATGGCCAAAAATGATTTAAACCGGGTTAGAAATGGACAAAAATTGGATTAGAAATGGCCAAAACCGGTTTAAAAAGGGTTAGAGGTAAGCAGAGATGAGTGAGAAATAGCCAAAACCAGCTTAAAAAAGGTTAGAGATGTGCAAAAATGGGTCAGAAATGACCAAAGCTGGCTTAAAATGGGTTAGAAACGGCCAAAAAAGCTTTAAAGCGGGTTACAGATGTGCGAAAACGGGTTAGAAATGGCCTAAGTTGGCCAAAAGCGGGTTAGAAATGGCCAAAAAGGCTTTAAAGCAGGTTAGAGATGTGTGTGCAATGGTTAGAAATGGCAAAAATGGGTTAAAGCAGGTAAGAAATGGGGAAAAGTTGGTTAGAGAGGAAATAGAAAAAACCTTCAAACGAGTGGAAAGTTGGCAAAAATCGTTCAGGTAGAGCAAAAAAAGGCTTAAAAAGGGTTAGAGCTGAGGAAAATTGGGTTATAAATGGCCAAAAGCGGCTTAAAGGTGGTTAGATAGGGGTAAAACTGGGGTAGGAATGGCCAAAAATTGCTTAAAATGGGTTAGAAGTTTGCAAAACTGTGCTAGAAATGGCCCAGAAGGTTTAAATTGGGACAGAAATGGTGAAAAATGGCTTAAAATGCGTTAGGAGTGAGCAAAAATGGGTTAGAAATGGCAAAAAATGGCTTAAAAGGGCTTATAGATGTGCCAAAAATGGTTGGAAATGGCCAAAAATGCTTTAAAGCAGGTTAGAGATGTGTAAAAGTGGGTTAGAAATGGCCTAAAATGGATTAAAGCGGGTAATAATTGGGAGAAACTGTGTTAGAAACTGAAGAAAAAAAAAGCTTAATAAGAGTTGAAGGAGGGCAAAAATGGTTAAGGTATAGCCAAAAAAGGCTTAAAAAGGGTTAGAGATATGCAAAAACTGGGATAGAAATGGCCAAAAAGGCTTTAAAGCAGGTTAGAGATGTGCAAAAACTGGTCAGAAATGGCCAAAAAAGGATTAAAGCGGGAGAGAAATGGGAAAAACTGCATTAGAAACAGAAAAAAAGCATAAAAAGTTTTGAATGAGGGAAAAAATGGTGAAGATATAGCCCAAAAAGGCTTAAATAGGATTAGAGATGTGCAAAAATGGGATAGAAATGGCCAAAAACTCTTTAAAATGTGTTAGAAATGGAGAAAAATGGGTTAGAAATGGACAAAAAATGGATAAGAAATGGCCAAAAGTAGCTTAAAAGGGGTTAGAGATGTGCAAAAATGAGTTAGAAATGGCCAAGAATGGCATAAAACAGGTTAAGAATGGCCAAAAATGGGTTAGAAATGGCCAAAAAGGCTTTAAAGCAGGTAAGAGATGTGCAAAAAAAAAAAATAATAAAATGGTTAGAAGTGGCAAAAAAATGGATTAAAGATGGTGAGAAATGCAGAAAACTGGGTTAGAAACGGAAAAAAAAAATAGCATAAACCGTGTTGAAAGTGGGGAGAAATGGTTTAGAAAGAACCAAAAATGGCTTTAAAAGGGTTAGAGATTTGCAAAAATGGAATAGAAATGGCCAAAATTTATTTAAAAAGCCTCAAAAATGGACAAAAAATGCATTAGAAATGGCCAAAACCGGCTTAAAAGGGTTAGAGGTATGCGAGAACGGTTTAGAAAAAGCCAAATTAGGCTTAAAAGGGGCTAGAGATGAGCAAAAAAGGGTTAGAAATGGCCAAAAATAGCTTAAAATGGGTTAGATATAGCCAAAAAAGGGTTAAAATGGGTTAGTAGTGGGTAAAAAAAGGGTTAGATGTAGCCGAAAATGGCATAAAACGTGTGAGAACTGGGCCAAAAATGGGTCAGAAAAGAAAAAAAAATGCTTATAATTACTTGAATGCGGAAGAGAGTGTTTTAGAAAGAGCCCAAAACGGCTTTAAAAGGGTTAGATGTATGCAAAAATGGGTTACAAATGGCCAAAAACGCCTTAAAATGGGATAGAAATAGTGAAAAATGGCTTAAAATGTGTTAGAAGTGTGTAAAAATGGTTTAGATAAATCCAAAAATGGTTTAAATCGTGTGAGCAATGGGCAAAAAATGAGTTAGAAAAGGAAAGAAAAATGGCTTAAACCAGGTTGAAAGTCAGAAAAAATGGTGTAGAAAGACCCAAACGTGGCTTTAAAAGGGCTAGAGATGAGCAGAAATGGGTTAGAAATGGCAAAGAATGGCTTAAAAGAGGTTAGAGATGTGCCAGAAATGGTTAGAAATGGCCAAAACTGCTTTAAAGCAGGTTAGAGATGTGCAAAAATGGGCTAGAAATGGCCAAAAATGGATTCAAGTGGGTAAAGAAATGGGGAAAACTGGGTTAGAAACAGAAAAAAACTAGCTTAAAACGGGTGGAAAGTGGGCAAAAATGGTTTAGAATGAGTCAAAAATGCATTAAAAGGGTTCTAGACACGCAAAAATGGGATAGAAATGGCCAAAAATGATTTAAACCGGGTTAGAAATGGACAAAAATTGGATTAGAAATGGCCAAAACCGGTTTAAAAAGGGTTAGAGGTAAGCAGAGATGAGTGAGAAATAGCCAAAACGGGCTTAAAAAAGGTTAGAGATGTGCAAAAATGGGTCAGAAATGACCAAAGCTGGCTTAAAACGGGTTAGAAACGGCCAAAAAAGCTTTAAAGCGGGTTACAGATGTGCGAAAACGGGTTAGAAATGGCCTAAGTTGGCCAAAAGCGGGTTAGAAATGGCCAAAAAGGCTTTAAAGCAGGTTAGAGATGTGTGTGCAATGGTTAGAAATGGCAAAAATGGGTTAAAGCTGGTAAGAAATGGGGAAAAGTTGGTTAGAAAGGGAAGAGAAAAAACCTTCAAACGAGTGGAAAGTTGGCAAAAATCGTTCAGGTAGAGCAAAAAAAGGCTTAAAAAGGGTTAGAGCTGAGGAAAATTGGATTATAAATGGCCAAAAGCGGCTTAAAGGTGGTTAGATAGGGGTAAAACTGGGGTAGGAATGGCCAAAAATTGCTTAAAATGGGTTAGAAGTTTGCAAAACTGTGCTAGAAATGGCCCAAAAGGTTTAAATTGGGACAGAAATGGTGAAAAATGGCTTAAAATGCGTTAGGAGTGAGCAAAAATGGGTTAGATATAGCCGAAAACGGTTTAAATCGTGTGAGAAACAGGCAAAAAATGAGTTAGAAAAGAACTAAAAATGGCTTAAAACGGGTTGAGAGCGAGAAAACATCGTGTAGAAAGAGGCAAAAATGGCATTAAAAGGGTTAGAGATGTGCAAAAATGGGTTAGAAATGGCAAAAAAATGGCTTAAAAGGGCTTATAGATGTGCCAAAAATGGTTGGAAATGGCCAAAAATGCTTTAAAGCAGGTTAGAGATGTGTAAAAGTGGGTTAGAAATGGCCTAAAATGGATTAAAGCGGGTAATAATTGGGAGAAACTGTGTTAGAAACTGAAGAAAAAAAAGCTTAATAAGAGTTGAAGGAGGGCAAAAATGGTTAAGGTATAGCCAAAAAAGGCTTAAAAAGGGTTAGAGATATGCAAAAACTGGGATAGAAATGGCCAAAAAGGCTTTAAAGCAGGTTAGAGATGTGCAAAAACTGGTCAGAAATGGCCAAAAAAGGATTAAAGCGGGAGAGAAATGGGAAAAACTGCATTAGAAACAGAAAAAAAGCATAAAAAGTTTTGAATGAGGGAAAAAATGGTGAAGATATAGCCCAAAAAGGCTTAAAAAGGATTAGAGATGTGCAAAAATGGGATAGAAATGGCCAAAAACTCTTTAAAATGTGTTAGAAATGGAGAAAAATGGGTTAGAAATGGACAAAAAATGGATAAGAAATGGCCAAAAGTAGCTTAAAAGGGGTTAGAGATGTGCAAAAATGAGTTAGAAATGGCCAAGAATGGCATAAAACAGGTTAAGAATGGCCAAAATTGGGTTAGAAATGGCCAAAAAGGCTTTAAAGCAGGTAAGAGATGTGTAAAAAAAAAAAAAAAATAAAATGGTTAGAAGTGGCAAAAAATGGATTAAAGATGGTGAGAAATGCAGAAAACTGGGTTAGAAACAGAAAAAAAAATAGCATAAACCGTGTTGAAAGTGGGGAGAAATGGTTTAGAAAGAACCAAAAATGGCTTTAAAAGGGTTAGAGATTTGCAAAAATGGAATAGAAATGGCCAAAATTTATTTAAAAAGCCTCAAAAATGGACAAAAAATGCATTAGAAATGGCCAAAACCGGCTTAAAAGGGTTAGAGGTATGCGAGAACGGTTTAGAAAAAGCCAAATTAGGCTTAAAAGGGGCTAGAGATGAGCAAAAAAGGGTTAGAAATGGCCAAAAATAGCTTAAAATGGGTTAGATATAGCCAAAAAAGGGTTAAAATGGTTAGTAGTGGGTAAAAAAGGGTTAGATGTAGCCGAAAATGGCATAAAACGTGTGAGAACTGGGCCAAAAATGGGTCAGAAAAGAAAAAAAAATGCTTATAATTACTTGAATGCGGAAGAGAGTGTTTTAGAAAGAGCCCAAAACGGCTTTAAAAGGGTTAGATGTATGCAAAAATGGGTTACAAATGGCCAAAAACGCCTTAAAATGGGATAGAAATAGTGAAAAATGGCTTAAAATGTGTTAGAAGTGTGTAAAAATGGTTTAGATAAATCCAAAAATGGTTTAAATCGTGTGAGCAATGGGCAAAAAATGAGTTAGAAAAGGAAAGAAAAATGGCTTAAACCAGGTTGAAAGTCAGAAAAAATGGTGTAGAATGACCCAAACGTGGCTTTAAAAGGGCTAGAGATGAGCAGAAATGGGTTAGAAATGGCAAAGAATGGCTTAAAAGAGGTTAGAGATGTGCCAGAAATGGTTAGAAATGGCCAAAACTGCTTTAAAGCAGGTTAGAGATGTGCAAAAATGGGCTAGAAATGGCCAAAAATGGATTCAAGTGGGTAAAGAAATGGGGAAAACTGGGTTAGAAACAGAAAAAAACTAGCTTAAAACGGGTGGAAAGTGGGCAAAAATGGTTTAGAATGAGTCAAAAATGCATTAAAAGGGTTCTAGACACGCAAAAATGGGATAGAAATGGCCAAAAATGATTTAAACCGGGTTAGAAATGGACAAAAATTGGATTAGAAATGGCCAAAACCGGTTTAAAAAGGGTTAGAGGTAAGCAGAGATGAGTGAGAAATAGCCAAAACCGGCTTAAAAAAGGTTAGAGATGTGCAAAAATGGGTCAGAAATGACCAAAGCTGGCTTAAAACGGGTTAGAAACGGCCAAAAAAGCTTTAAAGCGGGTTAGAGATGTGCGAAAACGGGTTAGAAATGGCCTAAGTTGGCCAAAAGCGGGTTAGAAATGGCCAAAAAGGCTTTAAAGCAGGTTAGAGATGTGTGTGCAATGGTTAGAAATGGCAAAAATGGGTTAAAGCAGGTAAGAAATGGGGAAAAGTTGGTTAGAAAGGGAAGAGAAAAAACCTTCAAACGAGTGGAAAGTTGGCAAAAATCGTTCAGGTAGAGCAAAAAAAGGCTTAAAAAGGGTTAGAGCTGAGGAAAATTGGGTTATAAATGGCCAAAAGCGGCTTAAAGGTGGTTAGATAGGGGTAAAACTGGGGTAGGAATGGCCAAAAATTGCTTAAAATGGGTTAGAAGTTTGCAAAACTGTGCTAGAAATGGCCCAGAAGGTTTAAATTGGGACAGAAATGGTGAAAAATGGCTTAAAATGCGTTAGGAGTGAGCAAAAATGGGTTAGATATAGCCGAAAACGGTTTAAATCGTGTGAGAAACAGGCAAAAAATGAGTTAGAAAAGAACTAAAAATGGCTTAAAACGGGTTGAGAGCGAGAAAACATCGTGTAGAAAGAGGCAAAAATGGCATTAAAAGGGTTAGAGATGTGCAAAAATGGGTTAGAAATGGCAAAAAATGGCTTAAAAGGGCTTATAGATGTGCCAAAAATGGTTGGAAATGGCCAAAAATGCTTTAAAGCAGGTTAGAGATGTGTAAAAGTGGGTTAGAAATGGCCTAAAATGGATTAAAGCGGGTAATAATTGGGAGAAACTGTGTTAGAAACTGAAGAAAAAAAAGCTTAATAAGAGTTGAAGGAGGGCAAAAATGGTTAAGGTATAGCCAAAAAAGGCTTAAAAAGGGTTAGAGATATGCAAAAACTGGGATAGAAATGGCCAAAAAGGCTTTAAAGCAGGTTAGAGATGTGCAAAAACTGGTCAGAAATGGCCAAAAAAGGATTAAAGCGGGAGAGAAATGGGAAAAACTGCATTAGAAACAGAAAAAAAGCATAAAAAGTTTTGAATGAGGGAAAAAATGGTGAAGATATAGCCCAAAAAGGCTTAAAAAGGATTAGAGATGTGCAAAAATGGGATAGAAATGGCCAAAAACTCTTTAAAATGTGTTAGAAATGGAGAAAAATGGGTTAGAAATGGACAAAAAATGGATAAGAAATGGCCAAAAGTAGCTTAAAAGGGGTTAGAGATGTGCAAAAATGAGTTAGAAATGGCCAAGAATGGCATAAAACAGGTTAAGAATGGCCAAAAATGGGTTAGAAATGGCCAAAAAGGCTTTAAAGCAGGTAAGAGATGTGCAAAAAAAAAAAAAAATAAAATGGTTAGAAGTGGCAAAAAAATGGATTAAAGATGGTGAGAAATGCAGAAAACTGGGTTAGAAACGGAAAAAAAAAAAATAGCATAAACCGTGTTGAAAGTGGGGAGAAATGGTTTAGAAAGAACCAAAAATGGCTTTAAAAGGGTTAGAGATTTGCAAAAATGGAATAGAAATGGCCAAAATTTATTTAAAAAGCCTCAAAAATGGACAAAAAATGCATTAGAAATGGCCAAAGCTGGCTTAAAAGGGTTAGAGGTATGCGAGAACGGTTTAGAAAAAGCCAAATTAGGCTTAAAAGGGGCTAGAGATGAGCAAAAAAGGGTTAGAAATGGCCAAAAATAGCTTAAAATGGGTTAGATATAGCCAAAAAAGGGTTAAAATGGGTTAGTAGTGGGTAAAAAAGGGTTAGATGTAGCCGAAAATGGCATAAAACGTGTGAGAACTGGGCCAAAAATGGGTCAGAAAAGAAAAAAAAATGCTTATAATTACTTGAATGCGGAAGAGAGTGTTTTAGAAAGAGCCCAAAACGGCTTTAAAAGGGTTAGATGTATGCAAAAATGGGTTACAAATGGCCAAAAACGCCTTAAAATGGGATAGAAATAGTGAAAAATGGCTTAAAATGTGTTAGAAGTGTGTAAACATGGTTTAGATAAATCCAAAAACGGTTTAAATCGTGTGAGCAATGGGCAAAAAATGAGTTAGAAAACGAAAGAAAAATGGCTTAAACCAGGTTGAAAGTCAGAAAAAATGGTGTAGAAAGAGCCAAACGTGGCTTTAAAAGGGCTAGAGATGAGCAGAAATGGGTTAGAAATGGCAAAGAATGGCTTAAAAGAGGTTAGAGATGTGCCAGAAATGGTTAGAAATGGCCAAAACTGCTTTAAAGCAGGTTAGAGATGTGCAAAAATGGGCTAGAAATGGCCAAAAATGGATTCAAGTGGGTAAAGAAATGGGGAAAACTGGGTTAGAAACAGAAAAAAACTAGCTTAAAACGGGTGGAAAGTGGGCAAAAATGGTTTAGAATGAGTCAAAAATGCATTAAAAGGGTTCTAGACACGCAAAAATGGGATAGAAATGGCCAAAAATGATTTAAACCGGGTTAGAAATGGACAAAAATTGGATTAGAAATGGCCAAAACCGGTTTAAAAAGGGTTAGAGGTAAGCAGAGATGAGTGAGAAATAGCCAAAACGGGCTTAAAAAAGGTTAGAGATGTGCAAAAATGGGTCAGAAATGACCAAAGCTGGCTTAAAACGGGTTAGAAACGGCCAAAAAAGCTTTAAAGCGGGTTAGAGATGTGCGAAAACGGGTTAGAAATGGCCTAAGTTGGCCAAAAGCGGGTTAGAAATGGCCAAAAAGGCTTTAAAGCAGGTTAGAGATGTGTGTGCAATGGTTAGAAATGGCAAAAATGGGTTAAAGCAGGTAAGAAATGGGGAAAAGTTGGTTAGAAAGGGAAGAGAAAAAACCTTCAAACGAGTGGAAAGTTGGCAAAAATCGTTCAGGTAGAGCAAAAAAAGGCTTAAAAAGGGTTAGAGCTGAGGAAAATTGGGTTATAAATGGCCAAAAGCGGCTTAAAGGTGGTTAGATAGGGGTAAAACTGGGGTAGGAATGGCCAAAAATTGCTTAAAATGGGTTAGAAGTTTGCAAAACTGTGCTAGAAATGGCCCAGAAGGTTTAAATTGGGACAGAAATGGTGAAAAATGGCTTAAAATGCGTTAGGAGTGAGCAAAAATGGGTTAGATATAGCCGAAAACGGTTTAAATCGTGTGAGAAACAGGCAAAAAATGAGTTAGAAAAGAACTAAAAATGGCTTAAAACGGGTTGAGAGCGAGAAAACATCGTGTAGAAAGAGGCAAAAATGGCATTAAAAGGGTTAGAGATGTGCAAAAATGGGTTAGAAATGGCAAAAAATGGCTTAAAAGGGCTTATAGATGTGCCAAAAATGGTTGGAAATGGCCAAAAATGCTTTAAAGCAGGTTAGAGATGTGTAAAAGTGGGTTAGAAATGGCCTAAAATGGATTAAAGCGGGTAATAATTGGGAGAAACTGTGTTAGAAACTGAAGAAAAAAAAGCTTAATAAGAGTTGAAGGAGGGCAAAAATGGTTAAGGTATAGCCAAAAAAGGCTTAAAAAGGGTTAGAGATATGCAAAAACTGGGATAGAAATGGCCAAAAAGGCTTTAAAGCAGGTTAGAGATGTGCAAAAACTGGTCAGAAATGGCCAAAAAAGGATTAAAGCGGGAGAGAAATGGGAAAAACTGCATTAGAAACAGAAAAAAAGCATAAAAAGTTTTGAATGAGGGAAAAAATGGTGAAGATATAGCCCAAAAAGGCTTAAAAAGGATTAGAGATGTGCAAAAATGGGATAGAAATGGCCAAAAACTCTTTAAAATGTGTTAGAAATGGAGAAAAATGGGTTAGAAATGGACAAAAAATGGATAAGAAATGGCCAAAAGTAGCTTAAAAGGGGTTAGAGATGTGCAAAAATGAGTTAGAAATGGCCAAGAATGGCATAAAACAGGTTAAGAATGGCCAAAAATGGGTTAGAAATGGCCAAAAAGGCTTTAAAGCAGGTAAGAGATGTGCAAAAAAAAAAAAAATAAAATGGTTAGAAGTGGCAAAAAAATGGATTAAAGATGGTGAGAAATGCAGAAAACTGGGTTAGAAACGGAAAAAAAAAAAATAGCATAAACCGTGTTGAAAGTGGGGAGAAATGGTTTAGAAAGAACCAAAAATGGCTTTAAAAGGGTTAGAGATTTGCAAAAATGGAATAGAAATGGCCAAAATTTATTTAAAAAGCCTCAAAAATGGACAAAAAATGCATTAGAAATGGCCAAAGCTGGCTTAAAAGGGTTAGAGGTATGCGAGAACGGTTTAGAAAAAGCCAAATTAGGCTTAAAAGGGGCTAGAGATGAGCAAAAAAGGGTTAGAAATGGCCAAAAATAGCTTAAAATGGGTTAGATATAGCCAAAAAAGGGTTAAAATGGGTTAGTAGTGGGTAAAAAAGGGTTAGATGTAGCCGAAAATGGCATAAAACGTGTGAGAACTGGGCCAAAAATGGGTCAGAAAAGAAAAAAAAATGCTTATAATTACTTGAATGCGGAAGAGAGTGTTTTAGAAAGAGCCCAAAACGGCTTTAAAAGGGTTAGATGTATGCAAAAATGGGTTACAAATGGCCAAAAACGCCTTAAAATGGGATAGAAATAGTGAAAAATGGCTTAAAATGTGTTAGAAGTGTGTAAACATGGTTTAGATAAATCCAAAAATGGTTTAAATCGTGTGAGCAATGGGCAAAAAATGAGTTAGAAAACGAAAGAAAAATGGCTTAAACCAGGTTGAAAGTCAGAAAAAATGGTGTAGAAAGAGCCAAATGTGGCTTTAAAAGGGCTAGAGATGAGCAGAAATGGGTTAGAAATGGCAAAGAATGGCTTAAAAGAGGTTAGAGATGTGCCAGAAATGGTTAGAAATGGCCAAAACTGCTTTAAAGCAGGTTAGAGATGTGCAAAAATGGGCTAGAAATGGCCAAAAATGGATTCAAGTGGGTAAAGAAATGGGGAAAACTGGGTTAGAAACAGAAAAAAACTAGCTTAAAACGGGTGGAAAGTGGGCAAAAATGGTTTAGAATGAGTCAAAAATGCATTAAAAGGGTTCTAGACACGCAAAAATGGGATAGAAATGGCCAAAAATGATTTAAAACGGGTTAGAAATGGACAAAAATTGGATTAGAAATGGCCAAAACCGGTTTAAAAAGGGTTAGAGGTAAGCAGAGATGAGTGAGAAATAGCCAAAACCGGCTTAAAAAAGGTTAGAGATGTGCAAAAATGGGTCAGAAATGACCAAAGCTGGCTTAAAACGGGTTAGAAACGGCCAAAAAAGCTTTAAAGCGGGTTAGAGATGTGCGAAAACGGGTTAGAAATGGCCTAAGTTGGCCAAAAGCGGGTTAGAAATGGCCAAAAAGGCTTTAAAGCAGGTTAGAGATGTGTGTGCAATGGTTAGAAATGGCAAAAATGGGTTAAAGCAGGTAAGAAATGGGGAAAAGTTGGTTAGAAAGGGAAGAGAAAAAACCTTCAAACGAGTGGAAAGTTGGCAAAAATCGTTCAGGTAGAGCAAAAAAAGGCTTAAAAAGGGTTAGAGCTGAGGAAAATTGGGTTATAAATGGCCAAAAGCGGCTTAAAGGTGGTTAGATAGGGGTAAAACTGGGGTAGGAATGGCCAAAAATTGCTTAAAATGGGTTAGAAGTTTGCAAAACTGTGCTAGAAATGGCCCAGAAGGTTTAAATTGGGACAGAAATGGTGAAAAATGGCTTAAAATGCGTTAGGAGTGAGCAAAAATGGGTTAGATATAGCCGAAAACGGTTTAAATCGTGTGAGAAACAGGCAAAAAATGAGTTAGAAAAGAACTAAAAATGGCTTAAAACGGGTTGAGAGCGAGAAAACATCGTGTAGAAAGAGGCAAAAATGGCTTTAAAAGGGTTAGAGATGTGCAAAAATGGGTTAGAAATGGCAAAAAATGGCTTAAAAGGGCTTATAGATGTGCCAAAAATGGTTGGAAATGGCCAAAAATGCTTTAAAGCAGGTTAGAGATGTGTAAAAGTGGGTTAGAAATGGCCTAAAATGGATTAAAGCGGGTAATAATTGGGAGAAACTGTGTTAGAAACTGAAGAAAAAAAAGCTTAATAAGAGTTGAAGGAGGGCAAAAATGGTTAAGGTATAGCCAAAAAAGGCTTAAAAAGGGTTAGAGATATGCAAAAACTGGGATAGAAATGGCCAAAAAGGCTTTAAAGCAGGTTAGAGATGTGCAAAAACTGGTCAGAAATGGCCAAAAAAGGATTAAAGCGGGAGAGAAATGGGAAAAACTGCATTAGAAACAGAAAAAAAGCATAAAAAGTTTTGAATGAGGGAAAAAATGGTGAAGATATAGCCCAAAAAGGCTTAAAAAGGATTAGAGATGTGCAAAAATGGGATAGAAATGGCCAAAAACTCTTTAAAATGTGTTAGAAATGGAGAAAAATGGGTTAGAAATGGACAAAAAATGGATAAGAAATGGCCAAAAGTAGCTTAAAAGGGGTTAGAGATGTGCAAAAATGAGTTAGAAATGGCCAAGAATGGCATAAAACAGGTTAAGAATGGCCAAAATTGGGTTAGAAATGGCCAAAAAGGCTTTAAAGCAGGTAAGAGATGTGCAAAAAAAAAAAAAAAATAAAATGGTTAGAAGTGGCAAAAAAATGGATTAAAGATGGTGAGAAATGCAGAAAACTGGGTTAGAAACAGAAAAAAAAATAGCATAAACCGTGTTGAAAGTGGGGAGAAATGGTTTAGAAAGAACCAAAAATGGCTTTAAAAGGGTTAGAGATTTGCAAAAATGGAATAGAAATGGCCAAAATTTATTTAAAAAGCCTCAAAAATGGACAAAAAATGCATTAGAAATGGCCAAAACCGGCTTAAAAGGGTTAGAGGTACGCGAGAACGGTTTAGAAAAAGCCAAAATTGGCTTAAAAGGGGCTAGAGATGAGCAAAAAAGGGTTAGAAATGGCCAAAAATAGCTTAAAATGGGTTAGATATAGCCAAAAAAGGGTTAAAATGGGTTAGTAGTGGGTAAAAAAGGGTTAGATGTAGCCGAAAATGGCATAAAACGTGTGAGAACTGGGCCAAAAATGGGTCAGAAAAGAAAAAAAAATGCTTATAATTACTTGAATGCGGAAGAGAGTGTTTTAGAAAGAGCCCAAAACGGCTTTAAAAGGGTTAGATGTATGCAAAAATGGGTTACAAATGGCCAAAAACGCCTTAAAATGGGATAGAAATAGTGAAAAATGGCTTAAAATGTGTTAGAAGTGTGTAAACATGGTTTAGATAAATCCAAAAATGGTTTAAATCGTGTGAGCAATGGGCAAAAAATGAGTTAGAAAAGGAAAGAAAAATGGCTTAAACCAGGTTGAAAGTCAGAAAAAATGGTGTAGAAAGAGCCAAACGTGGCTTTAAAAGGGCTAGAGATGAGCAGAAATGGGTTAGAAATGGCAAAGAATGGCTTAAAAGAGGTTAGAGATGTGCCAGAAATGGTTAGAAATGGCCAAAACTGCTTTAAAGCAGGTTAGAGATGTGCAAAAATGGGCTAGAAATGGCCAAAAATGGATTCAAGTGGGTAAAGAAATGGGGAAAACTGGGTTAGAAACAGAAAAAAAACTAGCTTAAAACGGGTGGAAAGTGGGCAAAAATGGTTTAGAATGAGTCAAAAATGCATTAAAAGGGTTCTAGACATGCAAAAATGGGATAGAAATGGCCAAAAATGATTTAAACCGGGTTAGAAATGGACAAAAATTGGATTAGAAATGGCCAAAACCGGTTTAAAAAGGGTTAGAGGTAAGCAGAGATGAGTGAGAAATAGCCAAAACAGGCTTAAAAAAGGTTAGAGATGTGCAAAAATGGGTCAGAAATGACCAAAGCTGGCTTAAAATGGGTTAGAAACGGCCAAAAAAGCTTTAAAGCGGGTTAGAGATGTGCGAAAACGGGTTAGAAATGGCCTAAGTTGGCCAAAAGCGGGTTAGAAATGGCCAAAAAGGCTTTAAAGCAGGTTAGAGATGTGTGTGCAATGGTTAGAAATGGCAAAAATGGGTTAAAGTAGGTAAGAAATGGGGAAAAGTTGGTTAGAAAGGAAATAGAAAAAACCTTCAAACGAGTGGAAAGTTGGCAAAAATCGTTCAGGTAGAGCAAAAAAATGTGTTAGAAATGGAGAAAAATGGGTTAGAAATGGACAAAAAATGGATAAAAAATGGCCAAAAGTAGCTTAAAAGGGGTTAGAGATGTGCAAAAATGAGTTAGAAATGGCCAAGAATGGCATAAAACAGGTTAAGAATGGCCAAAATTGGGTTAGAAATGGCCAAAAAGGCTTTAAAGCAGGTAAGAGATGTGTAAAAAAAAAAAAAAAATAAAATGGTTAGAAGTGGCAAAAAATGGATTAAAGATGGTGAGAAATGCAGAAAACTGGGTTAGAAACAGAAAAAAAAATTAGCATAAACCGTGTTGAAAGTGGGGAGAAATGGTTTAGAAAGAACCAAAAATGGCTTTAAAAGGGTTAGAGATTTGCAAAAATGGAATAGAAATGGCCAAAATTTATTTAAAAAGCCTCAAAAATGGACAAAAAATGCATTAGAAATGGCCAAAACCGGCTTAAAAGGGTTAGAGGTATGCGAGAACGGTTTAGAAAAAGCCAAAATTGGCTTAAAAGGGGCTAGAGATGAGCAAAAAAGGGTTAGAAATGGCCAAAAATAGCTTAAAATGGGTTAGATATAGCCAAAAAAGGGTTAAAATGGGTTAGTAGTGGGTAAAAAAGGGTTAGATGTAGCCGAAAATGGCATAAAACGTGTGAGAACTGGGCCAAAAATGGGTCAGAAAAGAAAAAAAAATGCTTATAATTAGTTGAATGCAGAAGAAAGTGTTTTAGAAAGAGCCAAAAACGGCTTTAAAAGGGTTAGATGTATGCAAAAATGGGTTACAAATGGCCAAAAACGCCTTAAAATGGGATAGAAATAGTGAAAAATGGCTTAAAATGTGTTAGAAGTGTGTAAAAATGGTTTAGATAAACCCAAAAATGGTTTAAATCGTGTGAGCAATGGGCAAAAAATGAGTTAGAAAAGGAAAGAAAAATGGCTTAAACCAGGTTGAAAGTCAGAAAAAATGGTGTAGAAAGAGCCAAACGTGGCTTTAAAAGGGCTAGAGATGAGCAGAAATGGGTTAGAAATGGCAAAGAATGGCTTAAAAGAGGTTAGAGATGTGCCAGAAATGGTTAGAAATGGCCAAAACTGCTTTAAAGCAGGTTAGAGATGTGCAAAAATGGGCTAGAAATGGCCAAAAATGGATTCAAGTGGGTAAAGAAATGGGGAAAACTGGGTTAGAAACAGAAAAAAAACTAGCTTAAAACGGGTGGAAAGTGGGCAAAAATGGTTTAGAATGAGTCAAAAATGCATTAAAAGGGTTCTAGACATGCAAAAATGGGATAGAAATGGCCAAAAATGATTTAAACCGGGTTAGAAATGGACAAAAATTGGATTAGAAATGGCCAAAACCGGTTTAAAAAGGGTTAGAGGTAAGCAGAGATGAGTGAGAAATAGCCAAAACCAGCTTAAAAAAGGTTAGAGATGTGCAAAAATGGGTCAGAAATGACCAAAGCTGGCTTAAAATGGGTTAGAAACGGCCAAAAAAGCTTTAAAGCGGGTTAGAGATGTGCGAAAACGGGTTAGAAATGGCCTAAGTTGGCCAAAAGCGGGTTAGAAATGGCCAAAAAGGCTTTAAAGCAGGTTAGAGATGTGTGTGCAATGGTTAGAAATGGCAAAAATGGGTTAAAGCGGGTAAGAAATGGGGAAAAGTTGGTTAGAAAGGAAATAGAAAAAACCTTCAAACGAGTGGAAAGTTGGCAAAAATCGTTCAGGTAGAGCAAAAAAAGGCTTAAAAAGGGTTAGAGCTGAGGAAAATTGGATTATAAATGGCCAAAAGCGGCTTAAAGGTGGTTAGATAGGGGTAAAACTGGGGTAGGAATGGCCAAAAATTGCTTAAAATGGGTTAGAAGTTTGCAAAACTGTGCTAGAAATGGCCCAGAAGGTTTAAATTGGGACAGAAATGGTGAAAAATGGCTTAAAATGCATTAGGAGTGAGCAAAAATGGGTTAGAAATGGCAAAAAATGGCTTAAAAGGGCTTATAGATGTGCCAAAAATGGTTGGAAATGGCCAAAAATGCTTTAAAGCAGGTTAGAGATGTGTAAAAGTGGGTTAGAAATGGCCAAAAATGGATTAAAGCGGGTAATAATTGGGAGAAACTGTGTTAGAAAAAAAAAAAAAAAAAAGCTTAATAAGAGTTGAAGGAGGGCAAAAATGGTTAAGGTATAGCCAAAAAAGGCTTAAAAAGGGTTAGAGATATGCAAAAACTGGGATAGAAATGGCCAAAAAGGCTTTAAAGCAGGTTAGAGATGTGCAAAAACTGGTCAGAAATGGCCAAAAAAGGATTAAAGCGGGAGAGAAATGGGAAAAACTGCATTAGAAACAGAAAAAAAGCATAAAAAGTTTTGAATGAGGGAAAAAATGGTGAAGATATAGCCCAAAAAGGCTTAAATAGGATTAGAGATGTGCAAAAATGGGATAGAAATGGCCAAAAACTCTTTAAAATGTGTTAGAAATGGAGAAAAATGGGTTAGAAATGGATAAAAAATGGATAAGAAATGGCCAAAAGTAGCTTAAAAGGGGTTAGAGATGTGCAAAAATGAGTTAGAAATGGCCAAGAATGGCATAAAACAGGTTAAGAATGGCCAAAATTGGGTTAGAAATGGCCAAAAAGGCTTTAAAGCAGGTAAGAGATGTGTAAAAAAAAAAAATAATAAAATGGTTAGAAGTGGCAAAAAATGGATTAAAGATGGTGAGAAATGCAGAAAACTGGGTTAGAAACGGAAAAAAAAAATAGCATAAACCGTGTTGAAAGTGGGGAGAAATGGTTTAGAAAGAACCAAAAATGGCTTTAAAAGGGTTAGAGATTTGCAAAAATGGAATAGAAATGGCCAAAATTTATTTAAAAAGCCTCAAAAATGGACAAAAATGCATTAGAAATGGCCAAAACCGGCTTAAAAGGGTTAGAGGTACGCGAGAACGGTTTAGAAAAAGCCAAAATTGGCTTAAAAGGGGCTAGAGATGAGCAAAAAAGGGTTAGAAATGGCCAAAAATAGCTTAAAATGGGTTAGATATAGCCAAAAAAGGGTTAAAATGGGTTAGTAGTGGGTAAAAAAGGGTTAGATGTAGCCGAAAATGGCATAAAACGTGTGAGAACTGGGCCAAAAATGGGTCAGAAAAGAAAAAAAAATGCTTATAATTACTTGAATGCGGAAGAGAGTGTTTTAGAAAGAGCCCAAAACGGCTTTAAAAGGGTTAGATGTATGCAAAAATGGGTTACAAATGGCCAAAAACGCCTTAAAATGGGATAGAAATAGTGAAAAATGGCTTAAAATGTGTTAGAAGTGTGTAAAAATGGTTTAGATAAACCCAAAAATGGTTTAAATCGTGTGAGCAATGGACAAAAAATGAGTTAGAAAAGGAAAGAAAAATGGCTTAAACCAGGTTGAAAGTCAGAAAAAATGGTGTAGAAAGACCCAAACGTGGCTTTAAAAGGGCTAGAGATGAGCAGAAATGGGTTAGAAATGGCAAAGAATGGCTTAAAAGAGGTTAGAGATGTGCCAGAAATGGTTAGAAATGGCCAAAACTGCTTTAAAGCAGGTTAGAGATGTGCAAAAATGGGCTAGAAATGGCCAAAAATGGATTCAAGCAGGTAAGAAATGGGGAAAAGTTGGTTAGAAAGGAAATAGAAAAAACCATCAAACGAGTGGAAAGTTGGCAAAAATCGTTCAGGTAGAGCAAAAATAGGCTTAAAAAGGGTTAGAGCTGAGGAAAAATGGGTTATAAATGGCCAAAAGCGGCTTAAAGGTGGTTAGATAGGGGTAAAACTGGGGTAGGAATGGCCAAAAATTGCTTAAAATGGGTTAGAAGTTTGCAAAACTGTGCTAGAAATGGCCCAAAAGGTTTAAATTGGGACAGAAATAGTGAAAAATGGCTTAAAATGCGTTAGGAGTGAGCAAAAATGGGTTAGATATAGCCGAAAACGGTTTAAATCGTGTGAGAAACAGGCAAAAAATGAGTTAGAAAAGAACTAAAAATGGCTTAAAACGGGTTGAGAGCGAGAAAACATCGTGTAGAAAGAGGCAAAAATGGCATTAAAAGGGTTAGAGATGTGCAAAAATGGGTTAGAAATGGCAAAAAATGGCTTAAAAGGGCTTATAGATGTGCCAAAAATGGTTGGAAATGGCCAAAAATGCTTTAAAGCAGGTTAGAGATGTGTAAAAGTGGGTTAGAAATGGCCTAAAATGGATTAAAGCGGGTAATAATTGGGAGAAACTGTGTTAGAAACTGAAGAAAAAAAAGCTTAATAAGAGTTGAAGGAGGGCAAAAATGGTTAAGGTATAGCCAAAAAATGCTTAAAAAGGGTTAGAGATATGCAAAAACTGGGATAGAAATGGCCAAAAAGGCTTTAAAGCAGGTTAGAGATGTGCAAAAACTGGTCAGAAATGGCCAAAAAAGGATTAAAGCGGGAGAGAAATGGGAAAAACTGCATTAGAAACAGAAAAAAAGCATAAAAAGTTTTGAATGAGGGAAAAAATGGTGAAGATATAGCCCAAAAAGGCTTAAAAAGGATTAGAGATGTGCAAAAATGGGATAGAAATGGCCAAAAACTCTTTAAAATGTGTTAGAAATGGAGAAAAATGGGTTAGAAATGGACAAAAAATGGATAAGAAATGGCCAAAAGTAGCTTAAAAGGGGTTAGAGATGTGCAAAAATGAGTTAGAAATGGCCAAGAATGGCATAAAACAGGTTAAGAATGGCCAAAAATGGGTTAGAAATGGCCAAAAAGGCTTTAAAGCAGGTAAGAGATGTGCAAAAAAAAAAAAAAATAAAATGGTTAGTAGTGGCAAAAAAATGGATTAAAGATGGTGAGAAATGCAGAAAACTGGGTTAGAAACGGAAAAAAAAAATAGCATAAACCGTGTTGAAAGTGGGGAGAAATGGTTTAGAAAGAACCAAAAATGGCTTTAAAAGGGTTAGAGATTTGCAGAAATGGAATAGAAATGGCCAAAATTTATTTAAAAAGCCTCAAAAATGGACAAAAAATGCATTAGAAATGGCCAAAACCGGCTTAAAAGGGTTAGAGGTATGCGAGAACGGTTTAGAAAAAGCCAAATTAGGCTTAAAAGGGGCTAGAGATGAGCAAAAAAGGGTTAGAAATGGCCAAAAATAGCTTAAAATGGGTTAGATATAGCCAAAAAAGGGTTAAAATGGGTTAGTAGTGGGTAAAAAAGGGTTAGATGTAGCCGAAAATGGCATAAAACGTGTGAGAACTGGGCCAAAAATGGGTCAGAAAAGAAAAAAAAATGCTTATAATTACTTGAATGCGGAAGAGAGTGTTTTAGAAAGAGCCCAAAACGGCTTTAAAAGGGTTAGATGTATGCAAAAATGGGTTACAAATGGCCAAAAACGCCTTAAAATGGGATAGAAATAGTGAAAAATGGCTTAAAATGTGTTAGAAGTGTGTAAAAATGGTTTAGATAAATCCAAAAATGGTTTAAATCGTGTGAGCAATGGGCAAAAAATGAGTTAGAAAAGGAAAGAAAAATGGCTTAAACCAGGTTGAAAGTCAGAAAAAATGGTGTAGAATGACCCAAACGTGTCTTTAAAAGGGCTAGAGATGAGCAGAAATGGGTTAGAAATGGCAAAGAATGGCTTAAAAGAGGTTAGAGATGTGCCAGAAATGGTTAGAAATGGCCAAAACTGCTTTAAAGCAGGTTAGAGATGTGCAAAAATGGGCTAGAAATGGCCAAAAATGGATTCAAGTGGGTAAAGAAATGGGGAAAACTGGGTTAGAAACAGAAAAAAACTAGCTTAAAACGGGTGGAAAGTGGGCAAAAATGGTTTAGAATGAGTCAAAAATGCATTAAAAGGGTTCTAGACACGCAAAAATGGGATAGAAATGGCCAAAAATGATTTAAACCGGGTTAGAAATGGACAAAAATTGGATTAGAAATGGCCAAAACCGGTTTAAAAAGGGTTAGAGGTAAGCAGAGATGAGTGAGAAATAGCCAAAACCGGCTTAAAAAAGGTTAGAGATGTGCAAAAATGGGTCAGAAATGACCAAAGCTGGCTTAAAACGGGTTAGAAACGGCCAAAAAAGCTTTAAAGCGGGTTAGAGATGTGCGAAAACGGGTTAGAAATGGCCTAAGTTGGCCAAAAGCGGGTTAGAAATGGCCAAAAAGGCTTTAAAGCAGGTTAGAGATGTGTGTGCAATGGTTAGAAATGGCAAAAATGGGTTAAAGCAGGTAAGAAATGGGGAAAAGTTGGTTAGAAAGGGAAGAGAAAAAACCTTCAAACGAGTGGAAAGTTGGCAAAAATCGTTCAGGTAGAGCAAAAAAAGGCTTAAAAAGGGTTAGAGCTGAGGAAAATTGGGTTATAAATGGCCAAAAGCGGCTTAAAGGTGGTTAGATAGGGGTAAAACTGGGGTAGGAATGGCCAAAAATTGCTTAAAATGGGTTAGAAGTTTGCAAAACTGTGCTAGAAATGGCCCAGAAGGTTTAAATTGGGACAGAAATGGTGAAAAATGGCTTAAAATGCGTTAGGAGTGAGCAAAAATGGGTTAGATATAGCCGAAAACGGTTTAAATCGTGTGAGAAACAGGCAAAAAATGAGTTAGAAAAGAACTAAAAATGGCTTAAAACGGGTTGAGAGCGAGAAAACATCGTGTAGAAAGAGGCAAAAATGGCTTTAAAAGGGTTAGAGATGTGCAAAAATGGGTTAGAAATGGCAAAAAATGGCTTAAAAGGGCTTATAGATGTGCCAAAAATGGTTGGAAATGGCCAAAAATGCTTTAAAGCAGGTTAGAGATGTGTAAAAGTGGGTTAGAAATGGCCTAAAATGGATTAAAGCGGGTAATAATTGGGAGAAACTGTGTTAGAAACTGAAGAAAAAAAAGCTTAATAAGAGTTGAAGGAGGGCAAAAATGGTTAAGGTATAGCCAAAAAAGGCTTAAAAAGGGTTAGAGATATGCAAAAACTGGGATAGAAATGGCCAAAAAGGCTTTAAAGCAGGTTAGAGATGTGCAAAAACTGGTCAGAAATGGCCAAAAAAGGATTAAAGCGGGAGAGAAATGGGAAAAACTGCATTAGAAACAGAAAAAAAGCATAAAAAGTTTTGAATGAGGGAAAAAATGGTGAAGATATAGCCCAAAAAGGCTTAAAAAGGATTAGAGATGTGCAAAAATGGGATAGAAATGGCCAAAAACTCTTTAAAATGTGTTAGAAATGGAGAAAAATGGGTTAGAAATGGACAAAAAATGGATAAGAAATGGCCAAAAGTAGCTTAAAAGGGGTTAGAGATGTGCAAAAATGAGTTAGAAATGGCCAAGAATGGCATAAAACAGGTTAAGAATGGCCAAAAATGGGTTAGAAATGGCCAAAAAGGCTTTAAAGCAGGTAAGAGATGTGCAAAAAAAAAAAAAATAAAATGGTTAGAAGTGGCAAAAAAAATGGATTAAAGATGGTGAGAAATGCAGAAAACTGGGTTAGAAACGGAAAAAAAAAATAGCATAAACCGTGTTGAAAGTGGGGAGAAATGGTTTAGAAAGAACCAAAAATGGCTTTAAAAGGGTTAGAGATTTGCAGAAATGGAATAGAAATGGCCAAAATTTATTTAAAAAGCCTCAAAAATGGACAAAAAATGCATTAGAAATGGCCAAAACCGGCTTAAAAGGGTTAGAGGTATGCGAGAACGGTTTAGAAAAAGCCAAATTAGGCTTAAAAGGGGCTAGAGATGAGCAAAAAAGGGTTAGAAATGGCCAAAAATAGCTTAAAATGGGTTAGATATAGCCAAAAAAGGGTTAAAATGGGTTAGTAGTGGGTAAAAAAGGGTTAGATGTAGCCGAAAATGGCATAAAACGTGTGAGAACTGGGCCAAAAATGGGTCAGAAAAGAAAAAAAAATGCTTATAATTACTTGAATGCGGAAGAGAGTGTTTTAGAAAGAGCCCAAAACGGCTTTAAAAGGGTTAGATGTATGCAAAAATGGGTTACAAATGGCCAAAAACGCCTTAAAATGGGATAGAAATAGTGAAAAATGGCTTAAAATGTGTTAGAAGTGTGTAAAAATGGTTTAGATAAATCCAAAAATGGTTTAAATCGTGTGAGCAATGGGCAAAAAATGAGTTAGAAAAGGAAAGAAAAATGGCTTAAACCAGGTTGAAAGTCAGAAAAAATGGTGTAGAATGACCCAAACGTGTCTTTAAAAGGGCTAGAGATGAGCAGAAATGGGTTAGAAATGGCAAAGAATGGCTTAAAAGAGGTTAGAGATGTGCCAGAAATGGTTAGAAATGGCCAAAACTGCTTTAAAGCAGGTTAGAGATGTGCAAAAATGGGCTAGAAATGGCCAAAAATGGATTCAAGTGGGTAAAGAAATGGGGAAAACTGGGTTAGAAACAGAAAAAAACTAGCTTAAAACGGGTGGAAAGTGGGCAAAAATGGTTTAGAATGAGTCAAAAATGCATTAAAAGGGTTCTAGACACGCAAAAATGGGATAGAAATGGCCAAAAATGATTTAAACCGGGTTAGAAATGGACAAAAATTGGATTAGAAATGGCCAAAACCGGTTTAAAAAGGGTTAGAGGTAAGCAGAGATGAGTGAGAAATAGCCAAAACCGGCTTAAAAAAGGTTAGAGATGTGCAAAAATGGGTCAGAAATGACCAAAGCTGGCTTAAAACGGGTTAGAAACGGCCAAAAAAGCTTTAAAGCGGGTTAGAGATGTGCGAAAACGGGTTAGAAATGGCCTAAGTTGGCCAAAAGCGGGTTAGAAATGGCCAAAAAGGCTTTAAAGCAGGTTAGAGATGTGTGTGCAATGGTTAGAAATGGCAAAAATGGGTTAAAGCAGGTAAGAAATGGGGAAAAGTTGGTTAGAAAGGGAAGAGAAAAAACCTTCAAACGAGTGGAAAGTTGGCAAAAATCGTTCAGGTAGAGCAAAAAAAGGCTTAAAAAGGGTTAGAGCTGAGGAAAATTGGGTTATAAATGGCCAAAAGCGGCTTAAAGGTGGTTAGATAGGGGTAAAACTGGGGTAGGAATGGCCAAAAATTGCTTAAAATGGGTTAGAAGTTTGCAAAACTGTGCTAGAAATGGCCCAGAAGGTTTAAATTGGGACAGAAATGGTGAAAAATGGCTTAAAATGCGTTAGGAGTGAGCAAAAATGGGTTAGATATAGCCGAAAACGGTTTAAATCGTGTGAGAAACAGGCAAAAAATGAGTTAGAAAAGAACTAAAAATGGCTTAAAACGGGTTGAGAGCGAGAAAACATCGTGTAGAAAGAGGCAAAAATGGCTTTAAAAGGGTTAGAGATGTGCAAAAATGGGTTAGAAATGGCAAAAAATGGCTTAAAAGGGCTTATAGATGTGCCAAAAATGGTTGGAAATGGCCAAAAATGCTTTAAAGCAGGTTAGAGATGTGTAAAAGTGGGTTAGAAATGGCCTAAAATGGATTAAAGCGGGTAATAATTGGGAGAAACTGTGTTAGAAACTGAAGAAAAAAAAGCTTAATAAGAGTTGAAGGAGGGCAAAAATGGTTAAGGTATAGCCAAAAAAGGCTTAAAAAGGGTTAGAGATATGCAAAAACTGGGATAGAAATGGCCAAAAAGGCTTTAAAGCAGGTTAGAGATGTGCAAAAACTGGTCAGAAATGGCCAAAAAAGGATTAAAGCGGGAGAGAAATGGGAAAAACTGCATTAGAAACAGAAAAAAAGCATAAAAAGTTTTGAATGAGGGAAAAAATGGTGAAGATATAGCCCAAAAAGGCTTAAAAAGGATTAGAGATGTGCAAAAATGGGATAGAAATGGCCAAAAACTCTTTAAAATGTGTTAGAAATGGAGAAAAATGGGTTAGAAATGGACAAAAAATGGATAAGAAATGGCCAAAAGTAGCTTAAAAGGGGTTAGAGATGTGCAAAAATGAGTTAGAAATGGCCAAGAATGGCATAAAACAGGTTAAGAATGGCCAAAAATGGGTTAGAAATGGCCAAAAAGGCTTTAAAGCAGGTAAGAGATGTGCAAAAAAAAAAAAAATAAAATGGTTAGAAGTTGCAAAAAAAATGGATTAAAGATGGTGAGAAATGCAGAAAACTGGGTTAGAAACGGAAAAAAAAAATAGCATAAACCGTGTTGAAAGTGGGGAGAAATGGTTTAGAAAGAACCAAAAATGGCTTTAAAAGGGTTAGAGATTTGCAGAAATGGAATAGAAATGGCCAAAATTTATTTAAAAAGCCTCAAAAATGGACAAAAAATGCATTAGAAATGGCCAAAACCGGCTTAAAAGGGTTAGAGGTATGCGAGAACGGTTTAGAAAAAGCCAAATTAGGCTTAAAAGGGGCTAGAGATGAGCAAAAAAGGGTTAGAAATGGCCAAAAATAGCTTAAAATGGGTTAGATATAGCCAAAAAAGGGTTAAAATGGGTTAGTAGTGGGTAAAAAAGGGTTAGATGTAGCCGAAAATGGCATAAAACGTGTGAGAACTGGGCCAAAAATGGGTCAGAAAAGAAAAAAAAATGCTTATAATTACTTGAATGCGGAAGAGAGTGTTTTAGAAAGAGCCCAAAACGGCTTTAAAAGGGTTAGATGTATGCAAAAATGGGTTACAAATGGCCAAAAACGCCTTAAAATGGGATAGAAATAGTGAAAAATGGCTTAAAATGTGTTAGAAGTGTGTAAACATGGTTTAGATAAATCCAAAAATGGTTTAAATCGTGTGAGCAATGGGCAAAAAATGAGTTAGAAAAGGAAAGAAAAATGGCTTAAACCAGGTTGAAAGTCAGAAAAAATGGTGTAGAAAGAGCCAAACGTGGCTTTAAAAGGGCTAGAGATGAGCAGAAATGGGTTAGAAATGGCAAAGAATGGCTTAAAAGAGGTTAGAGATGTGCCAGAAATGGTTAGAAATGGCCAAAACTGCTTTAAAGCAGGTTAGAGATGTGCAAAAATGGGCTAGAAATGGCCAAAAATGGATTCAAGTGGGTAAAGAAATGGGGAAAACTGGGTTAGAAACAGAAAAAAAACTAGCTTAAAACGGGTGGAAAGTGGGCAAAAATGGTTTAGAATGAGTCAAAAATGCATTAAAAGGGTTCTAGACATGCAAAAATGGGATAGAAATGGCCAAAAATGATTTAAACCGGGTTAGAAATGGACAAAAATTGGATTAGAAATGGCCAAAACCGGTTTAAAAAGGGTTAGAGGTAAGCAGAGATGAGTGAGAAATAGCCAAAACAGGCTTAAAAAAGGTTAGAGATGTGCAAAAATGGGTCAGAAATGACCAAAGCTGGCTTAAAATGGGTTAGAAACGGCCAAAAAAGCTTTAAAGCGGGTTAGAGATGTGCGAAAACGGGTTAGAAATGGCCTAAGTTGGCCAAAAGCGGGTTAGAAATGGCCAAAAAGGCTTTAAAGCAGGTTAGAGATGTGTGTGCAATGGTTAGAAATGGCAAAAATGGGTTAAAGTAGGTAAGAAATGGGGAAAAGTTGGTTAGAAAGGAAATAGAAAAAACCTTCAAACGAGTGGAAAGTTGGCAAAAATCGTTCAGGTAGAGCAAAAAAATGTGTTAGAAATGGAGAAAAATGGGTTAGAAATGGACAAAAAATGGATAAAAAATGGCCAAAAGTAGCTTAAAAGGGGTTAGAGATGTGCAAAAATGAGTTAGAAATGGCCAAGAATGGCATAAAACAGGTTAAGAATGGCCAAAATTGGGTTAGAAATGGCCAAAAAGGCTTTAAAGCAGGTAAGAGATGTGTAAAAAAAAAAAAAAAATAAAATGGTTAGAAGTGGCAAAAAATGGATTAAAGATGGTGAGAAATGCAGAAAACTGGGTTAGAAACAGAAAAAAAAAATTAGCATAAACCGTGTTGAAAGTGGGGAGAAATGGTTTAGAAAGAACCAAAAATGGCTTTAAAAGGGTTAGAGATTTGCAAAAATGGAATAGAAATGGCCAAAATTTATTTAAAAAGCCTCAAAAATGGACAAAAAATGCATTAGAAATGGCCAAAACCGGCTTAAAAGGGTTAGAGGTATGCGAGAACGGTTTAGAAAAAGCCAAAATTGGCTTAAAAGGGGCTAGAGATGAGCAAAAAAGGGTTAGAAATGGCCAAAAATAGCTTAAAATGGGTTAGATATAGCCAAAAAAGGGTTAAAATGGGTTAGTAGTGGGTAAAAAAGGGTTAGATGTAGCCGAAAATGGCATAAAACGTGTGAGAACTGGGCCAAAAATGGGTCAGAAAAGAAAAAAAAATGCTTATAATTAGTTGAATGCAGAAGAAAGTGTTTTAGAAAGAGCCAAAAACGGCTTTAAAAGGGTTAGATGTATGCAAAAATGGGTTAGAAATGGCCAAAAACGCCTTAAAATGGGATAGAAATAGTGAAAAATGGCTTAAAATGTGTTAGAAGTGTGTAAAAATGGTTTAGATAAACCCCAAAATGGTTTAAATCGTGTGAGCAATGGGCAAAAAATGAGTTAGAAAAGGAAAGAAAAATGGCTTAAACCAGGTTGAAAGTCAGAAAAAATGGTGTAGAAAGAGCCAAACGTGGCTTTAAAAGGGCTAGAGATGAGCAGAAATGGGTTAGAAATGGCAAAGAATGGCTTAAAAGAGGTTAGAGATGTGCCAGAAATGGTTAGAAATGGCCAAAACTGCTTTAAAGCAGGTTAGAGATGTGCAAAAATGGGCTAGAAATGGCCAAAAATGGATTCAAGTGGGTAAAGAAATGGGGAAAACTGGGTTAGAAACAGAAAAAAAACTAGCTTAAAACGGGTGGAAAGTGGGCAAAAATGGTTTAGAATGAGTCAAAAATGCATTAAAAGGGTTCTAGACATGCAAAAATGGGATAGAAATGGCCAAAAATGATTTAAACCGGGTTAGAAATGGACAAAAATTGGATTAGAAATGGCCAAAACCGGTTTAAAAAGGGTTAGAGGTAAGCAGAGATGAGTGAGAAATAGCCAAAACCAGCTTAAAAAAGGTTAGAGATGTGCAAAAATGGGTCAGAAATGACCAAAGCTGGCTTAAAATGGGTTAGAAACGGCCAAAAAAGCTTTAAAGCGGGTTAGAGATGTGCGAAAACGGGTTAGAAATGGCCTAAGTTGGCCAAAAGCGGGTTAGAAATGGCCAAAAAGGCTTTAAAGCAGGTTAGAGATGTGTGTGCAATGGTTAGAAATGGCAAAAATGGGTTAAAGCGGGTAAGAAATGGGGAAAAGTTGGTTAGAAAGGAAATAGAAAAAACCTTCAAACGAGTGGAAAGTTGGCAAAAATCGTTCAGGTAGAGCAAAAAAAGGCTTAAAAAGGGTTAGAGCTGAGGAAAATTGGGTTATAAATGGCCAAAAGCGGCTTAAAGGTGGTTAGATAGGGGTAAAACTGGGGTAGGAATGGCCAAAAATTGCTTAAAATGGGTTAGAAGTTTGCAAAACTGTGCTAGAAATGGCCCAGAAGGTTTAAATTGGGACAGAAATGGTGAAAAATGGCTTAAAATGCGTTAGGAGTGAGCAAAAATGGGTTAGAAATGGCAAAAAATGGCTTAAAAGGGCTTATAGATGTGCCAAAAATGGTTGGAAATGGCCAAAAATGCTTTAAAGCAGGTTAGAGATGTGTAAAAGTGGGTTAGAAATGGCCAAAAATGGATTAAAGCGGGTAATAATTGGGAGAAACTGTGTTAGAAAAAAAAAAAAAAAAAAAGCTTAATAAGAGTTGAAGGAGGGCAAAAATGGTTAAGGTATAGCCAAAAAAGGCTTAAAAAGGGTTAGAGATATGCAAAAACTGGGATAGAAATGGCCAAAAAGGCTTTAAAGCAGGTTAGAGATGTGCAAAAACTGGTCAGAAATGGCCAAAAAAGGATTAAAGCGGGAGAGAAATGGGAAAAACTGCATTAGAAACAGAAAAAAGCATAAAAAGTTTTGAATGAGGGAAAAAATGGTGAAGATATAGCCCAAAAAGGCTTAAATAGGATTAGAGATGTGCAAAAATGGGATAGAAATGGCCAAAAACTCTTTAAAATGTGTTAGAAATGGAGAAAAATGGGTTAGAAATGGATAAAAAATGGATAAGAAATGGCCAAAAGTAGCTTAAAAGGGGTTAGAGATGTGCAAAAATGAGTTAGAAATGGCCAAGAATGGCATAAAACAGGTTAAGAATGGCCAAAATTGGGTTAGAAATGGCCAAAAAGGCTTTAAAGCAGGTAAGAGATGTGTAAAAAAAAAAAATAATAAAATGGTTAGAAGTGGCAAAAAATGGATTAAAGATGGTGAGAAATGCAGAAAACTGGGTTAGAAACGGAAAAAAAAAATAGCATAAACCGTGTTGAAAGTGGGGAGAAATGGTTTAGAAAGAACCAAAAATGGCTTTAAAAGGGTTAGAGATTTGCAAAAATGGAATAGAAATGGCCAAAATTTATTTAAAAAGCCTCAAAAATGGACAAAAATGCATTAGAAATGGCCAAAACCGGCTTAAAAGGGTTAGAGGTACGCGAGAACGGTTTAGAAAAAGCCAAAATTGGCTTAAAAGGGGCTAGAGATGAGCAAAAAAGGGTTAGAAATGGCCAAAAATAGCTTAAAATGGGTTAGATATAGCCAAAAAAGGGTTAAAATGGGTTAGTAGTGGGTAAAAAAGGGTTAGATGTAGCCGAAAATGGCATAAAACGTGTGAGAACTGGGCCAAAAATGGGTCAGAAAAGAAAAAAAAATGCTTATAATTACTTGAATGCGGAAGAGAGTGTTTTAGAAAGAGCCCAAAACGGCTTTAAAAGGGTTAGATGTATGCAAAAATGGGTTACAAATGGCCAAAAACGCCTTAAAATGGGATAGAAATAGTGAAAAATGGCTTAAAATGTGTTAGAAGTGTGTAAAAATGGTTTAGATAAACCCAAAAATGGTTTAAATCGTGTGAGCAATGGACAAAAAATGAGTTAGAAAAGGAAAGAAAAATGGCTTAAACCAGGTTGAAAGTCAGAAAAAATGGTGTAGAAAGACCCAAACGTGGCTTTAAAAGGGCTAGAGATGAGCAGAAATGGGTTAGAAATGGCAAAGAATGGCTTAAAAGAGGTTAGAGATGTGCCAGAAATGGTTAGAAATGGCCAAAACTGCTTTAAAGCAGGTTAGAGATGTGCAAAAATGGGCTAGAAATGGCCAAAAATGGATTCAAGTGGGTAAAGAAATGGGGAAAACTGGGTTAGAAACAGAAAAAAAACTAGCTTAAAACGGGTGGAAAGTGGGCAAAAATGGTTTAGAATGAGTAAAAAATGCATTAAAAGGGTTCTAGACATGCAAAAATGGGATAGAAATGGCCAAAAATGATTTAAACCGGGTTAGAAATGGACAAAAATTGGATTAGAAATGGCCAAAACCGGTTTAAAAAGGGTTAGAGGTAAGCAGAGATGAGTGAGAAATAGCCAAAACCAGCTTAAAAAAGGTTAGAGATGTGCAAAAATGGGTCAGAAATGACCAAAGCTGGCTTAAAATGGGTTAGAAACGGCCAAAAAAGCTTTAAAGCGGGTTAGAGATGTGCGAAAACGGGTTAGAAATGGCCTAAGTTGGCCAAAAGCGGGTTAGAAATGGCCAAAAAGGCTTTAAAGCAGGTTAGAGATGTGTGTGCAATGGTTAGAAATGGCAAAAATGGGTTAAAGCAGGTAAGAAATGGGGAAAAGTTGGTTAGAAAGGAAATAGAAAAAACCTTCAAACGAGTGGAAAGTTGGCAAAAATCGTTCAGGTAGAGCAAAAAAAGGCTTAAAAAGTGTTAGAGCTGAGGAAAAATGGGTTATAAATGGCCAAAAGCGGCTTAAAGGTGGTTAGATAGGGGTAAAACTGGGGTAGGAATGGCCAAAAATTGCTTAAAATGGGTTAGAAGTTTGCAAAACTGTGCTAGAAATGGCCCAAAAGGTTTAAATTGGGATAGAAATGGTGAAAAATGGCTTAAAATGCGTTAGGAGTGAGCAAAAATGGGTTAGATATAGCCGAAAACGGTTTAAATCGTGTGAGAAACAGGCAAAAAATGAGTTAGAAAAGAACTAAAAATGGCTTAAAACGGGTTGAGAGCGAGAAAACATCGTGTAGAAAGAGGCAAAAATGGCTTTAAAAGGGTTAGAGATGTGCAAAAATGGGTTAGAAATGGCAAAAAATGGCTTAAAAGGGCTTATAGATGTGCCAAAAATGGTTGGAAATGGCCAAAAATGCTTTAAAGCAGGTTAGAGATGTGTAAAAGTGGGTTAGAAATGGCCAAAAATGGATTAAAGCGGGTAATAATTGGGAGAAACTGTGTTAGAAACAGAAAAAAAAAAAAAGCAGCTTAATAAGAGTTGAAGGAGGGCAAAAATGGTTAAGGTATAGCCAAAAAAGGCTTAAAAAGGGTAAGAGATATGCAAAAACTGGGATAGAAATGGCCAAAAAGGCTTTAAAGCAGGTTAGAGATGTGCAAAAACTGGTCAGAAATGGCCAAAAATGGATTAAAGCGGGAGAGAAATGGGAAAAACTGCATTAGAAACAGAAAAAAAGCATAAAAAGTTTTGAATGAGGGAAAAAATGGTGAAGATATAGCCCAAAAAGGCTTAAAAAGGATTAGAGATGTGCAAAAATGGGATAGAAATGGCCAAAAACTCTTTAAAATGTGTTAGAAATGGAGAAAAATGGGTTAGAAATGGACAAAAAATGGATAAGAAATGGCCAAAAGTAGCTTAAAAGGGGTTAGAGATGTGCAAAAATGAGTTAGAAATGGCCAAGAATGGCATAAAACAGGTTAAGAATGGCCAAAATTGGGTTAGAAATGGCCAAAAAGGCTTTAAAGCAGGTAAGAGATGTGTAAAAAAAAAAAAAAAATAAAATGGTTAGAAGTGGCAAAAAATGGATTAAAGATGGTGAGAAATGCAGAAAACTGGGTTAGAAACAGAAAAAAAAATAGCATAAACCGTGTTGAAAGTGGGGAGAAATGGTTTAGAAAGAACCAAAAATGGCTTTAAAAGGGTTAGAGATTTGCAAAAATGGAATAGAAATGGCCAAAATTTATTTAAAAAGCCTCAAAAATGGACAAAAAATGCATTAGAAATGGCCAAAACTGGCTTAAAAGGGTTAGAGGTACGCGAGAACGGTTTAGAAAAAGCCAAAATTGGCTTAAAAGGGGCTAGAGATGAGCAAAAAAGGGTTAGAAATGGCCAAAAATAGCTTAAAATGGGTTAGATATAGCCAAAAAAGGGTTAAAATGGGTTAGTAGTGGGTAAAAAAGGGTTAGATGTAGCCGAAAATGGCATAAAACGTGTGAGAACTGGGCCAAAAATGGGTCAGAAAAGAAAAAAAAATGCTTATAATTACTTGAATGCAGAAGAAAGTGTTTTAGAAAGAGCCCAAAACGGCTTTAAAAGGGTTAGATGTATGCAAAAATGGGTTACAAATGGCCAAAAACGCCTTAAAATGGGATAGAAATAGTGAAAAATGGCTTAAAATGTGTTAGAAGTGTGTAAAAATGGTTTAGATAAACCCCAAAATGGTTTAAATCGTGTGAGCAATGGGCAAAAAATGAGTTAGAAAAGGAAAGAAAAATGGCTTAAACCAGGTTGAAAGTCAGAAAAAATGGTGTAGAAAGACCCAAACGTGGCTTTAAAAGGGCTAGAGATGAGCAGAAATGGGTTAGAAATGGCAAAGAATGGCTTAAAAGAGGTTAGAGATGTGCCAGAAATGGTTAGAAATGGCCAAAACTGCTTTAAAGCAGGTTAGAGATGTGCAAAAATGGGCTAGAAATGGCCAAAAATGGATTCAAGTGGGTAAAGAAATGGGGAAAACTGGGTTAGAAACAGAAAAAAACTAGCTTAAAACGGGTGGAAAGTGGGCAAAAATGGTTTAGAATGAGTCAAAAATGCATTAAAAGGGTTCTAGACACGCAAAAATGGGATAGAAATGGCCAAAAATGATTTAAAACGGGTTAGAAATGGACAAAAATTGGATTAGAAATGGCCAAAACCGGTTTAAAAAGGGTTAGAGGTAAGCAGAGATGAGTGAGAAATAGCCAAAACCGGCTTAAAAAAGGTTAGAGATGTGCAAAAATGGGTCAGAAATGACCAAAGCTGGCTTAAAACGGGTTAGAAACGGCCAAAAAAGCTTTAAAGCGGGTTAGAGATGTGCGAAAACGGGTTAGAAATGGCCTAAGTTGGCCAAAAGCGGGTTAGAAATGGCCAAAAAGGCTTTAAAGCAGGTTAGAGATGTGTGTGCAATGGTTAGAAATGGCAAAAATGGGTTAAAGCAGGTAAGAAATGGGGAAAAGTTGGTTAGAAAGGGAAGAGAAAAAACCTTCAAACGAGTGGAAAGTTGGCAAAAATCGTTCAGGTAGAGCAAAAAAAGGCTTAAAAAGGGTTAGAGCTGAGGAAAATTGGGTTATAAATGGCCAAAAGCGGCTTAAAGGTGGTTAGATAGGGGTAAAACTGGGGTAGGAATGGCCAAAAATTGCTTAAAATGGGTTAGAAGTTTGCAAAACTGTGCTAGAAATGGCCCAGAAGGTTTAAATTGGGACAGAAATGGTGAAAAATGGCTTAAAATGCGTTAGGAGTGAGCAAAAATGGGTTAGATATAGCCGAAAACGGTTTAAATCGTGTGAGAAACAGGCAAAAAATGAGTTAGAAAAGAACTAAAAATGGCTTAAAACGGGTTGAGAGCGAGAAAACATCGTGTAGAAAGAGGCAAAAATGGCTTTAAAAGGGTTAGAGATGTGCAAACATGGGTTAGAAACGGCAAAAAATGGCTTAAAAGGGCTTACAGATGTGCCAAAAATGGTTGGAAATGGCCAAAAATGCTTTAAAGCAGGTTAGAGATGTGTAAAAGTGGGTTAGAAATGGCCAAAAATGGATTAAAGCGGGTAATAATTGGGAGAAACTGTGTTAGAAACAGAAAAAAAAAAAAAAGCAGCTTAATAAGAGTTGAAGGAGGGCAAAAATGGTTAAGGTATAGCCAAAAAAGGCTTAAAAAGGGTTAGAGATATGCAAAAACTGGGATAGAAATGTCACTCCTCACTTTATCTCCTAAATGTGCATTTGAATCCAACGTTTCTGGGGCCCTCTCTCCTTTCAAGAGCAGTTGTGACAGGGGAGCACTAAGCGCTTGACCTCTAATCCCACAGCCGATGGGCCAGCAGGGAAACTCCGGCTGGGCATCTTCAGCGCACAGTGAGCTTTGAAACTGTGTCACACACATTGCTGTCACCCCTCACTTTCCTACCTGAAAGTCCAATTGAATCCTACAACTCCTGTGCTTGCTCTTTGTCAGCAGCAGCAGAATATAGCAGTTACGTTTGGTCTCTGCTGAAACAGCAGAAGAGACATGCACAAAGTTCCTGCTGATCATCTTCAGCACACAGTGAGCTTTGCAACTGGGACACACACATTACTGTCACAGGTCACTTTATCTCCTAAAAGTCCATTTGAATGCAACCTTTCCAGTGCCCGCTCTCTCTGAGCAGCAGCAGAGTGAGTAGAGCAGGAACGTTTAGACTCTGCTGAAAGAGCAGAAGAGCCAGGCCAAAATGTTCCTGCTCATCATCGTCAGCGCACAGCGAGCTTTGCAACTCTGCAACACACATTGCTGTCACTCCTCCCTTTCCTGCCTGAAAGACCAGTTGAATCCAACATCTCTGTGCCAGCTCTCTGCTGAGCAGCAACAGAGAGAGTAGAGCAGCAATGTTTAGACTGTGCTAAAACAGCAGAAGAGCCTTGCGAAAAACCTCCTGCTGGTCATCTATAGCACACAGTGAGCTTTGCAACTGTGACAGAAACATTGCGGTCACTCTTCACACTTTCTCCAAAAAGACCGTTTGAATACAACCTCTCCAGTGCACGCTCTCTGTGAGCTGCAGCAAGAGTAAGTAGAGCAGGAACGTTTAGACACTGCTGAAAGAGCAGAAAAGCCAGGACAAAATTTTCCTACAGATCATCTTCAGCGCACAGCGAGCTTTGCAACTCTGCAACATACATTAAAAGGGTTCGAGACATGCAAAAATGGGATAGAAATGGCCAAAAATGATTTAAAACGGGTTAGAAATGGACAAAAATTGGATTAGAAATGGCCAAAACCGGTTTAAAAAGGGTTAGAGGTAAGCAGAGATGAGTGAGAAATAGCCAAAACCAGCTTAAAAAAGGTTAGAGATGTGCAAAAATGGGTCAGAAATGACCAAAGCTGGCTTAAAATGGGTTAGAAACGGCCAAAAAAGCTTTAAAGCGGGTTACAGATGTGCAAAAATGGGTCAGAAATGACCAAAGCTGGCTTAAAATGGGTTAGAAACGGCCAAAAAAGCTTTAAAGCGGGTTAGAGATGTGCGAAAACGGGTTAGAAATGGCCTAAGTTGGCCAAAAGCTGGTTAGAAATGGCCAAAAAGGCTTTAAAGCAGGTTAGAGATGTGTGTGCAATGGTTAGAAATGGCAAAAATGGGTTAAAGCAGGTAAGAAATGGGGAAAAGTTGGTTAGAAAGGAAATAGAAAAAACCTTCAAACGAGTGGAAAGTTGGCAAAAATCGTTCAGGTAGAGCAAAAAAAGGCTTAAAAAGGGTTAGAGCTGAGGAAAATTGGGTTATAAATGGCCAAAAGCGGCTTAAAGGTGGTTAGATAGGGGTAAAACTGGGGTAGGAATGGCCAAAAATTGCTTAAAATGGGTTAGAAGTTTGCAAAACTGTGCTAGAAATGGCCCAGAAGGTTTAAATTGGGACAGAAATGGTGAAAAATGGCTTAAAATGCATTAGGAGTGAGCAAAAATGGGTTAGAAATGGCAAAAAATGGCTTAAAAGGGCTTATAGATGTGCCAAAAATGGTTGGAAATGGCCAAAAATGCTTTAAAGCAGGTTAGAGATGTGTAAAAGTGGGTTAGAAATGGCCAAAAATGGATTAAAGCGGGTAATAGTTGGGAGAAACTGTGTTAGAAAAAAAAAAAAAAAAGCTTAATAAGAGTTGAAGGAGGGCAAAAATGGTTAAGGTATAGCCAAAAAAGGCTTAAAAAGGGTAAGAGATATGCAAAAACTGGGATAGAAATGGCCAAAAAGGCTTTAAAGCAGGTTAGAGATGTGCAAAAACTGGTCAGAAATGGCCAAAAATGGATTAAAGCGGGAGAGAAATGGGAAAAACTGCATTAGAAACAGAAAAAAAGCATAAAAAGTTTTGAATGAGGGAAAAAATGGTGAAGATATAGCCCAAAAAGGCTTAAAAAGGATTAGAGATGTGCAAAAATGGGATAGAAATGGCCAAAAACTCTTTAAAATGTGTTAGAAATGGAGAAAAATGGGTTAGAAATGGATAAAAAATGGATAAGAAATGGCCAAAAGTAGCTTAAAAGGGGTTAGAGATGTGCAAAAATGAGTTAGAAATGGCCAAGAATGGCATAAAACAGGTTAAGAATGGCCAAAAATGGGTTAGAAATGGCCAAAAAGGCTTTAAAGCAGGTAAGAGATGTGCAAAAAAAAAAAAAAAATAAAATGGTTAGAAGTGGCAAAAAAATGGATTAAAGATGGTGAGAAATGCAGAAAACTGAGTTAGAAACGGAAAAAAAAAATAGCATAAACCGTGTTGAAAGTGGGGAGAAATGGTTTAGAAAGAACCAAAAATGGCTTTAAAAGGGTTAGAGATTTGCAAAAATGGAATAGAAATGGCCAAAATTTATTTAAAAAGCCTCAAAAATGGACAAAAAATGCATTAGAAATGGCCAAAACCGGCTTAAAAGGGTTAGAGGTATGCGAGAACGGTTTAGAAAAAGCCAAATTAGGCTTAAAAGGGGCTAGAGATGAGCAAAAAAGGGTTAGAAATGGCCAAAAATAGCTTAAAATGGGTTAGATATAGCCAAAAAAGGGTTAAAATGGGTTAGTAGTGGGTAAAAAAGGGTTAGATGTAGCCGAAAATGGCATAAAACGTGTGAGAACTGGGCCAAAAATTGGTCAGAAAAGAAAAAAAAATGCTTATAATTACTTGAATGCGGAAGAGAGTGTTTTAGAAAGAGCCCAAAACGGCTTTAAAAGGGTTAGATGTATGCAAAAATGGGTTACAAATGGCCAAAAACGCCTTAAAATGGGATAGAAATAGTGAAAAATGGCTTAAAATGTGTTAGAAGTGTGTAAAAATGGTTTAGATAAACCCCAAAATGGTTTAAATCGTGTGAGCAATGGGCAAAAAATGAGTTAGAAAACGAAAGAAAAATGGCTTAAACCAGGTTGAAAGTCAGAAAAAATGGTGTAGAAAGACCCAAACGTGGCTTTAAAAGGGCTAGAGATGAGCAGAAATGGGTTAGAAATGGCAAAGAATGGCTTAAAAGAGGTTAGAGATGTGCCAGAAATGGTTAGAAATGGCCAAAACTGCTTTAAAGCAGGTTAGAGATGTGCAAAAATGGGCTAGAAATGGCCAAAAATGGATTCAAGTGGGTAAAGAAATGGGGAAAACTGGGTTAGAAAAAAAAAAAAACTAGCTTAAAACGGGTGGAAAGTGGGCAAAAATGGTTTAGAATGAGTAAAAAATGCATTAAAAGGGTTCTAGACATGCAAAAATGGGATAGAAATGGCCAAAAATGATTTAAACCGGGTTAGAAATGGACAAAAATTGGATTAGAAATGGCCAAAACCGGTTTAAAAAGGGTTAGAGGTAAGCAGAGATGAGTGAGAAATAGCCAAAACCGGCTTAAAAAAGGTTAGAGATGTGCAAAAATGGGTCAGAAATGACCAAAGCTGGCTTAAAATGGGTTAGAAACGGCCAAAAAAGCTTTAAAGCGGGTTAGAGATGTGCAAAAACGGGTTAGAAATGGCCTAAGTTGGCCAAAAGCGGGTTAGAAATGGCCAAAAAGGCTTTAAAGCAGGTTAGAGATGTGTGTGCAATGGTTAGAAATGGCAAAAATGGGTTAAAGCAGGTAAGAAATGGGGAAAAGTTGGTTAGAAAGGGAAGAGAAAAAACCTTCAAACGAGTGGAAAGTTGGCAAAAATCGTTCAGGTAGAGCAAAAAAAAGGCTTAAAAAGGGTTAGAGCTGAGGAAAATTGGGTTATAAATGGCCAAAAGCGGCTTAAAGGTGGTTAGATAGGGGTAAAACTGGGGTAGGAATGGCCAAAAATTGCTTAAAATGGGTTAGAAGTTTGCAAAACTGTGCTAGAAATGGCCCAGAAGGTTTAAATTGGGACAGAAATGGTGAAAAATGGCTTAAAATGCGTTAGGAGTGAGCAAAAATGGGTTAGAAATGGCAAAAAATGGCTTAAAAGGGCTTATAGATGTGCCAAAAATGGTTGGAAATGGCCAAAAATGCTTTAAAGCAGGTTAGAGATGTGTAAAAGTGGGTTAGAAATGGCCAAAAATGGATTAAAGCGGGTAATAATTGGGAGAAACTGTGTTAGAAAAAAAAAAAAAAAAAGCTTAATAAGAGTTGAAGGAGGGCAAAAATGGTTAAGGTATAGCCAAAAAAGGCTTAAAAAGGGTAAGAGATATGCAAAAACTGGGATAGAAATGGCCAAAAAGGCTTTAAAGCAGGTTAGAGATGTGCAAAAACTGGTCAGAAATGGCCAAAAATGGATTAAAGCGGGAGAGAAATGGGAAAAACTGCATTAGAAACAGAAAAAAAGCATAAAAAGTTTTGAATGAGGGAAAAAATGGTGAAGATATAGCCCAAAAAGGCTTAAATAGGATTAGAGATGTGCAAAAATGGGATAGAAATGGCCAAAAACTCTTTAAAATGTGTTAGAAATGGAGAAAAATGGGTTAGAAATGGATAAAAAATGGATAAGAAATGGCCAAAAGTAGCTTAAAAGGGGTTAGAGATGTGCAAAAATGAGTTAGAAATGGCCAAGAATGGCATAAAACAGGTTAAGAATGGCCAAAATTGGGTTAGAAATGGCCAAAAAGGCTTTAAAGCAGGTAAGAGATGTGTAAAAAAAAAAAAAATAAAATGGTTAGAAGTGGCAAAAAAATGGATTAAAGATGGTGAGAAATGCAGAAAACTGGGTTAGAAACGGAAAAAAAAAATAGCATAAACCGTGTTGAAAGTGGGGAGAAATGGTTTAGAAAGAACCAAAAATGGCTTTAAAAGGGTTAGAGATTTGCAAAAATGGAATAGAAATGGCCAAAATTTATTTAAAAAGCCTCAAAAATGGACAAAAAATGCATTAGAAATGGCCAAAACCGGCTTAAAAGGGTTAGAGGTATGCGAGAACGGTTTAGAAAAAGCCAAATTAGGCTTAAAAGGGGCTAGAGATGAGCAAAAACGGGTTAGAAATGGCCAAAAAATAGCTTAAAATGGGTTAGATATAGCCAAAAAAGGGTTAAAATGGGTTAGTAGTGGGTAAAAAAGGGTTAGATGTAGCCGAAAATGGCATAAAACGTGTGAGAACTGGGCCAAAAATTGGTCAGAAAAGAAAAAAAAATGCTTATAATTACTTGAATGCGGAAGAGAGTGTTTTAGAAAGAGCCCAAAACGGCTTTAAAAGGGTTAGATGTATGCAAAAATGGGTTACAAATGGCCAAAAACGCCTTAAAATGGGATAGAAATAGTGAAAAATGGCTTAAAATGTGTTAGAAGTGTGTAAAAATGGTTTAGATAAACCCCAAAATGGTTTAAATCGTGTGAGCAATGGGCAAAAAATGAGTTAGAAAAGGAAAGAAAAATGGCTTAAACCAGGTTGAAAGTCAGAAAAAATGGTGTAGAAAGACCCAAACGTGTCTTTAAAAGGGCTAGAGATGAGCAGAAATGGGTTAGAAATGGCAAAGAATGGCTTAAAAGAGGTTAGAGATGTGCCAGAAATGGTTAGAAATGGCCAAAACTGCTTTAAAGCAGGTTAGAGATGTGCAAAAATGGGCTAGAAATGGCCAAAAATGGATTCAAGTGGGTAAAGAAATGGGGAAAACTGGGTTAGAAACAGAAAAAAACTAGCTTAAAACGGGTGGAAAGTGGGCAAAAATGGTTTAGAATGAGTCAAAAATGCATTAAAAGGGTTCTAGACACGCAAAAATGGGATAGAAATGGCCAAAAATTATTTAAAACGGGTTAGAAATGTTCAAAAATTGGATTAGAAATGGCCAAAACCGGTTTAAAAAGGGTTAGAGGTAAGCAGAGATGAGTGAGAAATAGCCAAAACCGGCTTAAAAAAGGTTAGAGATGTGCAAAAATGGGTCAGAAATGACCAAAGCTGGCTTAAAACGGGTTAGAAACGGCCAAAAAAGCTTTAAAGCGGGTTAGAGATGTGCGAAAACGGGTTAGAAATGGCCTAAGTTGGCCAAAAGCGGGTTAGAAATGGCCAAAAAGGCTTTAAAGCAGGTTAGAGATGTGTGTGCAATGGTTAGAAATGGCAAAAATGGGTTAAAGCAGGTAAGAAATGGGGAAAAGTTGGTTAGAAAGGGAAGAGAAAAAACCTTCAAACGAGTGGAAAGTTGGCAAAAATCGTTCAGGTAGAGCAAAAAAAGGCTTAAAAAGGGTTAGAGCTGAGGAAAATTGGATTATAAATGGCCAAAAGCGGCTTAAAGGTGGTTAGATAGGGGTAAAACTGGGGTAGGAATGGCCAAAAATTGCTTAAAATGGGTTAGAAGTTTGCAAAACTGTGCTAGAAAAGGCCCAGAAGGTTTAAATTGGGACAGAAATGGTGAAAAATGGCTTAAAATGCGTTAGGAGTGAGCAAAAATGGGTTAGAAATGGCAAAAAATGGCTTAAAAGGGCTTATAGATGTGCCAAAAATGGTTGGGAATGGCCAAAAATGCTTTAAAGCAGGTTAGAGATGTGTAAAAGTGGGTTATAAATGGCCAAAAATGGATTAAAGCGGGTAATAATTGGGAGAAACTGTGTTAGAAAAAAAAAAAAAAAAAGCTTAATAAGAGTTGAAGGAGGGCAAAAATGGTTAAGGTATAGCCAAAAAAGGCTTAAAAAGAGTTAGAGATATGCAAAAACTGGGATAGAAATGGCCAAAAAGGCTTTAAAGCAGGTTAGAGATGTGCAAAAACTGGTCAGAAATGGCCAAAAAAGGATTAAAGCGGGAGAGAAATGGGAAAAACTGCATTAGAAACAGAAAAAAAGCATAAAAAGTTTTGAATGAGGGAAAAAATGGTGAAGATATAGCCCAAAAAGGCTTAAATAGGATTAGAGATGTGCAAAAATGGGATAGAAATGGCCAAAAACTCTTTAAAATGTGTTAGAAATGGAGAAAAATGGGTTAGAAATGGATAAAAAATGGATAAGAAATGGCCAAAAGTAGCTTAAAAGGGGTTAGAGATGTGCAAAAATGAGTTAGAAATGGCCAAGAATGGCATAAAACAGGTTAAGAATGGCCAAAAATGGGTTAGAAATGGCCAAAAAGGCTTTAAAGCAGGTAAGAGATGTGCAAAAAAAAAAAATAAAATAAAATGGTTAGAAGTGGCAAAAAAATGGATTAAAGATGGTGAGAAATGCAGAAAACTGAGTTAGAAACGGAAAAAAAAAATAGCATAAACCGTGTTGAAAGTGGGGAGAAATGGTTTAGAAAGAACCAAAAATGGCTTTAAAAGGGTTAGAGATTTGCAAAAATGGAATAGAAATGGCCAAAATTTATTTAAAAAGCCTCAAAAATGGACAAAAAATGCATTAGAAATGGCCAAAACCGGCTTAAAAGGGTTAGAGGTATGCGAGAACGGTTTAGAAAAAGCCAAAATTGGCTTAAAAGGGGCTAGAGATGAGCAAAAAAGGGTTAGAAATGGCCAAAAATAGCTTAAAATGGGTTAGATATAGCCAAAAAAGGGTTAAAATGGGTTAGTAGTGGGTAAAAAAGGGTTAGATGTAGCCGAAAATGGCATAAAACGTGTGAGAACTGGGCCAAAAATTGGTCAGAAAAGAAAAAAAAATGCTTATAATTACTTGAATGCGGAAGAGAGTGTTTTAGAAAGGGCCCAAAACGGCTTTAAAAGGGTTAGATGTATGCAAAAATGGGTTAGAAATGGCCAAAAACGCCTTAAAATGGGATAGAAATAGTGAAAAATGGCTTAAAATGTGTTAAAAGTGTGTAAAAATGGTTTAGATAAACCCCAAAATGGTTTAAATCGTGTGAGCAATGGGCAAAAAATGAGTTAGAAAAGGAAAGAAAAATGGCTTAAACCAGGTTGAAAGTCAGAAAAAATGGTGTAGAAAGACCCAAACGTGTCTTTAAAAGGGCTAGAGATGAGCAGAAATGGGTTAGAAATGGCAAAGAATGGCTTAAAAGAGGTTAGAGATGTGCCAGAAATGGTTAGAAATGGCCAAAACTGCTTTAAAGCAGGTTAGAGATGTGCAAAAATGGGCTAGAAATGGCCAAAAATGGATTCAAGTGGGTAAAGAAATGGGGAAAACTGGGTTAGAAACAGAAAAAAACTAGCTTAAAACGGGTGGAAAGTGGGCAAAAATGGTTTAGAATGAGTCAAAAATGCATTAAAAGGGTTCTAGACACGCAAAAATGGGATAGAAATGGCCAAAAATGATTTAAACCGGGTTAGAAATGTTCAAAAATTGGATTAGAAATGGCCAAAACCGGTTTAAAAAGGGTTAGAGGTAAGCAGAGATGAGTGAGAAATAGCCAAAACGGGCTTAAAAAAGGTTAGAGATGTGCAAAAATGGGTCAGAAATGACCAAAGCTGGCTTAAAACGGGTTAGAAACGGCCAAAAAAGCTTTAAAGCGGGTTAGAGATGTGCGAAAACGGGTTAGAAATGGCCTAAGTTGGCCAAAAGCGGGTTAGAAATGGCCAAAAAGGCTTTAAAGCAGGTTAGAGATGTGTGTGCAATGGTTAGAAATGGCAAAAATGGGTTAAAGCAGGTAAGAAATGGGGAAAAGTTGGTTAGAAAGGGAAGAGAAAAAACCTTCAAACGAATGGAAAGTTGGCAAAAATCGTTCAGGTAGAGCAAAAAAAGGCTTAAAAAGGGTTAGAGCTGAGGAAAATTGGATTATAAATGGCCAAAAGCGGCTTAAAGGTGGTTAGATAGGGGTAAAACTGGGGTAGGAATGGCCAAAAATTGCTTAAAATGGGTTAGAAGTTTGCAAAACTGTGCTAGAAATGGCCCAGAAGGTTTAAATTGGGACAGAAATGGTGAAAAATGGCTTAAAATGCGTTAGGAGTGAGCAAAAATGGGTTAGAAATGGCAAAAAATGGCTTAAAAGGGCTTATAGATGTGCCAAAAATGGTTGGAAATGGCCAAAAATGCTTTAAAGCAGGTTAGAGATGTGTAAAAGTGGGTTATAAATGGCCAAAAATGGATTAAAGCGGGTAATAATTGGGAGAAACTGTGTTAGAAAAAAAAAAAAAAAAAAGCTTAATAAGAGTCGAAGGAGGGCAAAAATGGTTAAGGTATAGCCAAAAAAGGCTTAAAAAGAGTTAGAGATATGCAAAAACTGGGATAGAAATGGCCAAAAAGGCTTTAAAGCAGGTTAGAGATGTGCAAAAACTGGTCAGAAATGGCCAAAAAAGGATTAAAGCGGGAGAGAAATGGGAAAAACTGCATTAGAAACAGAAAAAAAGCATAAAAAGTTTTGAATGAGGGAAAAAATGGTGAAGATATAGCCCAAAAAGGCTTAAATAGGATTAGAGATGTGCAAAAATGGGATAGAAATGGCCAAAAACTCTTTAAAATGTGTTAGAAATGGAGAAAAATGGGTTAGAAATGGATAAAAAATGGATAAGAAATGGCCAAAAGTAGCTTAAAAGGGGTTAGAGATGTGCAAAAATGAGTTAGAAATGGCCAAGAATGGCATAAAACAGGTTAAGAATGGCCAAAAATGGGTTAGAAATGGCCAAAAAGGCTTTAAAGCAGGTAAGAGATGTGCAAAAAAAAAAAAATAAAATAAAATGGTTAGAAGTGGCAAAAAAATGGATTAAAGATGGTGAGAAATGCAGAAAACTGAGTTAGAAACGGAAAAAAAAAATAGCATAAACCGTGTTGAAAGTGGGGAGAAATGGTTTAGAAAGAACCAAAAATGGCTTTAAAAGGGTTAGAGATTTGCAAAAATGGAATAGAAATGGCCAAAATTTATTTAAAAAGCCTCAAAAATGGACAAAAAATGCATTAGAAATGGCCAAAACCGGCTTAAAAGGGTTAGAGGTATGCGAGAACGGTTTAGAAAAAGCCAAAATTGGCTTAAAAGGGGCTAGAGATGAGCAAAAAAGGGTTAGAAATGGCCAAAAATAGCTTAAAATGGGTTAGATATAGCCAAAAAAGGGTTAAAATGGGTTAGTAGTGGGTAAAAAAGGGTTAGATGTAGCCGAAAATGGCATAAAACGTGTGAGAACTGGGCCAAAAATTGGTCAGAAAAGAAAAAAAAATGCTTATAATTACTTGAATGCGGAAGAGAGTGTTTTAGAAAGGGCCCAAAACGGCTTTAAAAGGGTTAGATGTATGCAAAAATGGGTTAGAAATGGCCAAAAACGCCTTAAAATGGGATAGAAATAGTGAAAAATGGCTTAAAATGTGTTAAAAGTGTGTAAAAATGGTTTAGATAAACCCCAAAATGGTTTAAATCGTGTGAGCAATGGGCAAAAAATGAGTTAGAAAAGGAAAGAAAAATGGCTTAAACCAGGTTGAAAGTCAGAAAAAATGGTGTAGAAAGACCCAAACGTGTCTTTAAAAGGGCTAGAGATGAGCAGAAATGGGTTAGAAATGGCAAAGAATGGCTTAAAAGAGGTTAGAGATGTGCCAGAAATGGTTAGAAATGGCCAAAACTGCTTTAAAGCAGGTTAGAGATGTGCAAAAATGGGCTAGAAATGGCCAAAAATGGATTCAAGTGGGTAAAGAAATGGGGAAAACTGGGTTAGAAACAGAAAAAAACTAGCTTAAAACGGGTGGAAAGTGGGCAAAAATGGTTTAGAATGAGTCAAAAATGCATTAAAAGGGTTCTAGACACGCAAAAATGGGATAGAAATGGCCAAAAATGATTTAAACCGGGTTAGAAATGGACAAAAATTGGATTAGAAATGGCCAAAACCGGTTTAAAAAGGGTTAGAGGTAAGCAGAGATGAGTGAGAAATAGCCAAAACCGGCTTAAAAAAGGTTAGAGATGTGCAAAAATGGGTCAGAAATGACCAAAGCTGGCTTAAAACGGGTTAGAAACGGCCAAAAAAGCTTTAAAGCGGGTTAGAGATGTGCGAAAACGGGTTAGAAATGGCCTAAGTTGGCCAAAAGCGGGTTAGAAATGGCCAAAAAGGCTTTAAAGCAGGTTAGAGATGTGTGTGCAATGGTTAGAAATGGCAAAAATGGGTTAAAGCAGGTAAGAAATGGGGAAAAGTTGGTTAGAAAGGAAATAGAAAAAACCTTCAAACGAGTGGAAAGTTGGCAAAAATCGTTCAGGTAGAGCAAAAAAAGGCTTAAAAAGGGTTAGAGCTGAGGAAAATTGGGTTATAAATGGCCAAAAGCGGCTTAAAGGTGGTTAGATAGGGGTAAAACTGGGGTAGGAATGGCCAAAAATTGCTTAAAATGGGTTAGAAGTTTGCAAAACTGTGCTAGAAATGGCCCAGAAGGTTTAAATTGGGACAGAAATGGTGAAAAATGGCTTAAAATGCGTTAGGAGTGAGCAAAAATGGGTTAGAAATGGCAAAAAATGGCTTAAAAGGGCTTATAGATGTGCCAAAAATGGTTGGAAATGGCCAAAAATGCTTTAAAGCAGGTTAGAGATGTGTAAAAGTGGGTTAGAAATGGCCAAAAATGGATTAAAGCGGGTAATAATTGGGAGAAACTGTGTTAGAAAAAAAAAAAAAAAAAGCTTAATAAGAGTCGAAGGAGGGCAAAAATGGTTAAGGTATAGCCAAAAAAGGCTTAAAAAGGGTAAGAGATATGCAAAAACTGGGATAGAAATGGCCAAAAAGGCTTTAAAGCAGGTTAGAGATGTGCAAAAACTGGTCAGAAATGGCCAAAAATGGATTAAAGCGGGAGAGAAATGGGAAAAACTGCATTAGAAACAGAAAAAAAGCATAAAAAGTTTTGAATGAGGGAAAAAATGGTGAAGATATAGCCCAAAAAGGCTTAAATAGGATTAGAGATGTGCAAAAATGGGATAGAAATGGCCAAAAACTCTTTAAAATGTGTTAGAAATGGAGAAAAATGGGTTAGAAATGGATAAAAAATGGATAAGAAATGGCCAAAAGTAGCTTAAAAGGGGTTAGAGATGTGCAAAAATGAGTTAGAAATGGCCAAGAATGGCATAAAACAGGTTAAGAATGGCCAAAATTGGGTTAGAAATGGCCAAAAAGGCTTTAAAGCAGGTAAGAGATGTGTAAAAAAAAAAAATAATAAAATGGTTAGAAGTGGCAAAAAATGGATTAAAGATGGTGAGAAATGCAGAAAACTGGGTTAGAAACGGAAAAAAAAAATAGCATAAACCGTGTTGAAAGTGGGGAGAAATGGTTTAGAAAGAACCAAAAATGGCTTTAAAAGGGTTAGAGATTTGCAAAAATGGAATAGAAATGGCCAAAATTTATTTAAAAAGCCTCAAAAATGGACAAAAATGCATTAGAAATGGCCAAAACCGGCTTAAAAGGGTTAGAGGTACGCGAGAACGGTTTAGAAAAAGCCAAATTAGGCTTAAAAGGGGCTAGAGATGAGCAAAAAAGGGTTAGAAATGGCCAAAAATAGCTTAAAATGGGTTAGATATAGCCAAAAAAGGGTTAAAATGGGTTAGTAGTGGGTAAAAAAGGGTTAGATGTAGCCGAAAATGGCATAAAACGTGTGAGAACTGGGCCAAAAATGGGTCAGAAAAGAAAAAAAAATGCTTATAATTACTTGAATGCGGAAGAGAGTGTTTTAGAAAGGGCCCAAAACGGCTTTAAAAGGGTTAGATGTATGCAAAAATGGGTTAGAAATGGCCAAAAACGCCTTAAAATGGGATAGAAATAGTGAAAAATGGCTTAAAATGTGTTAGAAGTGTGTAAAAATGGTTTAGATAAACCCCAAAATGGTTTAAATCGTGTGAGCAATGGGCAAAAAATGAGTTAGAAAAGGAAAGAAAAATGGCTTAAACCAGGTTGAAAGTCAGAAAAAATGGTGTAGAAAGACCCAAACGTGGCTTTAAAAGGGCTAGAGATGAGCAGAAATGGGTTAGAAATGGCAAAGAATGGCTTAAAAGAGGTTAGAGATGTGCCAGAAATGGTTAGAAATGGCCAAAACTGCTTTAAAGCAGGTTAGAGATGTGCAAAAATGGGCTAGAAATGGCCAAAAATGGATTCAAGCAGGTAAGAAATTGGGAAAAGTTGGTTAGAAAGGAAATAGAAAAAACCTTCAAACGAGTCGAAAGTTGGCAAAAATCGTTCAGGTAGAGCAAAAAAAGGCTTAAAAAGGGTTAGAGCTGAGGAAAATTGGGTTATAAATGGCCAAAAGCGGCTTAAAGGTGGTTAGATAGGGGTAAAACTGGGGTAGGAATGGCCAAAAATTGCTTAAAATGGGTTAGAAGTTTGCAAAACTGTGCTAGAAATGGCCCAGAAGGTTTAAATTGGGACAGAAATGGTGAAAAATGGCTTAAAATGCGTTAGGAGTGAGCAAAAATGGGTTAGAAATGGCAAAAAATGGCTTAAAAGGGCTTATAGATGTGCCAAAAATGGTTGGAAATGGCCAAAAATGCTTTAAAGCAGGTTAGAGATGTGTAAAAGTGGGTTAGAAATGGCCAAAAATGGATTAAAGCGGGTAATAATTGGGAGAAACTGTGTTAGAAAAAAAAAAAAAAAAAAGCTTAATAAGAGTTGAAGGAGGGCAAAAATGGTTAAGGTATAGCCAAAAAAGGCTTAAAAAGGGTTAGAGATATGCAAAAACTGGGATAGAAATGGCCAAAAAGGCTTTAAAGCAGGTTAGAGATGTGCAAAAACTGGTCAGAAATGGCCAAAAATGGATTAAAGCGGGAGAGAAATGGGAAAAACTGCATTAGAAACAGAAAAAAAGCATTAAAAGTTTTGAATGAGGGAAAAAATGGTGAAGATATAGCCCAAAAAGGCTTAAATAGGATTAGAGATGTGCAAAAATGGGATAGAAATGGCCAAAAACTCTTTAAAATGTGTTAGAAATGGAGAAAAATGGGTTAGAAATGGATAAAAAATGGATAAGAAATGGCCAAAAGTAGCTTAAAAGGGGTTAGAGATGTGCAAAAATGAGTTAGAAATGGCCAAGAATGGCATAAAACAGGTTAAGAATGGCCAAAATTGGGTTAGAAATGGCCAAAAAGGCTTTAAAGCAGGTAAGAGATGTGTAAAAAAAAAAAAAAAAAAAAAATGGTTAGAAGTGGCAAAAAATGGATTAAAGATGGTGAGAAATGCAGAAAACTGGGTTAGAAACAGAAAAAAAAATAGCATAAACCGTGTTGAAAGTGGGGAGAAATGGTTTAGAAAGAACCAAAAATGGCTTTAAAAGGGTTAGAGATTTGCAAAAATGGAATAGAAATGGCCAAAATTTATTTAAAAAGCCTCAAAAATGGACAAAAAATGCATTAGAAATGGCCAAAACCGGCTTAAAAGGGTTAGAGGTACGCGAGAACGGTTTAGAAAAAGCCAAAATTGGCTTAAAAGGGGCTAGAGATGAGCAAAAAAGGGTTAGAAATGGCCAAAAATAGCTTAAAATGGGTTAGATATAGCCAAAAAAGGGTTAAAATGGGTTAGTAGTGGGTAAAAAAGGGTTAGATGTAGCCGAAAATGGCATAAAACGTGTGAGAACTGGGCCAAAAATGGGTCAGAAAAGAAAAAAAAATGCTTATAATTACTTGAATGCAGAAGAAAGTGTTTTAGAAAGAGCCCAAAACGGCTTTAAAAGGGTTAGAAGTATGCAAAAATGGGTTAGAAATGGCCAAAAACGCCTTAAAATGGGATAGAAATAGTGAAAAATGGCTTAAAATGTGTTAGAAGTGTGTAAAAATGGTTTAGATAAACCCAAAAATGGTTTAAATCGTATGAGCAATGGACAAAAAATGAGTTAGAAAAGGAAAGAAAAATGGCTTAAACCAGGTTGAAAGTCAGAAAAAATGGTGTAGAAAGAGCCAAACGTGGCTTTAAAAGGGCTAGAGATGAGCAGAAATGGGTTAGAAATGGCAAAGAATGGCTTAAAAGAGGTTAGAGATGTGCCAGAAATGGTTAGAAATGGCCAAAACTGCTTTAAAGCAGGTTAGAGATGTGCAAAAATGGGCTAGAAATGGCCAAAAATGGATTCAAGTGGGTAAAGAAATGGGGAAAACTGGGTTAGAAACAGAAAAAAAACTAGCTTAAAACGGGTGGAAAGTGGGCAAAAATGGTTTAGAATGAGTCAAAAATGCATTAAAAGGGTTCTAGACATGCAAAAATGGGATAGAAATGGCCAAAAATGATTTAAAACGGGTTAGAAATGGACAAAAATTGGATTAGAAATGGCCAAAACCGGTTTAAAAAGGGTTAGAGGTAAGCAGAGATGAGTGAGAAATAGCCAAAACCAGCTTAAAAAAGGTTAGAGATGTGCAAAAATGGGTCAGAAATGACCAAAGCTGGCTTAAAATGGGTTAGAAACGGCCAAAAAAGCTTTAAAGCGGGTTAGAGATGTGCGAAAACGGGTTAGAAATGGCCTAAGTTGGCCAAAAGCGGGTTAGAAATGGCCAAAAAGCTTTAAAGCAGGTTAGAGATTTGTGTGCAATGGTTAGAAATGGCAAAAATGGGTTAAAGCGGGTAAGAAATGGGGAAAAGTTGGTTAGAAAGGAAATAGAAAAAACCTTCAAACGAGTGGAAAGTTGGCAAAAATCGTTCAGGTAGAGCAAAAAAATGTGTTAGAAATGGAGAAAAATGGGTTAGAAATGGACAAAAAATGGATAAGAAATGGCCAAAAGTAGCTTAAAAGGGGTTAGAGATGTGCAAAAATGAGTTAGAAATGGCCAAGAATGGCATAAAACAGGTTAAGAATGGCCAAAATTGGGTTAGAAATGGCCAAAAAGGCTTTAAAGCAGGTAAGAGATGTGTAAAAAAAAAAAAAAAATAAAATGGTTAGAAGTGGCAAAAAATGGATTAAAGATGGTGAGAAATGCAGAAAACTGGGTTAGAAACAGAAAAAAAAATAGCATAAACCATGTTGAAAGTGGGGAGAAATGGTTTAGAAAGAACCAAAAATGGCTTTAAAAGGGTTAGAGATTTGCAAAAATGGAATAGAAATGGCCAAAATTTATTTAAAAAGCCTCAAAAATGGACAAAAATGCATTAGAAATGGCCAAAACCGGCTTAAAAGGGTTAGAGGTACGCGAGAACGGTTTAGAAAAAGCCAAAATTGGCTTAAAAGGGGCTAGAGATGAGCAAAAAAGGGTTAGAAATGGCCAAAAATAGCTTAAAATGGGTTAGATATAGCCAAAAAAGGGTTAAAATGGGTTAGTAGTGGGTAAAAAAGGGTTAGATGTAGCCGAAAATGGCATAAAACGTGTGAGAACTGGGCCAAAAATGGGTCAGAAAAGAAAAAAAAATGCTTATAATTACTTGAATGCAGAAGAAAGTGTTTTAGAAAGAGCCAAAAACGGCTTTAAAAGGGTTAGATGTATGCAAAAATGGGTTAGAAATGGCCAAAAACGCCTTAAAATGGGATAGAAATAGTGAAAAATGGCTTAAAATGTGTTAGAAGTGTGTAAAAATGGTTTAGATAAACCCAAAAATGGTTTAAATCGTGTGAGCAATGGGCAAAAAATGAGTTAGAAAAGGAAAGAAAAATGGCTTAAACCAGGTTGAAAGTCAGAAAAAATGGTGTAGAAAGACCCAAACGTGTCTTTAAAAGGGCTAGAGATGAGCAGAAATGGGTTAGAAATGGCAAAGAATGGCTTAAAAGAGGTTAGAGATGTGCCAGAAATGGTTAGAAATGGCCAAAACTGCTTTAAAGCAGGTTAGAGATGTGCAAAAATGGGCTAGAAATGGCCAAAAATGGATTCAAGTGGGTAAAGAAATGGGGAAAACTGGGTTAGAAACAGAAAAAAAAATAGCTTAAAACGGGTGGAAAGTGGGCAAAAATGGTTTAGAATGAGTCAAAAATGCATTAAAAGGGTTCTAGACATGCAAAAATGGGATAGAAATGGCCAAAAATGATTTAAAACGGGTTAGAAATGGACAAAAATTGGATTAGAAATGGCCAAAACCGGTTTAAAAAGGGTTAGAGGTAAGCAGAGATGAGTGAGAAATAGCCAAAACCAGCTTAAAAAAGGTTAGAGATGTGCAAAAATGGGTCAGAAATGACCAAAGCTGGCTTAAAATGGGTTAGAAACGGCCAAAAAAGCTTTAAAGCGGGTTAGAGATGTGCGAAAACGGGTTAGAAATGGCCTAAGTTGGCCAAAAGCGGGTTAGAAATGGCCAAAAAGGCTTTAAAGCAGGTTAGAGATGTGTGTGCAATGGTTAGAAATGGCAAAAATGGGTTAAAGCAGGTAAGAAATGGGGAAAAGTTGGTTAGAAAGGAAATAGAAAAAACCTTCAAACGAGTGGAAAGTTGGCAAAAATCGTTCAGGTAGAGCAAAAAAAGGCTTAAAAAGGGTTAGAGCTGAGGAAAATTGGGTTATAAATGGCCAAAAGCGGCTTAAAGGTGGTTAGATAGGGGTAAAACTGGGGTAGGAATGGCCAAAAATTGCTTAAAATGGGTTAGAAGTTTGCAAAACTGTGCTAGAAATGGCCCAAAAGGTTTAAATTGGGACAGAAATGGTGAAAAATGGCTTAAAATGCGTTAGGAGTGAGCAAAAATGGGTTAGAAATGGCAAAAAATGGCTTAAAAGGGCTTATAGATGTGCCAAAAATGGTTGGAAATGGCCAAAAATGCTTTAAAGCAGGTTAGAGATGTGTAAAAGTGGGTTAGAAATGGCCAAAAATGGATTAAAGCGGGTAATAATTGGGAGAAACTGTGTTATAAAAAAAAAAAAAAAAAAGCTTAATAAGAGTTGAAGGAGGGCAAAAATGGTTAAGGTATAGCCAAAAAAGGCTTAAAAAGGGTAAGAGATATGCAAAAACTGGGATAGAAATGGCCAAAAAGGCTTTAAAGCAGGTTAGAGATGTGCAAAAACTGGTCAGAAATGGCCAAAAATGGATTAAAGCGGGAGAGAAATGGGAAAAACTGTATTAGAAACAGAAAAAAAGCATTAAAAGTTTTGAATGAGGGAAAAAATGGTGAAGATATAGCCCAAAAAGGCTTAAATAGGATTAGAGATGTGCAAAAATGGGATAGAAATGGCCAAAAACTCTTTAAAATGTGTTAGAAATGGAGAAAAATGGGTTAGAAATGGATAAAAAATGGATAAGAAATGGCCAAAAGTAGCTTAAAAGGGGTTAGAGATGTGCAAAAATGAGTTAGAAATGGCCAAGAATGGCATAAAACAGGTTAAGAATGGCCAAAATTGGGTTAGAAATGGCCAAAAAGACTTTAAAGCAGGTAAGAGATGTGTAAAAAAAAAAAATAATAAAATGGTTAGAAGTGGCAAAAAATGGATTAAAGATGGTGAGAAATGCAGAAAACTGGGTTAGAAACGGAAAAAAAAAATAGCATAAACCATGTTGAAAGTGGGGAGAAATGGTTTAGAAAGAACCAAAAATGGCTTTAAAAGGGTTAGAGATTTGCAAAAATGGAATAGAAATGGCCAAAATTTATTTAAAAAGCCTCAAAAATGGACAAAAATGCATTAGAAATGGCCAAAACCGGCTTAAAAGGGTTAGAGGTACGCGAGAACGGTTTAGAAAAAGCCAAAATTGGCTTAAAAGGGGCTAGAGATGAGCAAAAAAGGGTTAGAAATGGCCAAAAATAGCTTAAAATGGGTTAGATATAGCCAAAAAAGGGTTAAAATGGGTTAGTAGTGGGTAAAAAAGGGTTAGATGTAGCCGAAAATGGCATAAAACGTGTGAGAACTGGGCCAAAAATGGGTCAGAAAAGAAAAAAAAATGCTTATAATTACTTGAATGCAGAAGAAAGTGTTTTAGAAAGAGCCCAAAACGGCTTTAAAAGGGTTAGATGTATGCAAAAATGGGTTACAAATGGCCAAAAACGCCTTAAAATGGGATAGAAATAGTGAAAAATGGCTTAAAATGTGTTAGAAGTGTGTAAAAATGGTTTAGATAAACCCCAAAATGGTTTAAATCGTGTGAGCAATGGGCAAAAAATGAGTTAGAAAAGGAAAGAAAAATGGCTTAAACCAGGTTGAAAGTCAGAAAAAATGGTGTAGAAAGACCCAAACGTGTCTTTAAAAGGGCTAGAGATGAGCAGAAATGGGTTAGAAATGGCAAAGAATGGCTTAAAAGAGGTTAGAGATGTGCCAGAAATGGTTAGAAATGGCCAAAACTGCTTTAAAGCAGGTTAGAGATGTGCAAAAATGGGCTAGAAATGGCCAAAAATGGATTCAAGCAGGTAAGAAATGGGGAAAAGTTGGTTAGAAAGGAAATAGAAAAAACCTTCAAACGAGTCGAAAGTTGGCAAAAATCGTTCAGGTAGAGCAAAAAAAGGCTTAAAAAGGGTTAGAGCTGAGGAAAATTGGGTTATAAATGGCCAAAAGCGGCTTAAAGGTGGTTAGATAGGGGTAAAACTGGGGTAGGAATGGCCAAAAATTGCTTAAAATGGGTTAGAAGTTTGCAAAACTGTGCTAGAAATGGCCCAAAAGGTTTAAATTGGGACAGAAATGGTGAAAAATGGCTTAAAATGCGTTAGGAGTGAGCAAAAATGGGTTAGAAATGGCAAAAAATGGCTTAAAAGGGCTTATAGATGTGCCAAAAATGGTTGGAAATGGCCAAAAATGCTTTAAAGCAGGTTAGAGATGTGTAAAAGTGGGTTAGAAATGGCCAAAAATGGATTAAAGCGGGTAATAGTTGGGAGAAACTGTGTTAGAAAAAAAAAAAAAAAAAAAAAGCTTAATAAGAGTTGAAGGAGGGCAAAAATGGTTAAGGTATAGCCAAAAAAGGCTTAAAAAGGGTAAGAGATATGCAAAAACTGGGATAGAAATGGCCAAAAAGGCTTTAAAGCAGGTTAGAGATGTGCAAAAACTGGTCAGAAATGGCCAAAAATGGATTAAAGCGGGAGAGAAATGGGAAAAACTGCATTAGAAACAGAAAAAAAGCATAAAAAGTTTTGAATGAGGGAAAAAATGGTGAAGATATAGCCCAAAAAGGCTTAAATAGGATTAGAGATGTGCAAAAATGGGATAGAAATGGCCAAAAACTCTTTAAAATGTGTTAGAAATGGAGAAAAATGGGTTAGAAATGGATAAAAAATGGATAAGAAATGGCCAAAAGTAGCTTAAAAGGGGTTAGAGATGTGCAAAAATGAGTTAGAAATGGCCAAGAATGGCATAAAACAGGTTAAGAATGGCCAAAATTGGGTTAGAAATGGCCAAAAAGGCTTTAAAGCAGGTAAGAGATGTGTAAAAAAAAAAAATAATAAAATGGTTAGAAGTGGCAAAAAATGGATTAAAGATGGTGAGAAATGCAGAAAACTGGGTTAGAAACGGAAAAAAAAAATAGCATAAACCGTGTTGAAAGTGGGGAGAAATGGTTTAGAAAGAACCAAAAATGGCTTTAAAAGGGTTAGAGATTTGCAAAAATGGAATAGAAATGGCCAAAATTTATTTAAAAAGCCTCAAAAATGGACAAAAATGCATTAGAAATGGCCAAAACCGGCTTAAAAGGGTTAGAGGTACGCGAGAACGGTTTAGAAAAAGCCAAATTAGGCTTAAAAGGGGCTAGAGATGAGCAAAAAAGGGTTAGAAATGGCCAAAAATAGCTTAAAATGGGTTAGATATAGCCAAAAAAGGGTTAAAATGGGTTAGTAGTGGGTAAAAAAGGGTTAGATGTAGCCGAAAATGGCATAAAACGTGTGAGAACTGGGCCAAAAATGGGTCAGAAAAGAAAAAAAAATGCTTATAATTACTTGAATGCGGAAGAGAGTGTTTTAGAAAGAGCCCAAAACGGCTTTAAAAGGGTTAGATGTATGCAAAAATGGGTTAGAAATGGCCAAAAACGCCTTAAAATGGGATAGAAATAGTGAAAAATGGCTTAAAATGTGTTAGAAGTGTGTAAAAATGGTTTAGATAAACCCCAAAATGGTTTAAATCGTGTGAGCAATGGGCAAAAAATGAGTTAGAAAAGGAAAGAAAAATGGCTTAAACCAGGTTGAAAGTCAGAAAAAATGGTGTAGAAAGACCCAAACGTGGCTTTAAAAGGGCTAGAGATGAGCAGAAATGGGTTAGAAATGGCAAAGAATGGCTTAAAAGAGGTTAGAGATGTGCCAGAAATGGTTAGAAATGGCCAAAACTGCTTTAAAGCAGGTTAGAGATGTGCAAAAATGGGCTAGAAATGGCCAAAAATGGATTCAAGCAGGTAAGAAATGGGGAAAAGTTGGTTAGAAAGGAAATAGAAAAAACCTTCAAACGAGTGGAAAGTTGGCAAAAATCGTTCAGGTAGAGCAAAAAAAGGCTTAAAAAGGGTTAGAGCTGAGGAAAAATGGGTTATAAATGGCCAAAAGCGGCTTAAAGGTGGTTAGATAGGGGTAAAACTGGGGTAGGAATGGCCAAAAATTGCTTAAAATGGGTTAGAAGTTTGCAAAACTGTGCTAGAAATGGCCCAAAAGGTTTAAATTGGGATAGAAATGGTGAAAAATGGCTTAAAATGCGTTAGGAGTGAGCAAAAATGGGTTAGATATAGCCGAAAACGGTTTAAATCGTGTGAGAAACAGGCAAAAAATGAGTTAGAAAAGAACTAAAAATGGCTTAAAACGGGTTGAGAGCGAGAAAACATCGTGTAGAAAGAGGCAAAAATGGCTTTAAAAGGGTTAGAGATGTGCAAAAATGGGTTAGAAATGGCAAAAAATGGCTTAAAAGGGCTTATAGATGTGCCAAAAATGGTTGGAAATGGCCAAAAATGCTTTAAAGCAGGTTAGAGATGTGTAAAAGTGGGTTAGAAATGGCCTAAAATGGATTAAAGCGGGTAATAATTGGGAGAAACTGTTTTAGAAACTGAAAAAAAAAAAAAGCTTAATAAGAGTTGAAGGAGGGCAAAAATGGTTAAGGTATAGCCAAAAAAGGCTTAAAAAGGGTTAGAGATATGCAAAAACTGGGATAGAAATGGCCTAAAAGGCTTTAAAGCAGGTTAGAGATGTGCAAAAACTGGTCAGAAATGGCCAAAAAAGGATTAAAGCGGGAGAGAAATGGGAAAAACTGCATTAGAAACAGAAAAAAAGCATAAAAAGTTTTGAATGAGGGAAAAAATGGTGAAGATATAGCCCAAAAAGGCTTAAAAAGGATTAGAGATGTGCAAAAATGGGATAGAAACGGCCAAAAACTCTTTAAAATGTGTTAGAAATGGAGAAAAATGGGTTAGAAATGGACAAAAAATGGATAAGAAATGGCCAAAAGTAGCTTAAAAGGGGTTAGAGATGTGCAAAAATGAGTTAGAAATGGCCAAGAATGGCATAAAACAGGTTAAGAATGGCCAAAATTGGGTTAGAAATGGCCAAAAAGGCTTTAAAGCAGGTAAGAGATGTGTAAAAAAAAAAAAAAAAAAAAAATGGTTAGAAGTGGCAAAAAATGGATTAAAGATGGTGAGAAATGCAGAAAACTGGGTTAGAAACAGAAAAAAAAATAGCATAAACCGTGTTGAAAGTGGGGAGAAATGGTTTAGAAAGAACCAAAAATGGCTTTAAAAGGGTTAGAGATTTGCAAAAATGGAATAGAAATGGCCAAAATTTATTTAAAAAGCCTCAAAAATGGACAAAAATGCATTAGAAATGGCCAAAACCGGCTTAAAAGGGTTAGAGGTACGCGAGAACGGTTTAGAAAAAGCCAAAATTGGCTTAAAAGGGGCTAGAGATGAGCAAAAAAGGGTTAGAAATGGCCAAAAATAGCTTAAAATGGGTTAGATATAGCCAAAAAAGGGTTAAAATGGGTTAGTAGTGGGTAAAAAAGGGTTAGATGTAGCCGAAAATGGCATAAAACGTGTGAGAACTGGGCCAAAAATGGGTCAGAAAAGAAAAAAAAATGCTTATAATTACTTGAATGCAGAAGAAAGTGTTTTAGAAAGAGCCCAAAACGGCTTTAAAAGGGTTAGATGTATGCAAAAATGGGTTACAAATGGCCAAAAACGCCTTAAAATGGGATAGAAATAGTGAAAAATGGCTTAAAATGTGTTAGAAGTGTGTAAAAATGGTTTAGATAAACCCAAAAATGGTTTAAATCGTGTGAGCAATGGGCAAAAAATGAGTTAGAAAAGGAAAGAAAAATGGCTTAAACCAGGTTGAAAGTCAGAAAAAATGGTGTAGAAAGACCCAAACGTGTCTTTAAAAGGGCTAGAGATGAGCAGAAATGGGTTAGAAATGGCAAAGAATGGCTTAAAAGAGGTTAGAGATGTGCCAGAAATGGTTAGAAATGGCCAAAACTGCTTTAAAGCAGGTTAGAGATGTGCAAAAATGGGCTAGAAATGGCCAAAAATGGATTCAAGCAGGTAAGAAATGGGGAAAAGTTGGTTAGAAAGGAAATAGAAAAAACCTTCAAACGAGTCGAAAGTTGGCAAAAATCGTTCAGGTAGAGCAAAAAAAGGCTTAAAAAGGGTTAGAGCTGAGGAAAATTGGGTTATAAATGGCCAAAAGCGGCTTAAAGGTGGTTAGATAGGGGTAAAACTGGGGTAGGAATGGCCAAAAATTGCTTAAAATGGGTTAGAAGTTTGCAAAACTGTGCTAGAAATGGCCCAAAAGGTTTAAATTGGGACAGAAATGGTGAAAAATGGCTTAAAATGCGTTAGGAGTGAGCAAAAATGGGTTAGAAATGGCAAAAAATGGCTTAAAAGGGCTTATAGATGTGCCAAAAATGGTTGGAAATGGCCAAAAATGCTTTAAAGCAGGTTAGAGATGTGTAAAAGTGGGTTAGAAATGGCCAAAAATGGATTAAAGCGGGTAATAGTTGGGAGAAACTGTGTTAGAAAAAAAAAAAAAAAAAAAAAGCTTAATAAGAGTTGAAGGAGGGCAAAAATGGTTAAGGTATAGCCAAAAAAGGCTTAAAAAGGGTAAGAGATATGCAAAAACTGGGATAGAAATGGCCAAAAAGGCTTTAAAGCAGGTTAGAGATGTGCAAAAACTGGTCAGAAATGGCCAAAAATGGATTAAAGCGGGAGAGAAATGGGAAAAACTGCATTAGAAACAGAAAAAAAGCATAAAAAGTTTTGAATGAGGGAAAAAATGGTGAAGATATAGCCCAAAAAGGCTTAAAAAGGATTAGAGATGTGCAAAAATGGGATAGAAATGGCCAAAAACTCTTTAAAATGTGTTAGAAATGGAGAAAAATGGGTTAGAAATGGACAAAAAATGGATAAGAAATGGCCAAAAGTAGCTTAAAAGGGGTTAGAGATGTGCAAAAATGAGTTAGAAATGGCCAAGAATGGCATAAAACAGGTTAAGAATGGCCAAAAATGGGTTAGAAATGGCCAAAAAGGCTTTAAAGCAGGTAAGAGATGTGCAAAAAAAAAAAAAAATAAAATGGTTAGAAGTGGCAAAAAAATGGATTAAAGATGGTGAGAAATGCAGAAAACTGGGTTAGAAACGGAAAAAAAAAATAGCATAAACCGTGTTGAAAGTGGGGAGAAATGGTTTAGAAAGAACCAAAAATGGCTTTAAAAGGGTTAGAGATTTGCAAAAATGGAATAGAAATGGCCAAAATTTATTTAAAAAGCCTCAAAAATGGACAAAAAATGCATTAGAAATGGCCAAAACTGGCTTAAAAGGGTTAGAGGTATGCGAGAACGGTTTAGAAAAAGCCAAATTAGGCTTAAAAGGGGCTAGAGATGAGCAAAAAAGGGTTAGAAATGGCCAAAAATAGCTTAAAATGGGTTAGATATAGCCAAAAAAGGGTTAAAATGGGTTAGTAGTGGGTAAAAAAGGGTTAGATGTAGCCGAAAATGGCATAAAACGTGTGAGAACTGGGCCAAAAATGGGTCAGAAAAGAAAAAAAAATGCTTATAATTACTTGAATGCGGAAGAGAGTGTTTTAGAAAGAGCCCAAAACGGCTTTAAAAGGGTTAGATGTATGCAAAAATGGGTTACAAATGGCCAAAAACGCCTTAAAATGGGATAGAAATAGTGAAAAATGGCTTAAAATGTGTTAGAAGTGTGTAAAAATGGTTTAGATAAATCCAAAAATGGTTTAAATCGTGTGAGCAATGGGCAAAAAATGAGTTAGAAAAGGAAAGAAAAATGGCTTAAACCAGGTTGAAAGTCAGAAAAAATGGTGTAGAAAGACCCAAACGTGGCTTTAAAAGGGCTAGAGATGAGCAGAAATGGGTTAGAAATGGCAAAGAATGGCTTAAAAGAGGTTAGAGATGTGCCAGAAATGGTTAGAAATGGCCAAAACTGCTTTAAAGCAGGTTAGAGATGTGCAAAAATGGGCTAGAAATGGCCAAAAATGGATTCAAGTGGGTAAAGAAATGGGGAAAACTGGGTTAGAAACAGAAAAAAACTAGCTTAAAACGGGTGGAAAGTGGGCAAAAATGGTTTAGAATGAGTCAAAAATGCATTAAAAGGGTTCTAGACACGCAAAAATGGGATAGAAATGGCCAAAAATGATTTAAACCGGGTTAGAAATGGACAAAAATTGGATTAGAAATGGCCAAAACCGGTTTAAAAAGGGTTAGAGGTAAGCAGAGATGAGTGAGAAATAGCCAAAACCGGCTTAAAAAAGGTTAGAGATGTGCAAAAATGGGTCAGAAATGACCAAAGCTGGCTTAAAACGGGTTAGAAACGGCCAAAAAAGCTTTAAAGCGGGTTAGAGATGTGCGAAAACGGGTTAGAAATGGCCTAAGTTGGCCAAAAGCGGGTTAGAAATGGCCAAAAAGGCTTTAAAGCAGGTTAGAGATGTGTGTGCAATGGTTAGAAATGGCAAAAATGGGTTAAAGCAGGTAAGAAATGGGGAAAAGTTGGTTAGAAAGGGAAGAGAAAAAACCTTCAAACGAGTGGAAAGTTGGCAAAAATCGTTCAGGTAGAGCAAAAAAAGGCTTAAAAAGGGTTAGAGCTGAGGAAAATTGGGTTATAAATGGCCAAAAGCGGCTTAAAGGTGGTTAGATAGGGGTAAAACTGGGGTAGGAATGGCCAAAAATTGCTTAAAATGGGTTAGAAGTTTGCAAAACTGTGCTAGAAATGGCCCAGAAGGTTTAAATTGGGACAGAAATGGTGAAAAATGGCTTAAAATGCGTTAGGAGTGAGCAAAAATGGGTTAGATATAGCCGAAAACGGTTTAAATCGTGTGAGAAACAGGCAAAAAATGAGTTAGAAAAGAACTAAAAATGGCTTAAAACGGGTTGAGAGCGAGAAAACATCGTGTAGAAAGAGGCAAAAATGGCTTTAAAAGGGTTAGAGATGTGCAAAAATGGGTTAGAAATGGCAAAAAATGGCTTAAAAGGGCTTATAGATGTGCCAAAAATGGTTGGAAATGGCCAAAAATGCTTTAAAGCAGGTTAGAGATGTGTAAAAGTGGGTTAGAAATGGCCTAAAATGGATTAAAGCGGGTAATAATTGGGAGAAACTGTGTTAGAAACTGAAGAAAAAAAAGCTTAATAAGAGTTGAAGGAGGGCAAAAATGGTTAAGGTATAGCCAAAAAAGGCTTAAAAAGGGTTAGAGATATGCAAAAACTGGGATAGAAATGGCCAAAAAGGCTTTAAAGCAGGTTAGAGATGTGCAAAAACTGGTCAGAAATGGCCAAAAAAGGATTAAAGCGGGAGAGAAATGGGAAAAACTGCATTAGAAACAGAAAAAAAGCATAAAAAGTTTTGAATGAGGGAAAAAATGGTGAAGATATAGCCCAAAAAGGCTTAAAAAGGATTAGAGATGTGCAAAAATGGGATAGAAATGGCCAAAAATGATTTAAAACGGGTTAGAAATGGACAAAAATTGGATTAGAAATGGCCAAAACCGGTTTAAAAAGGGTTAGAGGTAAGCAGAGATGAGTGAGAAATAGCCAAAACCAGCTTAAAAAAGGTTAGAGATGTGCAAAAATGGGTCAGAAATGACCAAAGCTGGCTTAAAACGGGTTAGAAACGGCCAAAAAAGCTTTAAAGCGGGTTAGAGATGTGCGAAAACGGGTTAGAAATGGCCTAAGTTGGCCAAAAGCGGGTTAGAAATGGCCAAAAAGGCTTTAAAGCAGGTTAGAGATGTGTGTGCAATGGTTAGAAATGGCAAAAATGGGTTAAAGCAGGTAAGAAATGGGGAAAAGTTGGTTAGAAAGGAAATAGAAAAAACCTTCAAACGAGTGGAAAGTTGGCAAAAATCGTTCAGGTAGAGCAAAAAAAAGTGTTAGAAATGGAGAAAAATGGGTTAGAAATGGACAAAAAATGGATAAGAAATGGCCAAAAGTAGCTTAAAAGGGGTTAGAGATGTGCAAAAATGAGTTAGAAATGGCCAAGAATGGCATAAAACAGGTTAAGAATGGCCAAAATTGGGTTAGAAATGGCCAAAAAGGCTTTAAAGCAGGTAAGAGATGTGTAAAAAAAATAAAAAATAAAATGGTTAGAAGTGGCAAAAAATGGATTAAAGATGGTGAGAAATGCAGAAAACTGGGTTAGAAACAGAAAAAAAAATAGCATAAACTGTGTTGAAAGTGGGGAGAAATGGTTTAGAAAGAACCAAAAATGGCTTTAAAAGGGTTAGAGATTTGCAAAAATGGAATAGAAATGGCCAAAATTTATTTAAAAAGCCTCAAAAATGGACAAAAAATGCATTAGAAATGGCCAAAACCGGCTTAAAAGGGTTAGAGGTACGCGAGAACGGTTTAGAAAAAGCCAAAATTGGCTTAAAAGGGGCTAGAGATTAGCAAAAAAGGGTTAGAAATGGCCAAAAATAGCTTAAAATGGGTTAGATATAGCCAAAAAAGGGTTAAAATGGGTTAGTAGTGGGTAAAAAAGGGTTAGATGTAGCCGAAAATGGCATAAAACGTGTGAGAACTGGGCCAAAAATGGGTCAGAAAAGAAAAAAAAATGCTTATAATTACTTGAATGCAGAAGAAAGTGTTTTAGAAAGAGCCCAAAACGGCTTTAAAAGGGTTAGATGTATGCAAAAATGGGTTACAAATGGCCAAAAACGCCTTAAAATGGGATAGAAATAGTGAAAAATGGCTTAAAATGTGTTAGAAGTGTGTAAAAATGGTTTAGATAAATCCAAAAATGGTTTAAATCGTGTGAGCAATGGGCAAAAAATGAGTTAGAAAAGGAAAGAAAAATGGCTTAAACCAGGTTGAAAGTCAGAAAAAATGGTGTAGAAAGACCCAAACGTGTCTTTAAAAGGGCTAAAGATGAGCAGAAATGGGTTAGAAATGGTGAATGGCTTAAAAAGAGGTTAGAGATGTGCCAGAAATGGTTAGAAATGGCCAAAACTGCTTTAAAGCAGGTTAGAGATGTGCAAAAATGGGCTAGAAATGGCCAAAAATGGATTCAAGTGGGTAAAGAAATGGGGAAAACTGGGTTAGAAACAGAAAAAAACTAGCTTAAAACGGGTGGAAAGTGGGCAAAAATGGTTTAGAATGAGTCAAAAATGCATTAAAAGGGTTCTAGACACGCAAAAATGGGATAGAAATGGCCAAAAATGATTTAAAACGGGTTAGAAATGGACAAAAATTGGATTAGAAATGGCCAAAACCGGTTTAAAAAGGGTTAGAGGTAAGCAGAGATGAGTGAGAAATAGCCAAAACCGGCTTAAAAAAGGTTAGAGATGTGCAAAAATGGGTCAGAAATGACCAAAGCTGGCTTAAAACGGGTTAGAAACGGCCAAAAAAGCTTTAAAGCGGGTTAGAGATGTGCGAAAACGGGTTAGAAATGGCCTAAGTTGGCCAAAAAGCGGGTTAGAAATGGCCAAAAAGGCTTTAAAGCAGGTTAGAGATGTGTGTGCAATGGTTAGAAATGGCAAAAATGGGTTAAAGCAGGTAAGAAATGGGGAAAAGTTGGTTAGAAAGGGAAGAGAAAAAACCTTCAAACGAGTGGAAAGTTGGCAAAAATCGTTCAGGTAGAGCAAAAAAAGGCTTAAAAAGGGTTAGAGCTGAGGAAAATTGGGTTATAAATGGCCAAAAGCGGCTTAAAGGTGGTTAGATAGGGGTAAAACTGGGGTAGGAATGGCCAAAAATTGCTTAAAATGGGTTAGAAGTTTGCAAAACTGTGCTAGAAATGGCCCAGAAGGTTTAAATTGGGACAGAAATGGTGAAAAATGGCTTAAAATGCGTTAGGAGTGAGCAAAAATGGGTTAGATATAGCCGAAAACGGTTTAAATCGTGTGAGAAACAGGCAAAAAAATGAGTTAGAAAAGAACTAAAAATGGCTTAAAACGGGTTGAGAGCGAGAAAACATCGTGTAGAAAGAGGCAAAAATGGCTTTAAAAGGTTAGAGATGTGCAAAAATGGGTTAGAAATGGCAAAAAATGGCTTAAAAGGGCTTATAGATGTGCCAAAAATGGTTGGAAATGGCCAAAAATGCTTTAAAGCAGGTTAGAGATGTGTAAAAGTGGGTTAGAAATGGCCTAAAATGGATTAAAGCGGGTAATAATTGGGAGAAACTGTGTTAGAAACTGAAGAAAAAAAAGCTTAATAAGAGTTGAAGGAGGGCAAAAATGGTTAAGGTATAGCCAAAAAAGGCTTAAAAAGGGTTAGAGATATGCAAAAACTGGGATAGAAATGGCCAAAAAGGCTTTAAAGCAGGTTAGAGATGTGCAAAAACTGGTCAGAAATGGCCAAAAAAGGATTAAAGCGGGAGAGAAATGGGAAAAACTGCATTATAAACAGAAAAAAAGCATAAAAAGTTTTGAATGAGGGAAAAAATGGTGAAGATATAGCCCAAAAAGGCTTAAAAAGGATTAGAGATGTGCAAAAATGGGATAGAAATGGCCAAAAATGATTTAAAACGGGTTAGAAATGGACAAAAATTGGATTAGAAATGGCCAAAACCGGTTTAAAAAGGGTTAGAGGTAAGCAGAGATGAGTGAGAAATAGCCAAAACCAGCTTAAAAAAGGTTAGAGATGTGCAAAAATGGGTCAGAAATGACCAAAGCTGGCTTAAAATGGGTTAGAAACGGCCAAAAAAGCTTTAAAGCGGGTTAGAGATGTGCGAAAACGGGTTAGAAATGGCCTAAGTTGGCCAAAAGCGGGTTAGAAATGGCCAAAAAGGCTTTAAAGCAGGTTAGAGATGTGTGTGCAATGGTTAGAAATGGCAAAAATGGGTTAAAGCAGGTAAGAAATGGGGAAAAGTTGGTTAGAAAGGAAATAGAAAAAACCTTCAAACGAGTGGAAAGTTGGCAAAAATCGTTCAGGTAGAGCAAAAAAAAGTGTTAGAAATGGAGAAAAATGGGTTAGAAATGGACAAAAAATGGATAAGAAATGGCCAAAAGTAGCTTAAAAGGGGTTAGAGATGTGCAAAAATGAGTTAGAAATGGCCAAGAATGGCATAAAACAGGTTAAGAATGGCCAAAATTGGGTTAGAAATGGCCAAAAAGGCTTTAAAGCAGGTAAGAGATGTGTAAAAAAAATAAAAAATAAAATGGTTAGAAGTGGCAAAAAATGGATTAAAGATGGTGAGAAATGCAGAAAACTGGGTTAGAAACAGAAAAAAAAATAGCATAAACTGTGTTGAAAGTGGGGAGAAATGGTTTAGAAAGAACCAAAAATGGCTTTAAAAGGGTTAGAGATTTGCAAAAATGGAATAGAAATGGCCAAAATTTATTTAAAAAGCCTCAAAAATGGACAAAAAATGCATTAGAAATGGCCAAAACCGGCTTAAAAGGGTTAGAGGTACGCGAGAACGGTTTAGAAAAAGCCAAAATTGGCTTAAAAGGGGCTAGAGATGAGCAAAAAAGGGTTAGAAATGGCCAAAAATAGCTTAAAATGGGTTAGATATAGCCAAAAAAGGGTTAAAATGGGTTAGTAGTGGGTAAAAAAGGGTTAGATGTAGCCGAAAATGGCATAAAACGTGTGAGAACTGGGCCAAAAATGGGTCAGAAAAGAAAAAAAAATGCTTATAATTACTTGAATGCAGAAGAAAGTGTTTTAGAAAGAGCCCAAAACGGCTTTAAAAGGGTTAGATGTATGCAAAAATGGGTTACAAATGGCCAAAAACGCCTTAAAATGGGATAGAAATAGTGAAAAATGGCTTAAAATGTGTTAGAAGTGTGTAAAAATGGTTTAGATAAACCCCAAAATGGTTTAAATCGTGTGAGCAATGGGCAAAAATGAGTTAGAAAAGGAAAGAAAAATGGCTTAAACCAGGTTGAAAGTCAGAAAAAATGGTGTAGAAAGACCCAAACGTGGCTTTAAAAGGGCTAGAGATGAGCAGAAATGGGTTAGAAATGGCAAAGAATGGCTTAAAGAGGTTAGAGATGTGCCAGAAATGGTTAGAAATGGCCAAAACTGCTTTAAAGCAGGTTAGAGATGTGCAAAAATGGGCTAGAAATGGCCAAAAATGGATTCAAGTGGGTAAAGAAATGGGGAAAACTGGGTTAGAAACAGAAAAAAACTAGCTTAAAACGGGTGGAAAGTGGGCAAAAATGGTTTAGAATGAGTCAAAAATGCATTAAAAGGGTTCTAGACACGCAAAAATGGGATAGAAATGGCCAAAAATGATTTAAAACGGGTTAGAAATGGACAAAAATTGGATTAGAAATGGCCAAAACCGGTTTAAAAAGGGTTAGAGGTAAGCAGAGATGAGTGAGAAATAGCCAAAACCGGCTTAAAAAAGGTTAGAGATGTGCAAAAATGGGTCAGAAATGACCAAAGCTGGCTTAAAACGGGTTAGAAACGGCCAAAAAAGCTTTAAAGCGGGTTAGAGATGTGCGAAAACGGGTTAGAAATGGCCTAAGTTGGCCAAAAGCGGGTTAGAAATGGCCAAAAAGGCTTTAAAGCAGGTTAGAGATGTGTGTGCAATGGTTAGAAATGGCAAAAATGGGTTAAAGCAGGTAAGAAATGGGGAAAAGTTGGTTAGAAAGGGAAGAGAAAAAACCTTCAAACGAGTGGAAAGTTGGCAAAAATCGTTCAGGTAGAGCAAAAAAAGGCTTAAAAAGGGTTAGAGCTGAGGAAAATTGGGTTATAAATGGCCAAAAGCGGCTTAAAGGTGGTTAGATAGGGGTAAAACTGGGGTAGGAATGGCCAAAAATTGCTTAAAATGGGTTAGAAGTTTGCAAAACTGTGCTAGAAATGGCCCAGAAGGTTTAAATTGGGACAGAAATGGTGAAAAATGGCTTAAAATGCGTTAGGAGTGAGCAAAAATGGGTTAGATATAGCCGAAAACGGTTTAAATCGTGTGAGAAACAGGCAAAAAATGAGTTAGAAAAGAACTAAAAATGGCTTAAAACGGGTTGAGAGCGAGAAAACATCGTGTAGAAAGAGGCAAAAATGGCTTTAAAAGGTTAGAGATGTGCAAAAATGGGTTAGAAATGGCAAAAAATGGCTTAAAAGGGCTTATAGATGTGCCAAAAATGGTTGGAAATGGCCAAAAATGCTTTAAAGCAGGTTAGAGATGTGTAAAAGTGGGTTAGAAATGGCCTAAAATGGATTAAAGCGGGTAATAATTGGGAGAAACTGTGTTAGAAACTGAAGAAAAAAAAGCTTAATAAGAGTTGAAGGAGGGCAAAAATGGTTAAGGTATAGCCAAAAAAGGCTTAAAAAGGGTTAGAGATATGCAAAAACTGGGATAGAAATGGCCAAAAAGGCTTTAAAGCAGGTTAGAGATGTGCAAAAACTGGTCAGAAATGGCCAAAAAAGGATTAAAGCGGGAGAGAAATGGGAAAAACTGCATTAGAAACAGAAAAAAAGCATAAAAAGTTTTGAATGAGGGAAAAAATGGTGAAGATATAGCCCAAAAAGGCTTAAAAAGGATTAGAGATGTGCAAAAATGGGATAGAAATGGCCAAAAACTCTTTAAAATGTGTTAGAAATGGAGAAAAATGGGTTAGAAATGGACAAAAAATGGATAAGAAATGGCCAAAAGTAGCTTAAAAGGGGTTAGAGATGTGCAAAAATGAGTTAGAAATGGCCAAGAATGGCATAAAACAGGTTAAGAATGGCCAAAAATGGGTTAGAAATGGCCAAAAAGGCTTTAAAGCAGGTAAGAGATGTGTAAAAAAAAAAAAAAAAAAAAATGGTTAGAAGTGGCAAAAAATGGATTAAAGATGGTGAGAAATGCAGAAAACTGGGTTAGAAACAGAAAAAAAAATAGCATAAACCGTGTTGAAAGTGGGGAGAAATGGTTTAGAAAGAACCAAAAATGGCTTTAAAAGGGTTAGAGATTTGCAAAAATGGAATAGAAATGGCCAAAATTTATTTAAAAAGCCTCAAAAATGGACAAAAAATGCATTAGAAATGGCCAAAACTGGCTTAAAAGGGTTAGAGGTACGCGAGAACGGTTTAGAAAAAGCCAAAATTGGCTTAAAAGGGGCTAGAGATGAGCAAAAAAGGGTTAGAAATGGCCAAAAATAGCTTAAAATGGGTTAGATATAGCCAAAAAAGGGTTAAAATGGGTTAGTAGTGGGTAAAAAAGGGTTAGATGTAGCCGAAAATGGCATAAAACGTGTGAGAACTGGGCCAAAAATGGGTCAGAAAAGAAAAAAAAATGCTTATATTTACTTGAATGCAGAAGAAAGTGTTTTAGAAAGAGCCCAAAACGGCTTTAAAAGGGTTAGATGTATGCAAAAATGGGTTACAAATGGCCAAAAACGCCTTAAAATGGGATAGAAATAGTGAAAAATGGCTTAAAATGTGTTAGAAGTGTGTAAAAATGGTTTAGATAAATCCAAAAATGGTTTAAATCGTGTGAGCAATGGGCAAAAAATGAGTTAGAAAAGGAAAGAAAAATGGCTTAAACCAGGTTGAAAGTCAGAAAAAATGGTGTAGAAAGACCCAAACGTGTCTTTAAAAGGGCTAAAGATGAGCAGAAATGGGTTAGAAATGGCAAAGAATGGCTTAAAAGAGGTTAGAGATGTGCCAGAAATGGTTAGAAATGGCCAAAACTGCTTTAAAGCAGGTTAGAGATGTGCAAAAATGGGCTAGAAATGGCCAAAAATGGATTCAAGTGGGTAAAGAAATGGGGAAAACTGGGTTAGAAACAGAAAAAAACTAGCTTAAAACGGGTGGAAAGTGGGCAAAAATGGTTTAGAATGAGTCAAAAATGCATTAAAAGGGTTCTAGACACGCAAAAATGGGATAGAAATGGCCAAAAATGATTTAAAACGGGTTAGAAATGGACAAAAATTGGATTAGAAATGGCCAAAACCGGTTTAAAAAGGGTTAGAGGTAAGCAGAGATGAGTGAGAAATAGCCAAAACCGGCTTAAAAAAGGTTAGAGATGTGCAAAAATGGGTCAGAAATGACCAAAGCTGGCTTAAAACGGGTTAGAAACGGCCAAAAAAGCTTTAAAGCGGGTTAGAGATGTGCGAAAACGGGTTAGAAATGGCCTAAGTTGGCCAAAAGCGGGTTAGAAATGGCCAAAAAGGCTTTAAAGCAGGTTAGAGATGTGTGTGCAATGGTTAGAAATGGCAAAAATGGGTTAAAGCAGGTAAGAAATGGGGAAAAGTTGGTTAGAAAGGGAAGAGAAAAAACCTTCAAACGAGTGGAAAGTTGGCAAAAATCGTTCAGGTAGAGCAAAAAAAGGCTTAAAAAGGGTTAGAGCTGAGGAAAATTGGGTTATAAATGGCCAAAAGCGGCTTAAAGGTGGTTAGATAGGGGTAAAACTGGGGTAGGAATGGCCAAAAATTGCTTAAAATGGGTTAGAAGTTTGCAAAACTGTGCTAGAAATGGCCCAGAAGGTTTAAATTGGGACAGAAATGGTGAAAAATGGCTTAAAATGCGTTAGGAGTGAGCAAAAATGGGTTAGATATAGCCGAAAACGGTTTAAATCGTGTGAGAAACAGGCAAAAAATGAGTTAGAAAAGAACTAAAAATGGCTTAAAACGGGTTGAGAGCGAGAAAACATCGTGTAGAAAGAGGCAAAAATGGCTTTAAAAGGGTTAGAGATGTGCAAAAATGGGTTAGAAATGGCAAAAAATGGCTTAAAAGGGCTTATAGATGTGCCAAAAATGGTTGGAAATGGCCAAAAATGCTTTAAAGCAGGTTAGAGATGTGTAAAAGTGGGTTAGAAATGGCCTAAAATGGATTAAAGCGGGTAATAATTGGGAGAAACTGTGTTAGAAACTGAAGAAAAAAAAGCTTAATAAGAGTTGAAGGAGGGCAAAAATGGTTAAGGTATAGCCAAAAAAGGCTTAAAAAGGGTTAGAGATATGCAAAAACTGGGATAGAAATGGCCAAAAAGGCTTTAAAGCAGGTTAGAGATGTGCAAAAACTGGTCAGAAATGGCCAAAAAAGGATTAAAGCGGGAGAGAAATGGGAAAAACTGCATTAGAAACAGAAAAAAAGCATAAAAAGTTTTGAATGAGGGAAAAAATGGTGAAGATATAGCCCAAAAAGGCTTAAAAAGGATTAGAGATGTGCAAAAATGGGATAGAAATGGCCAAAAACTCTTTAAAATGTGTTAGAAATGGAGAAAAATGGGTTAGAAATGGACAAAAAATGGATAAGAAATGGCCAAAAGTAGCTTAAAAGGGGTTAGAGATGTGCAAAAATGAGTTAGAAATGGCCAAGAATGGCATAAAACAGGTTAAGAATGGCCAAAAATGGGTTAGAAATGGCCAAAAAGGCTTTAAAGCAGGTAAGAGATGTGTAAAAAAAAAAAAAAAAAAAAATGGTTAGAAGTGGCAAAAAATGGATTAAAGATGGTGAGAAATGCAGAAAACTGGGTTAGAAACAGAAAAAAAAATAGCATAAACCGTGTTGAAAGTGGGGAGAAATGGTTTAGAAAGAACCAAAAATGGCTTTAAAAGGGTTAGAGATTTGCAAAAATGGAATAGAAATGGCCAAAATTTATTTAAAAAGCCTCAAAAATGGACAAAAAATGCATTAGAAATGGCCAAAACTGGCTTAAAAGGGTTAGAGGTACGCGAGAACGGTTTAGAAAAAGCCAAAATTGGCTTAAAAGGGGCTAGAGATGAGCAAAAAAGGGTTAGAAATGGCCAAAAATAGCTTAAAATGGGTTAGATATAGCCAAAAAAGGGTTAAAATGGGTTAGTAGTGGGTAAAAAAGGGTTAGATGTAGCCGAAAATGGCATAAAACGTGTGAGAACTGGGCCAAAAATGGGTCAGAAAAGAAAAAAAAATGCTTATATTTACTTGAATGCAGAAGAAAGTGTTTTAGAAAGAGCCCAAAACGGCTTTAAAAGGGTTAGATGTATGCAAAAATGGGTTACAAATGGCCAAAAACGCCTTAAAATGGGATAGAAATAGTGAAAAATGGCTTAAAATGTGTTAGAAGTGTGTAAAAATGGTTTAGATAAACCCAAAAATGGTTTAAATCGTGTGAGCAATGGACAAAAAATGAGTTAGAAAAGGAAAGAAAAATGGCTTAAACCAGGTTGAAAGTCAGAAAAAATGGTGTAGAAAGACCCAAACGTGGCTTTAAAAGGGCTAGAGATGAGCAGAAATGGGTTAGAAATGGCAAAGAATGGCTTAAAAGAGGTTAGAGATGTGCCAGAAATGGTTAGAAATGGCCAAAACTGCTTTAAAGCAGGTTAGAGATGTGCAAAAATGGGCTAGAAATGGCCAAAAATGGATTCAAGTGGGTAAAGAAATGGGGAAAACTGGGTTAGAAACAGAAAAAAAACTAGCTTAAAACGGGTGGAAAGTGGGCAAAAATGGTTTAGAATGAGTCAAAAATGCATTAAAAGGGTTCTAGACACGCAAAAATGGGATAGAAATGGCCAAAAATGATTTAAACCGGGTTAGAAATGGACAAAAATTGGATTAGAAATGGCCAAAACCGGTTTAAAAAGGGTTAGAGGTAAGCAGAGATGAGTGAGAAATAGCCAAAACCAGCTTAAAAAAGGTTAGAGATGTGCAAAAATGGGTCAGAAATGACCAAAGCTGGCTTAAAACGGGTTAGAAACGGCCAAAAAAGCTTTAAAGCGGGTTAGAGATGTGCGAAAACGGGTTAGAAATGGCCTAAGTTGGCCAAAAGCGGGTTAGAAATGGCCAAAAAGGCTTTAAAGCAGGTTAGAGATGTGTGTGCAATGGTTAGAAATGGCAAAAATGGGTTAAAGCAGGTAAGAAATGGGGAAAAGTTGGTTAGAAAGGGAAGAGAAAAAACCTTCAAACGAGTGGAAAGTTGGCAAAAATCGTTCAGGTAGAGCAAAAAAAGGCTTAAAAAGGGTTAGAGCTGAGGAAAATTGGGTTATAAATGGCCAAAAGCGGCTTAAAGGTGGTTAGATAGGGGTAAAACTGGGGTAGGAATGGCCAAAAATTGCTTAAAATGGGTTAGAAGTTTGCAAAACTGTGCTAGAAATGGCCCAAAAGGTTTAAATTGGGACAGAAATGGTGAAAAATGGCTTAAAATGCGTTAGGAGTGAGCAAAAATGGGTTAGATATAGCCGAAAACGGTTTAAATCGTGTGAGAAACAGGCAAAAAATGAGTTAGAAAAGAACTAAAAATGGCTTAAAACGGGTTGAGAGCGAGAAAACATCGTGTAGAAAGAGGCAAAAATGGCTTTAAAAGGGTTAGAGATGTGCAAAAATGGGTTAGAAATGGCAAAAAATGGCTTAAAAGGGCTTATAGATGTGCCAAAAATGGTTGGAAATGGCCAAAAATGCTTTAAAGCAGGTTAGAGATGTGTAAAAGTGGGTTAGAAATGGCCTAAAATGGATTAAAGCGGGTAATAATTGGGAGAAACTGTGTTAGAAACTGAAGAAAAAAAAGCTTAATAAGAGTTGAAGGAGGGCAAAAATGGTTAAGGTATAGCCAAAAAAGGCTTAAAAAGGGTTAGAGATATGCAAAAACTGGGATAGAAATGGCCAAAAAGGCTTTAAAGCAGGTTAGAGATGTGCAAAAACTGGTCAGAAATGGCCAAAAAAGGATTAAAGCGGGAGAGAAATGGGAAAAACTGCATTAGAAACAGAAAAAAAGCATAAAAAGTTTTGAATGAGGGAAAAAATGGTGAAGATATAGCCCAAAAAGGCTTAAAAAGGATTAGAGATGTGCAAAAATGGGATAGAAATGGCCAAAAACTCTTTAAAATGTGTTAGAAATGGAGAAAAATGGGTTACAAATGGACAAAAAATGGATAAGAAATGGCCAAAAGTAGCTTAAAAGGGGTTAGAGATGTGCAAAAATGAGTTAGAAATGGCCAAGAATGGCATAAAACAGGTTAAGAATGGCCAAAAATGGGTTAGAAATGGCCAAAAAGGCTTTAAAGCAGGTAAGAGATGTGTAAAAAAAAAAAAAAAAAAAAATGGTTAGAAGTGGCAAAAAATGGATTAAAGATGGTGAGAAATGCAGAAAACTGGGTTAGAAACAGAAAAAAAAATAGCATAAACCGTGTTGAAAGTGGGGAGAAATGGTTTAGAAAGAACCAAAAATGGCTTTAAAAGGGTTAGAGATTTGCAAAAATGGAATAGAAATGGCCAAAATTTATTTAAAAAGCCTCAAAAATGGACAAAAAATGCATTAGAAATGGCCAAAACTGGCTTAAAAGGGTTAGAGGTACGCGAGAACGGTTTAGAAAAAGCCAAAATTGGCTTAAAAGGGGCTAGAGATGAGCAAAAAAGGGTTAGAAATGGCCAAAAATAGCTTAAAATGGGTTAGATATAGCCAAAAAAGGGTTAAAATGGGTTAGTAGTGGGTAAAAAAGGGTTAGATGTAGCCGAAAATGGCATAAAACGTGTGAGAACTGGGCCAAAAATGGGTCAGAAAAGAAAAAAAAATGCTTATAATTACTTGAATGCAGAAGAAAGTGTTTTAGAAAGAGCCCAAAACGGCTTTAAAAGGGTTAGATGTATGCAAAAATGGGTTACAAATGGCCAAAAACGCCTTAAAATGGGATAGAAATAGTGAAAAATGGCTTAAAATGTGTTAGAAGTGTGTAAAAATGGTTTAGATAAACCCAAAAATGGTTTAAATCGTGTGAGCAATGGACAAAAAATGAGTTAGAAAAGGAAAGAAAAATGGCTTAAACCAGGTTGAAAGTCAGAAAAAATGGTGTAGAAAGACCCAAACGTGGCTTTAAAAGGGCTAGAGATGAGCAGAAATGGGTTAGAAATGGCAAAGAATGGCTTAAAAGAGGTTAGAGATGTGCCAGAAATGGTTAGAAATGGCCAAAACTGCTTTAAAGCAGGTTAGAGATGTGCAAAAATGGGCTAGAAATGGCCAAAAATGGATTCAAGTGGGTAAAGAAATGGGGAAAACTGGGTTAGAAACAGAAAAAAAACTAGCTTAAAACGGGTGGAAAGTGGGCAAAAATGGTTTAGAATGAGTCAAAAATGCATTAAAAGGGTTCTAGACACGCAAAAATGGGATAGAAATGGCCAAAAATGATTTAAAACGGGTTAGAAATGGACAAAAATTGGATTAGAAATGGCCAAAACCGGTTTAAAAAGGGTTAGAGGTAAGCAGAGATGAGTGAGAAATAGCCAAAACCGGCTTAAAAAAGGTTAGAGATGTGCAAAAATGGGTCAGAAATGACCAAAGCTGGCTTAAAACGGGTTAGAAACGGCCAAAAAAGCTTTAAAGCGGGTTAGAGATGTGCGAAAACGGGTTAGAAATGGCCTAAGTTGGCCAAAAGCGGGTTAGAAATGGCCAAAAAGGCTTTAAAGCAGGTTAGAGATGTGTGTGCAATGGTTAGAAATGGCAAAAATGGGTTAAAGCAGGTAAGAAATGGGGAAAAGTTGGTTAGAAAGGAAATAGAAAAAACCTTCAAACGAGTGGAAAGTTGGCAAAAATCGTTCAGGTAGAGCAAAAAAAAGTGTTAGAAATGGAGAAAAATGGGTTAGAAATGGACAAAAAATGGATAAGAAATGGCCAAAAGTAGCTTAAAAGGGGTTAGAGATGTGCAAAAATGAGTTAGAAATGGCCAAGAATGGCATAAAACAGGTTAAGAATGGCCAAAATTGGGTTAGAAATGGCCAAAAAGGCTTTAAAGCAGGTAAGAGATGTGTAAAAAAAAAAAAAAAATAAAATGGTTAGAAGTGGCAAAAAATGGATTAAAGATGGTGAGAAATGCAGAAAACTGGGTTAGAAACAGAAAAAAAAATTAGCATAAACCGTGTTGAAAGTGGGGAGAAATGGTTTAGAAAGAACCAAAAATGGCTTTAAAAGGGTTAGAGATTTGCAAAAATGGAATAGAAATGGCCAAAATTTATTTTAAAAGCCTCAAAAATGGACAAAAATGCATTAGAAATGGCCAAAACCGGCTTAAAAGGGTTAGAGGTACGCGAGAACGGTTTAGAAAAAGCCAAAATTGGCTTAAAAGGGGCTAGAGATGAGCAAAAAAGGGTTAGAAATGGCCAAAAATAGCTTAAAATGGGTTAGATATAGCCAAAAAAGGGTTAAAATGGCTAAGTAGTGGGTAAAAAAGGGTTAGATGTAGCCGAAAATGGCATAAAACGTGTGAGAACTGGGCCAAAAATGGGTCAGAAAAGAAAAAAAAATGCTTATAATTACTTGAATGCGGAAGAGAGTGTTTTAGAAAGAGCCCAAAACGGCTTTAAAAGGGTTAGATGTATGCAAAAATGGGTTACAAATGGCCAAAAACGCCTTAAAATGGGATAGAAATAGTGAAAAATGGCTTAAAATGTGTTAGAAGTGTGTAAAAATGGTTTAGATAAACCCCAAAATGGTTTAAATCGTGTGAGCAATGGGCAAAAAATGAGTTAGAAAAGGAAAGAAAAATGGCTTAAACCAGGTTGAAAGTCAGAAAAAATGGTGTAGAAAGACCCAAACGTGGCTTTAAAAGGGCTAGAGATGAGCAGAAATGGGTTAGAAATGGCAAAGAATGGCTTAAAAGAGGTTAGAGATGTGCCAGAAATGGTTAGAAATGGCCAAAACTGCTTTAAAGCAGGTTAGAGATGTGCAAAAATGGGCTAGAAATGGCCAAAAATGGATTCAAGTGGGTAAAGAAATGGGGAAAACTGGGTTAGAAACAGAAAAAAACTAGCTTAAAACGGGTGGAAAGTGGGCAAAAATGGTTTAGAATGAGTCAAAAATGCATTAAAAGGGTTCTAGACACGCAAAAATGGGATAGAAATGGCCAAAAATGATTTAAACCGGGTTAGAAATGTTCAAAAATTGGATTAGAAATGGCCAAAACCGGTTTAAAAAGGGTTAGAGGTAAGCAGAGATGAGTGAGAAATAGCCAAAACGGGCTTAAAAAAGGTTAGAGATGTGCAAAAATGGGTCAGAAATGACCAAAGCTGGCTTAAAACGGGTTAGAAACGGCCAAAAAAGCTTTAAAGCGGGTTAGAGATGTGCGAAAACGGGTTAGAAATGGCCTAAGTTGGCCAAAAGCGGGTTAGAAATGGCCAAAAAGGCTTTAAAGCAGGTTAGAGATGTGTGTGCAATGGTTAGAAATGGCAAAAATGGGTTAAAGCAGGTAAGAAATGGGGAAAAGTTGGTTAGAAAGGGAAGAGAAAAAACCTTCAAACGAGTGGAAAGTTGGCAAAAATCGTTCAGGTAGAGCAAAAAAAGGCTTAAAAAGGGTTAGAGCTGAGGAAAATTGGGTTATAAATGGCCAAAAGCGGCTTAAAGGTGGTTAGATAGGGGTAAAACTGGGGTAGGAATGGCCAAAAATTGCTTAAAATGGGTTAGAAGTTTGCAAAACTGTGCTAGAAATGGCCCAGAAGGTTTAAATTGGGACAGAAATGGTGAAAAATGGCTTAAAATGCGTTAGGAGTGAGCAAAAATGGGTTAGATATAGCCGAAAACGGTTTAAATCGTGTGAGAAACAGGCAAAAAATGAGTTAGAAAAGAACTAAAAATGGCTTAAAACGGGTTGAGAGCGAGAAAACATCGTGTAGAAAGAGGCAAAAATGGCTTAAAATGCGTTAGGAGTGAGCAAAAATGGGTTAGAAATGGCAAAAAATGGCTTAAAAGGGCTTATAGATGTGCCAAAAATGGTTGGAAATGGCCAAAAATGCTTTAAAGCAGGTTAGAGATGTGTAAAAGTGGGTTAGAAATGGCCTAAAATGGATTAAAGCGGGTAATAATTGGGAGAAACTGTGTTAGAAACTGAAGAAAAAAAAGCTTAATAAGAGTTGAAGGAGGGCAAAAATGGTTAAGGTATAGCCAAAAAAGGCTTAAAAAGGGTTAGAGATATGCAAAAACTGGGATAGAAATGGCCAAAAAGGCTTTAAAGCAGGTTAGAGATGTGCAAAAACTGGTCAGAAATGGCCAAAAAAGGATTAAAGCGGGAGAGAAATGGGAAAAACTGCATTAGAAACAGAAAAAAAGCATAAAAAGTTTTGAATGAGGGAAAAAATGGTGAAGATATAGCCCAAAAAGGCTTAAAAAGGATTAGAGATGTGCAAAAATGGGATAGAAATGGCCAAAAACTCTTTAAAATGTGTTAGAAATGGAGAAAAATGGGTTAGAAATGGACAAAAAATGGATAAGAAATGGCCAAAAGTAGCTTAAAAGGGGTTAGAGATGTGCAAAAATGAGTTAGAAATGGCCAAGAATGGCATAAAACAGGTTAAGAATGGCCAAAAATGGGTTAGAAATGGCCAAAAAGGCTTTAAAGCAGGTAAGAGATGTGTAAAAAAAAAAAAAAAATAAAATGGTTAGAAGTGGCAAAAAATGGATTAAAGATGGTGAGAAATGCAGAAAACTGGGTTAGAAACAGAAAAAAAAATTAGCATAAACCGTGTTGAAAGTGGGGAGAAATGGTTTAGAAAGAACCAAAAATGGCTTTAAAAGGGTTAGAGATTTGCAAAAATGGAATAGAAATGGCCAAAATTTATTTAAAAAGCCTCAAAAATGGACAAAAATGCATTAGAAATGGCCAAAACCGGCTTAAAAGGGTTAGAGGTACGCGAGAACGGTTTAGAAAAAGCCAAAATTGGCTTAAAAGGGGCTAGAGATGAGCAAAAAAGGGTTAGAAATGGCCAAAAATAGCTTAAAATGGGTTAGATATAGCCAAAAAAGGGTTAAAATGGCTAAGTAGTGGGTAAAAAAGGGTTAGATGTAGCCGAAAATGGCATAAAACGTGTGAGAACTGGGCCAAAAATGGGTCAGAAAAGAAAAAAAAATGCTTATAATTACTTGAATGCGGAAGAGAGTGTTTTAGAAAGAGCCCAAAACGGCTTTAAAAGGGTTAGATGTATGCAAAAATGGGTTACAAATGGCCAAAAACGCCTTAAAATGGGATAGAAATAGTGAAAAATGGCTTAAAATGTGTTAGAAGTGTGTAAAAATGGTTTAGATAAACCCCAAAATGGTTTAAATCGTGTGAGCAATGGGCAAAAAATGAGTTAGAAAAGGAAAGAAAAATGGCTTAAACCAGGTTGAAAGTCAGAAAAAATGGTGTAGAAAGACCCAAACGTGGCTTTAAAAGGGCTAGAGATGAGCAGAAATGGGTTAGAAATGGCAAAGAATGGCTTAAAAGAGGTTAGAGATGTGCCAGAAATGGTTAGAAATGGCCAAAACTGCTTTAAAGCAGGTTAGAGATGTGCAAAAATGGGCTAGAAATGGCCAAAAATGGATTCAAGTGGGTAAAGAAATGGGGAAAACTGGGTTAGAAACAGAAAAAAACTAGCTTAAAACGGGTGGAAAGTGGGCAAAAATGGTTTAGAATGAGTCAAAAATGCATTAAAAGGGTTCTAGACACGCAAAAATGGGATAGAAATGGCCAAAAATGATTTAAACCGGGTTAGAAATGTTCAAAAATTGGATTAGAAATGGCCAAAACCGGTTTAAAAAGGGTTAGAGGTAAGCAGAGATGAGTGAGAAATAGCCAAAACCGGCTTAAAAAAGGTTAGAGATGTGCAAAAATGGGTCAGAAATGACCAAAGCTGGCTTAAAACGGGTTAGAAACGGCCAAAAAAGCTTTAAAGCGGGTTAGAGATGTGCGAAAACGGGTTAGAAATGGCCTAAGTTGGCCAAAAGCGGGTTAGAAATGGCCAAAAAGGCTTTAAAGCAGGTTAGAGATGTGTGTGCAATGGTTAGAAATGGCAAAAATGGGTTAAAGCAGGTAAGAAATGGGGAAAAGTTGGTTAGAAAGGGAAGAGAAAAAACCTTCAAACGAGTGGAAAGTTGGCAAAAATCGTTCAGGTAGAGCAAAAAAAGGCTTAAAAAGGGTTAGAGCTGAGGAAAATTGGGTTATAAATGGCCAAAAGCGGCTTAAAGGTGGTTAGATAGGGGTAAAACTGGGGTAGGAATGGCCAAAAATTGCTTAAAATGGGTTAGAAGTTTGCAAAACTGTGCTAGAAATGGCCCAGAAGGTTTAAATTGGGACAGAAATGGTGAAAAATGGCTTAAAATGCGTTAGGAGTGAGCAAAAATGGGTTAGATATAGCCGAAAACGGTTTAAATCGTGTGAGAAACAGGCAAAAAATGAGTTAGAAAAGAACTAAAAATGGCTTAAAACGGGTTGAGAGCGAGAAAACATCGTGTAGAAAGAGGCAAAAATGGCTTTAAAAGGGTTAGAGATGTGCAAAAATGGGTTAGAAATGGCAAAAAATGGCTTAAAAGGGCTTATAGATGTGCCAAAAATGGTTGGAAATGGCCAAAAATGCTTTAAAGCAGGTTAGAGATGTGTAAAAGTGGGTTAGAAATGGCCTAAAATGGATTAAAGCGGGTAATAATTGGGAGAAACTGTGTTAGAAACTGAAGAAAAAAAAGCTTAATAAGAGTTGAAGGAGGGCAAAAATGGTTAAGGTATAGCCAAAAAAGGCTTAAAAAGGGTTAGAGATATGCAAAAACTGGGATAGAAATGGCCAAAAAGGCTTTAAAGCAGGTTAGAGATGTGCAAAAACTGGTCAGAAATGGCCAAAAAAGGATTAAAGCGGGAGAGAAATGGGAAAAACTGCATTAGAAACAGAAAAAAAGCATAAAAAGTTTTGAATGAGGGAAAAAATGGTGAAGATATAGCCCAAAAAGGCTTAAAAAGGATTAGAGATGTGCAAAAATGGGATAGAAATGGCCAAAAACTCTTTAAAATGTGTTAGAAATGGAGAAAAATGGGTTAGAAATGGACAAAAAATGGATAAGAAATGGCCAAAAGTAGCTTAAAAGGGGTTAGAGATGTGCAAAAATGAGTTAGAAATGGCCAAGAATGGCATAAAACAGGTTAAGAATGGCCAAAAATGGGTTAGAAATGGCCAAAAAGGCTTTAAAGCAGGTAAGAGATGTGCAAAATAAAAAAAAAAAAAAATGGTTAGAAGTGGCAAAAAAATGGATTAAAGATGGTGAGAAATGCAGAAAACTGGGTTAGAAACAGAAAAAAAAATAGCATAAACCGTGTTGAAAGTGGGGAGAAATGGTTTAGAAAGAACCAAAAATGGCTTTAAAAGGGTTAGAGATTTGCAAAAATGGAATAGAAATGGCCAAAATTTATTTAAAAAGCCTCAAAAATGGACAAAAAATGCATTAGAAATGGCCAAAACCGGCTTAAAAGGGTTAGAGGTATGCGAGAACGGTTTAGAAAAAGCCAAATTAGACTTAAAAGGGGCTAGAGATGTGCAAAAAAGGGTTAGAAATGGCCAAAAATAGCTTAAAATGGGTTAGATATAGCCAAAAAAAGGTTAAAATGGGTTAGTAGTGGGTAAAAAAGGGTTAGATGTAGCCGAAAATGGCATAAAACGTGTGAGAACTGGGCCAAAAATGGGTCAGAAAAGAAAAAAAAATGCTTATAATTACTTGAATGCGGAAGAGAGTGTTTTAGAAAGAGCCCAAAACGGCTTTAAAAGGGTTAGATGTATGCAAAAATGGGTTACAAATGGCCAAAAACGCCTTAAAATGGGATAGAAATAGTGAAAAATGGCTTAAAATGTGTTAGAAGTGTGTAAAAATGGTTTAGATAAATCCAAAAATGGTTTAAATCGTGTGAGCAATGGGCAAAAAATGAGTTAGAAAAGGAAAGAAAAATGGCTTAAACCAGGTTGAAAGTCAGAAAAAATGGTGTAGAAAGACCCAAACGTGTCTTTAAAAGGGCTAGAGATGAGCAGAAATGGGTTAGAAATGGCAAAGAATGGCTTAAAAGAGGTTAGAGATGTGCCAGAAATGGTTAGAAATGGCCAAAACTGCTTTAAAGCAGGTTAGAGATGTGCAAAAATGGGCTAGAAATGGCCAAAAATGGATTCAAGTGGGCAAAGAAATGGGGAAAACTGGGTTAGAAACAGAAAAAAACTAGCTTAAAACGGGTGGAAAGTGGGCAAAAATGGTTTAGAATGAGTCAAAAATGCATTAAAAGGGTTCTAGACATGCGAAAATGGGATAGAAATGGCCAAAAATGATTTAAACCGGGTTAGAAATGGACAAAAATTGGATTAGAAATGGCCAAAACCGGTTTAAAAAGGGTTAGAGGTAAGCAGAGATGAGTGAGAAATAGCCAAAACCGGCTTAAAAAAGGTTAGAGATGTGCAAAAATGGGTCAGAAATGACCAAAGCTGGCTTAAAACGGGTTAGAAACGGCCAAAAAAGCTTTAAAGCGGGTTAGAGATGTGCGAAAACGGGTTAGAAATGGCCTAAGTTGGCCAAAAGCGGGTTAGAAATGGCCAAAAAGGCTTTAAAGCAGGTTAGAGATGTGTGTGCAATGGTTAGAAATGGCAAAAATGGGTTAAAGCAGGTAAGAAATGGGGAAAAGTTGGTTAGAAAGGAAATAGAAAAAACCTTCAAACGAGTGGAAAGTTGGCAAAAATCGTTCAGGTAGAGCAAAAAAAAGTGTTAGAAATGGAGAAAAATGGGTTAGAAATGGACAAAAAATGGATAAGAAATGGCCAAAAGTAGCTTAAAAGGGGTTAGAGATGTGCAAAAATGAGTTAGAAATGGCCAAGAATGGCATAAAACAGGTTAAGAATGGCCAAAATTGGGTTAGAAATGGCCAAAAAGGCTTTAAAGCAGGTAAGAGATGTGTAAAAAAAAAAAAAAAATAAAATGGTTAGAAGTGGCAAAAAATGGATTAAAGATGGTGAGAAATGCAGAAAACTGGGTTAGAAACAGAAAAAAAAATTAGCATAAACCGTGTTGAAAGTGGGGAGAAATGGTTTAGAAAGAACCAAAAATGGCTTTAAAAGGGTTAGAGATTTGCAAAAATGGAATAGAAATGGCCAAAATTTATTTAAAAAGCCTCAAAAATGGACAAAAATGCATTAGAAATGGCCAAAACCGGCTTAAAAGGGTTAGAGGTACGCGAGAACGGTTTAGAAAAAGCCAAAATTGGCTTAAAAGGGGCTAGAGATGAGCAAAAAAGGGTTAGAAATGGCCAAAAATAGCTTAAAATGGGTTAGATATAGCCAAAAAAAGGTTAAAATGGGTTAGTAGTGGGTAAAAAAGGGTTAGATGTAGCCGAAAATGGCATAAAACGTGTGAGAACTGGGCCAAAAATGGGTCAGAAAAGAAAAAAAAATGCTTATAATTACTTGAATGCGGAAGAGAGTGTTTTAGAAAGAGCCCAAAACGGCTTTAAAAGGGTTAGATGTATGCAAAAATGGGTTACAAATGGCCAAAAACGCCTTAAAATGGGATAGAAATAGTGAAAAATGGCTTAAAATGTGTTAGAAGTGTGTAAAAATGGTTTAGATAAATCCAAAAATGGTTTAAATCGTGTGAGCAATGGGCAAAAAATGAGTTAGAAAAGGAAAGAAAAATGGCTTAAACCAGGTTGAAAGTCAGAAAAAATGGTGTAGAAAGACCCAAACGTGTCTTTAAAAGGGCTAGAGATGAGCAGAAATGGGTTAGAAATGGCAAAGAATGGCTTAAAAGAGGTTAGAGATGTGCCAGAAATGGTTAGAAATGGCCAAAACTGCTTTAAAGCAGGTTAGAGATGTGCAAAAATGGGCTAGAAATGGCCAAAAATGGATTCAAGTGGGTAAAGAAATGGGGAAAACTGGGTTAGAAACAGAAAAAAACTAGCTTAAAACGGGTGGAAAGTGGGCAAAAATGGTTTAGAATGAGTCAAAAATGCATTAAAAGGGTTCTAGACACGCAAAAATGGGATAGAAATGGCCAAAAATGATTTAAACCGGGTTAGAAATGTTCAAAAATTGGATTAGAAATGGCCAAAACCGGTTTAAAAAGGGTTAGAGGTAAGCAGAGATGAGTGAGAAATAGCCAAAACCGGCTTAAAAAAGGTTAGAGATGTGCAAAAATGGGTCAGAAATGACCAAAGCTGGCTTAAAACGGGTTAGAAACGGCCAAAAAAGCTTTAAAGCGGGTTAGAGATGTGCGAAAACGGGTTAGAAATGGCCTAAGTTGGCCAAAAGCGGGTTAGAAATGGCCAAAAAGGCTTTAAAGCAGGTTAGAGATGTGTGTGCAATGGTTAGAAATGGCAAAAATGGGTTAAAGCAGGTAAGAAATGGGGAAAAGTTGGTTAGAAAGGGAAGAGAAAAAACCTTCAAACGAGTGGAAAGTTGGCAAAAATCGTTCAGGTAGAGCAAAAAAAGGCTTAAAAAGGGTTAGAGCTGAGGAAAATTGGGTTATAAATGGCCAAAAGCGGCTTAAAGGTGGTTAGATAGGGGTAAAACTGGGGTAGGAATGGCCAAAAATTGCTTAAAATGGGTTAGAAGTTTGCAAAACTGTGCTAGAAATGGCCCAGAAGGTTTAAATTGGGACAGAAATGGTGAAAAATGGCTTAAAATGCGTTAGGAGTGAGCAAAAATGGGTTAGATATAGCCGAAAACGGTTTAAATCGTGTGAGAAACAGGCAAAAAATGAGTTAGAAAAGAACTAAAAATGGCTTAAAACGGGTTGAGAGCGAGAAAACATCGTGTAGAAAGAGGCAAAAATGGCTTTAAAAGGGTTAGAGATGTGCAAAAATGGGTTAGAAATGGCAAAAAATGGCTTAAAAGGGCTTATAGATGTGCCAAAAATGGTTGGAAATGGCCAAAAATGCTTTAAAGCAGGTTAGAGATGTGTAAAAGTGGGTTAGAAATGGCCTAAAATGGATTAAAGCGGGTAATAATTGGGAGAAACTGTGTTAGAAACTGAAGAAAAAAAAGCTTAATAAGAGTTGAAGGAGGGCAAAAATGGTTAAGGTATAGCCAAAAAAGGCTTAAAAAGGGTTAGAGATATGCAAAAACTGGGATAGAAATGGCCAAAAAGGCTTTAAAGCAGGTTAGAGATGTGCAAAAACTGGTCAGAAATGGCCAAAAAAGGATTAAAGCGGGAGAGAAATGGGAAAAACTGCATTAGAAACAGAAAAAAAGCATAAAAAGTTTTGAATGAGGGAAAAAATGGTGAAGATATAGCCCAAAAAGGCTTAAAAAGGATTAGAGATGTGCAAAAATGGGATAGAAATGGCCAAAAACTCTTTAAAATGTGTTAGAAATGGAGAAAAATGGGTTAGAAATGGACAAAAAATGGATAAGAAATGGCCAAAAGTAGCTTAAAAGGGGTTAGAGATGTGCAAAAATGAGTTAGAAATGGCCAAGAATGGCATAAAACAGGTTAAGAATGGCCAAAAATGGGTTAGAAATGGCCAAAAAGGCTTTAAAGCAGGTAAGAGATGTGCAAAATAAAAAAAAAATAAAATGGTTAGAAGTGGCAAAAAAATGGATTAAAGATGGTGAGAAATGCAGAAAACTGGGTTAGAAACAGAAAAAAAAATAGCATAAACCGTGTTGAAAGTGGGGAGAAATGGTTTAGAAAGAACCAAAAATGGCTTTAAAAGGGTTAGAGATTTGCAAAAATGGAATAGAAATGGCCAAAATTTATTTAAAAAGCCTCAAAAATGGACAAAAAAATGCATTAGAAATGGCCAAAACCGGCTTAAAAGGGTTAGAGGTATGCGAGAACGGTTTAGAAAAAGCCAAATTAGGCTTAAAAGGGGCTAGAGATGAGCAAAAAAGGGTTAGAAATGGCCAAAAATAGCTTAAAATGGGTTAGATATAGCCAAAAAAGGGTTAAAATGGGTTAGTAGTGGGTAAAAAAGGGTTAGATGTAGCCGAAAATGGCATAAAACGTGTGAGAACTGGGCCAAAAATGGGTCAGAAAAGAAAAAAAAATGCTTATAATTACTTGAATGCGGAAGAGAGTGTTTTAGAAAGAGCCCAAAACGGCTTTAAAAGGGTTAGATGTATGCAAAAATGGGTTACAAATGGCCAAAAACGCCTTAAAATGGGATAGAAATAGTGAAAAATGGCTTAAAATGTGTTAGAAGTGTGTAAAAATGGTTTAGATAAATCCAAAAATGGTTTAAATCGTGTGAGCAATGGGCAAAAAATGAGTTAGAAAAGGAAAGAAAAATGGCTTAAACCAGGTTGAAAGTCAGAAAAAATGGTGTAGAAAGACCCAAACGTGTCTTTAAAAGGGCTAGAGATGAGCAGAAATGGGTTAGAAATGGCAAAGAATGGCTTAAAAGAGGTTAGAGATGTGCCAGAAATGGTTAGAAATGGCCAAAACTGCTTTAAAGCAGGTTAGAGATGTGCAAAAATGGGCTAGAAATGGCCAAAAATGGATTCAAGTGGGTAAAGAAATGGGGAAAACTGGGTTAGAAACAGAAAAAAACTAGCTTAAAACGGGTGGAAAGTGGGCAAAAATGGTTTAGAATGAGTCAAAAATGCATTAAAAGGGTTCTAGACACGCAAAAATGGGATAGAAATGGCCAAAAATGATTTAAACCGGGTTAGAAATGTTCAAAAATTGGATTAGAAATGGCCAAAACCGGTTTAAAAAGGGTTAGAGGTAAGCAGAGATGAGTGAGAAATAGCCAAAACCGGCTTAAAAAAGGTTAGAGATGTGCAAAAATGGGTCAGAAATGACCAAAGCTGGCTTAAAACGGGTTAGAAACGGCCAAAAAAGCTTTAAAGCGGGTTAGAGATGTGCGAAAACGGGTTAGAAATGGCCTAAGTTGGCCAAAAGCGGGTTAGAAATGGCCAAAAAGGCTTTAAAGCAGGTTAGAGATGTGTGTGCAATGGTTAGAAATGGCAAAAATGGGTTAAAGCAGGTAAGAAATGGGGAAAAGTTGGTTAGAAAGGAAATAGAAAAAACCTTCAAACGAGTGGAAAGTTGGCAAAAATCGTTCAGGTAGAGCAAAAAAAAGTGTTAGAAATGGAGAAAAATGGGTTAGAAATGGACAAAAAATGGATAAGAAATGGCCAAAAGTAGCTTAAAAGGGGTTAGAGATGTGCAAAAATGAGTTAGAAATGGCCAAGAATGGCATAAAACAGGTTAAGAATGGCCAAAATTGGGTTAGAAATGGCCAAAAAGGCTTTAAAGCAGGTAAGAGATGTGTAAAAAAAAAAAAAAAAAAAAATGGTTAGAAGTGGCAAAAAATGGATTAAAGATGGTGAGAAATGCAGAAAACTGGGTTAGAAACAGAAAAAAAAAATAGCATAAACCGTGTTGAAAGTGGGGAGAAATGGTTTAGAAAGAACCAAAAATGGCTTTAAAAGGGTTAGAGATTTGCAAAAATGGAATAGAAATGGCCAAAATTTATTTAAAAAGCCTCAAAAATGGACAAAAATGCATTAGAAATGGCCAAAACCGGCTTAAAAGGGTTAGAGGTACGCGAGAACGGTTTAGAAAAAGCCAAAATTGGCTTAAAAGGGGCTAGAGATGAGCAAAAAAGGGTTAGAAATGGCCAAAAATAGCTTAAAATGGGTTAGATATAGCCAAAAAAGGGTTAAAATGGCTAAGTAGTGGGTAAAAAAGGGTTAGATGTAGCCGAAAATGGCATAAAACGTGTGAGAACTGGGCCAAAAATGGGTCAGAAAAGAAAAAAAAATGCTTATAATTACTTGAATGCGGAAGAGAGTGTTTTAGAAAGAGCCCAAAACGGCTTTAAAAGGGTTAGATGTATGCAAAAATGGGTTACAAATGGCCAAAAACGCCTTAAAATGGGATAGAAATAGTGAAAAATGGCTTAAAATGTGTTAGAAGTGTGTAAAAATGGTTTAGATAAACCCCAAAATGGTTTAAATCGTGTGAGCAATGGGCAAAAAATGAGTTAGAAAAGGAAAGAAAAATGGCTTAAACCAGGTTGAAAGTCAGAAAAAATGGTGTAGAAAGACCCAAACGTGGCTTTAAAAGGGCTAGAGATGAGCAGAAATGGGTTAGAAATGGCAAAGAATGGCTTAAAAGAGGTTAGAGATGTGCCAGAAATGGTTAGAAATGGCCAAAACTGCTTTAAAGCAGGTTAGAGATGTGCAAAAATGGGCTAGAAATGGCCAAAAATGGATTCAAGTGGGTAAAGAAATGGGGAAAACTGGGTTAGAAACAGAAAAAAACTAGCTTAAAACGGGTGGAAAGTGGGCAAAAATGGTTTAGAATGAGTCAAAAATGCATTAAAAGGGTTCTAGACACGCAAAAATGGGATAGAAATGGCCAAAAATGATTTAAACCGGGTTAGAAATGTTCAAAAATTGGATTAGAAATGGCCAAAACCGGTTTAAAAAGGGTTAGAGGTAAGCAGAGATGAGTGAGAAATAGCCAAAACCGGCTTAAAAAAGGTTAGAGATGTGCAAAAATGGGTCAGAAATGACCAAAGCTGGCTTAAAACGGGTTAGAAACGGCCAAAAAAGCTTTAAAGCGGGTTAGAGATGTGCGAAAACGGGTTAGAAATGGCCTAAGTTGGCCAAAAGCGGGTTAGAAATGGCCAAAAAGGCTTTAAAGCAGGTTAGAGATGTGTGTGCAATGGTTAGAAATGGCAAAAATGGGTTAAAGCAGGTAAGAAATGGGGAAAAGTTGGTTAGAAAGGGAAGAGAAAAAACCTTCAAACGAGTGGAAAGTTGGCAAAAATCGTTCAGGTAGAGCAAAAAAAGGCTTAAAAAGGGTTAGAGCTGAGGAAAATTGGGTTATAAATGGCCAAAAGCGGCTTAAAGGTGGTTAGATAGGGGTAAAACTGGGGTAGGAATGGCCAAAAATTGCTTAAAATGGGTTAGAAGTTTGCAAAACTGTGCTAGAAATGGCCCAGAAGGTTTAAATTGGGACAGAAATGGTGAAAAATGGCTTAAAATGCGTTAGGAGTGAGCAAAAATGGGTTAGATATAGCCGAAAACGGTTTAAATCGTGTGAGAAACAGGCAAAAAATGAGTTAGAAAAGAACTAAAAATGGCTTAAAACGGGTTGAGAGCGAGAAAACATCGTGTAGAAAGAGGCAAAAATGGCTTTAAAAGGGTTAGAGATGTGCAAAAATGGGTTAGAAATGGCAAAAAATGGCTTAAAAGGGCTTATAGATGTGCCAAAAATGGTTGGAAATGGCCAAAAATGCTTTAAAGCAGGTTAGAGATGTGTAAAAGTGGGTTAGAAATGGCCTAAAATGGATTAAAGCGGGTAATAATTGGGAGAAACTGTGTTAGAAACTGAAGAAAAAAAAGCTTAATTAGAGTTGAAGGAGGGCAAAAATGGTTAAGGTATAGCCAAAAAAGGCTTAAAAAGGGTTAGAGATATGCAAAAACTGGGATAGAAATGGCCAAAAAGGCTTTAAAGCAGGTTAGAGATGTGCAAAAACTGGTCAGAAATGGCCAAAAAAGGATTAAAGCGGGAGAGAAATGGGAAAAACTGCATTAGAAACAGAAAAAAAGCATAAAAAGTTTTGAATGAGGGAAAAAATGGTGAAGATATAGCCCAAAAAGGCTTAAAAAGGATTAGAGATGTGCAAAAATGGGATAGAAATGGCCAAAAACTCTTTAAAATGTGTTAGAAATGGAGAAAAATGGGTTAGAAATGGACAAAAAATGGATAAGAAATGGCCAAAAGTAGCTTAAAAGGGGTTAGAGATGTGCAAAAATGAGTTAGAAATGGCCAAGAATGGCATAAAACAGGTTAAGAATGGCCAAAAATGGGTTAGAAATGGCCAAAAAGGCTTTAAAGCAGGTAAGAGATGTGCAAAATAAAAAAAAAATAAAATGGTTAGAAGTGGCAAAAAAATGGATTAAAGATGGTGAGAAATGCAGAAAACTGGGTTAGAAACAGAAAAAAAAATAGCATAAACCGTGTTGAAAGTGGGGAGAAATGGTTTAGAAAGAACCAAAAATGGCTTTAAAAGGGTTAGAGATTTGCAAAAATGGAATAGAAATGGCCAAAATTTATTTAAAAAGCCTCAAAAATGGACAAAAAAATGCATTAGAAATGGCCAAAACCGGCTTAAAAGGGTTAGAGGTATGCGAGAACGGTTTAGAAAAAGCCAAATTAGGCTTAAAAGGGGCTAGAGATGAGCAAAAAAGGGTTAGAAATGGCCAAAAATAGCTTAAAATGGGTTAGATATAGCCAAAAAAGGGTTAAAATGGGTTAGTAGTGGGTAAAAAAGGGTTAGATGTAGCCGAAAATGGCATAAAACGTGTGAGAACTGGGCCAAAAATGGGTCAGAAAAGAAAAAAAAATGCTTATAATTACTTGAATGCGGAAGAGAGTGTTTTAGAAAGAGCCCAAAACGGCTTTAAAAGGGTTAGATGTATGCAAAAATGGGTTACAAATGGCCAAAAACGCCTTAAAATGGGATAGAAATAGTGAAAAATGGCTTAAAATGTGTTAGAAGTGTGTAAAAATGGTTTAGATAAATCCAAAAATGGTTTAAATCGTGTGAGCAATGGGCAAAAAATGAGTTAGAAAAGGAAAGAAAAATGGCTTAAACCAGGTTGAAAGTCAGAAAAAATGGTGTAGAAAGACCCAAACGTGTCTTTAAAAGGGCTAGAGATGAGCAGAAATGGGTTAGAAATGGCAAAGAATGGCTTAAAAGAGGTTAGAGATGTGCCAGAAATGGTTAGAAATGGCCAAAACTGCTTTAAAGCAGGTTAGAGATGTGCAAAAATGGGCTAGAAATGGCCAAAAATGGATTCAAGTGGGTAAAGAAATGGGGAAAACTGGGTTAGAAACAGAAAAAAACTAGCTTAAAACGGGTGGAAAGTGGGCAAAAATGGTTTAGAATGAGTCAAAAATGCATTAAAAGGGTTCTAGACACGCAAAAATGGGATAGAAATGGCCAAAAATGATTTAAACCGGGTTAGAAATGTTCAAAAATTGGATTAGAAATGGCCAAAACCGGTTTAAAAAGGGTTAGAGGTAAGCAGAGATGAGTGAGAAATAGCCAAAACCGGCTTAAAAAAGGTTAGAGATGTGCAAAAATGGGTCAGAAATGACCAAAGCTGGCTTAAAATGGGTTAGAAACGGCCAAAAAAGCTTTAAAGCGGGTTAGAGATGTGCGAAAACGGGTTAGAAATGGCCTAAGTTGGCCAAAAGCGGGTTAGAAATGGCCAAAAAGGCTTTAAAGCAGGTTAGAGATGTGTGTGCAATGGTTAGAAATGGCAAAAATGGGTTAAAGCAGGTAAGAAATGGGGAAAAGTTGGTTAGAAAGGAAATAGAAAAAACCTTCAAACGAGTGACGGAGCACTGGAACAGGTTGCCCAGGGGGGTTGTGGAGTCTCCTACACTGGAGATATTCAAGGCCCGCCTGGACAAGTTCCTGTGTGATGTACTGTAGGTTACCCTGCTCTTGCAGGGGGGTTGGACTAGATGATCTTTTTAGGTCCCTTCCAACCCTTGGGATTCTGTGATTCTGTGATTCTGTGAGTGGAAAGTTGGCAAAAATCGTTCAGGTAGAGCAAAAAAAAGTGTTAGAAATGGAGAAAAATGGGTTAGAAATGGACAAAAAATGGATAAGAAATGGCCAAAAGTAGCTTAAAAGGGGTTAGAGATGTGCAAAAATGAGTTAGAAATGGCCAAGAATGGCATAAAACAGGTTAAGAATGGCCAAAATTGGGTTAGAAATGGCCAAAAAGGCTTTAAAGCAGGTAAGAGATGTGTAAAAAAAAAAAAAAAATAAAATGGTTAGAAGTGGCAAAAAATGGATTAAAGATGGTGAGAAATGCAGAAAACTGGGTTAGAAACAGAAAAAAAAATTAGCATAAACCGTGTTGAAAGTGGGGAGAAATGGTTTAGAAAGAACCAAAAATGGCTTTAAAAGGGTTAGAGATTTGCAAAAATGGAATAGAAATGGCCAAAATTTATTTAAAAAGCCTCAAAAATGGACAAAAATGCATTAGAAATGGCCAAAACCGGCTTAAAAGGGTTAGAGGTACGCGAGAACGGTTTAGAAAAAGCCAAAATTGGCTTAAAAGGGGCTAGAGATGAGCAAAAAAGGGTTAGAAATGGCCAAAAATAGCTTAAAATGGGTTAGATATAGCCAAAAAAAGGTTAAAATGGGTTAGTAGTGGGTAAAAAAGGGTTAGATGTAGCCGAAAATGGCATAAAACGTGTGAGAACTGGGCCAAAAATGGGTCAGAAAAGAAAAAAAAATGCTTATAATTACTTGAATGCGGAAGAGAGTGTTTTAGAAAGAGCCCAAAACGGCTTTAAAAGGGTTAGATGTATGCAAAAATGGGTTACAAATGGCCAAAAACGCCTTAAAATGGGATAGAAATAGTGAAAAATGGCTTAAAATGTGTTAGAAGTGTGTAAAAATGGTTTAGATAAATCCAAAAATGGTTTAAATCGTGTGAGCAATGGGCAAAAAATGAGTTAGAAAAGGAAAGAAAAATGGCTTAAACCAGGTTGAAAGTCAGAAAAAATGGTGTAGAAAGACCCAAACGTGGCTTTAAAAGGGCTAGAGATGAGCAGAAATGGGTTAGAAATGGCAAAGAATGGCTTAAAAGAGGTTAGAGATGTGCCAGAAATGGTTAGAAATGGCCAAAACTGCTTTAAAGCAGGTTAGAGATGTGCAAAAATGGGCTAGAAATGGCCAAAAATGGATTCAAGTGGGTAAAGAAATGGGGAAAACTGGGTTAGAAACAGAAAAAAACTAGCTTAAAACGGGTGGAAAGTGGGCAAAAATGGTTTAGAATGAGTCAAAAATGCATTAAAAGGGTTCTAGACACGCAAAAATGGGATAGAAATGGCCAAAAATGATTTAAACCGGGTTAGAAATGGACAAAAATTGGATTAGAAATGGCCAAAACCGGTTTAAAAAGGGTTAGAGGTAAGCAGAGATGAGTGAGAAATAGCCAAAACCGGCTTAAAAAAGGTTAGAGATGTGCAAAAATGGGTCAGAAATGACCAAAGCTGGCTTAAAACGGGTTAGAAACGGCCAAAAAAGCTTTAAAGCGGGTTAGAGATGTGCGAAAACGGGTTAGAAATGGCCTAAGTTGGCCAAAAGCGGGTTAGAAATGGCCAAAAAGGCTTTAAAGCAGGTTAGAGATGTGTGTGCAATGGTTAGAAATGGCAAAAATGGGTTAAAGCAGGTAAGAAATGGGGAAAAGTTGGTTAGAAAGGGAAGAGAAAAAACCTTCAAACGAGTGGAAAGTTGGCAAAAATCGTTCAGGTAGAGCAAAAAAAGGCTTAAAAAGGGTTAGAGCTGAGGAAAATTGGGTTATAAATGGCCAAAAGCGGCTTAAAGGTGGTTAGATAGGGGTAAAACTGGGGTAGGAATGGCCAAAAATTGCTTAAAATGGGTTAGAAGTTTGCAAAACTGTGCTAGAAATGGCCCAAAAGGTTTAAATTGGGACAGAAATGGTGAAAAATGGCTTAAAATGCGTTAGGAGTGAGCAAAAATGGGTTAGATATAGCCGAAAACGGTTTAAATCGTGTGAGAAACAGGCAAAAAATGAGTTAGAAAAGAACTAAAAATGGCTTAAAACGGGTTGAGAGCGAGAAAACATCGTGTAGAAAGAGGCAAAAATGGCTTTAAAAGGGTTAGAGATGTGCAAAAATGGGTTAGAAATGGCAAAAAATGGCTTAAAAGGGCTTATAGATGTGCCAAAAATGGTTGGAAATGGCCAAAAATGCTTTAAAGCAGGTTAGAGATGTGTAAAAGTGGGTTAGAAATGGCCTAAAATGGATTAAAGCGGGTAATAATTGGGAGAAACTGTGTTAGAAACTGAAGAAAAAAAAGCTTAATAAGAGTTGAAGGAGGGCAAAAATGGTTAAGGTATAGCCAAAAAAGGCTTAAAAAGGGTTAGAGATATGCAAAAACTGGGATAGAAATGGCCAAAAAGGCTTTAAAGCAGGTTAGAGATGTGCAAAAACTGGTCAGAAATGGCCAAAAAAGGATTAAAGCGGGAGAGAAATGGGAAAAACTGCATTAGAAACAGAAAAAAAGCATAAAAAGTTTTGAATGAGGGAAAAAATGGTGAAGATATAGCCCAAAAAGGCTTAAAAAGGATTAGAGATGTGCAAAAATGGGATAGAAATGGCCAAAAACTCTTTAAAATGTGTTAGAAATGGAGAAAAATGGGTTAGAAATGGACAAAAAATGGATAAGAAATGGCCAAAAGTAGCTTAAAAGGGGTTAGAGATGTGCAAAAATGAGTTAGAAATGGCCAAGAATGGCATAAAACAGGTTAAGAATGGCCAAAAATGGGTTAGAAATGGCCAAAAAGGCTTTAAAGCAGGTAAGAGATGTGCAAAATAAAAAAAAAATAAAATGGTTAGAAGTGGCAAAAAAATGGATTAAAGATGGTGAGAAATGCAGAAAACTGGGTTAGAAACAGAAAAAAAAATAGCATAAACCGTGTTGAAAGTGGGGAGAAATGGTTTAGAAAGAACCAAAAATGGCTTTAAAAGGGTTAGAGATTTGCAAAAATGGAATAGAAATGGCCAAAATTTATTTAAAAAGCCTCAAAAATGGACAAAAAATGCATTAGAAATGGCCAAAACCGGCTTAAAAGGGTTAGAGGTATGCGAGAACGGTTTAGAAAAAGCCAAATTAGGCTTAAAAGGGGCTAGAGATGAGCAAAAAAGGGTTAGAAATGGCCAAAAATAGCTTAAAATGGGTTAGATATAGCCAAAAAAGGGTTAAAATGGGTTAGTAGTGGGTAAAAAAGGGTTAGATGTAGCCGAAAATGGCATAAAACGTGTGAGAACTGGGCCAAAAATGGGTCAGAAAAGAAAAAAAAATGCTTATAATTACTTGAATGCGGAAGAGAGTGTTTTAGAAAGAGCCCAAAACGGCTTTAAAAGGGTTAGATGTATGCAAAAATGGGTTACAAATGGCCAAAAACGCCTTAAAATGGGATAGAAATAGTGAAAAATGGCTTAAAATGTGTTAGAAGTGTGTAAAAATG